>NC_141006.1:2879080-3237779 GCF_052327205.1 Somniosus microcephalus | reverse complement strand
GTGGAACTGGAATAAAAAATAAACCCCCAGTGGGAACTGGAATAAAAATAAACCCCAATGTGGGCACTGGTTCAGAATAAACCGCCAATGTGGCACTGGGTTCAGGAATAAACTCCCCATGTGGGCACCGGATTTAGAAATAAACACCCAAATGGGCATTGTATTCGGATATTAACCCCCAATGTGGGCACTGGATTCAGGAATACACCCACAATGTGGGCACTGGATTCAGGAATAATCCCTCAATGTGGGTACTGGATTCAGATATAACCCCCCAAATGTGGGCACTGGATTTAGTAATAAACCCCCATATGGGCACTTAAGTCAGAAATAAATCACAATGTGGGCACTGGATTCAGTAATAAACCCCATATGGGCACTTAAGTCAGAAATAAATCACAATGTGGGCACTGGATTCAGTAATAAACACCCAATGTGGGCACTGGATTTAGAAATAAACACCCATATTGGCACTGGATTAAGAAATACACCCCCAATCTGGGCACTGGATTCAGGAATAATAACCCAAGGTGGGAACTGGATTAAGAAATAAAACCCCAATGTGGGCACTGGTTCAGAAATAAACCTCAAATGTGGGCATTGGATTCAGGAATAAACTCCCCATGTGGGCACTGTCTTTAGAAATAAACACCCAGATGGGCATTGGATTCAGAAATAACCCCCAATGTGGGCTCTGGATTCAGAAATACAGCCCCAATGTGGGCACTGGATTCAGAAATTAACCCCCACTTGCGGGCACTGGATTCAGGGATAAACCCCCAAGTGGGCACTGGATTCAGGAATAACCCCCCAATGTGGGCATTGGATTCAGAAATACACACCCAATATGGGCACTGGATTCAGAAATAATCCCCTAATGTGGGCACTTAATTCAGAAATACACCCCCAATATCAGCACTTAATTCAGAAATAAGCCCCCAATGTGCGCACTGGATTCAGAAATAACCCCCAATGTGGGCACTTAATTCATAAATAAGCCCCCAATATGGCACTGGATTCTGAAATAAACCGAATGTGGCACTGGATTCAGGAATAAACCCCAATGTGGGCGCTGGATTCAGGAATAACCACCAATGTGGGCACTGGATTCAGAAATACAACCCCAATGTGGGCATTGGATTCAGAAATTAACCCCCCATTGTGGGCACTGGATTCAGGGATAAACCCCCAATTGGGCACTGGATCAGGAATAAACACCAATGATGGTACTGGATTCAGGAATAAATCCCCAATGTGGGCACTGGTCAGAAATAAACCCCCACTGAGGGCACTGGATTCAGTAATAAACATCCACTGTGTGCACTGGTTCTGGAAAAATAACTAATCTGGGCACTGGATTCAGAAATACACCCCTAATGTGGGCACTGGATACAGCAATAAACCCCCCAATGTGGGCACTGGAATCAGAAACACATCCCCAATGTGGGCTCTGGATTCAGAATAAAGACCCAATGAGGGAACTGAATTCAGGAATAAATCCCCAATGTGGGCACTGGTTCACAAATAAACCCCCAGTGTGGGCGCTGGATCAGGAAAAAGCCAATGAGGCACTGGATTAGAAATATACACCCATGTGGGAACTGGAATCAGGAATTAATCCCCAATTTGGCCACTGGTTACAGAAATAAACCCCCAATGTGGGCACTGGATTGAGGAATAAACCCCCAATGTTTGTACTGGATTCTGGAATGAATCCCCAATGTGGGCACTGGATTCAGGAATAAACACCAATGATGGTACTGGATTCAGGAATAAATCCCCAATGTGGGCACTGGTTCAGAAATAAACCCCCACTGAGGGCACTGGATTCAGTAATAAACCTCCACTGTGTGCACTGGTTCTGGAAAAATAACTAATCTGGGCACTGGATTCAGAAATACACCCCTAATGTGGGCACTGGATACCGCAATAAACCCCCCAATGTAGGCACTGGAATCAGAAACACATCCCCAATGTGGGCTCTGGGTTCAGGAATAAAGACCCAATGAGGGAACTGAATTCAGGAATAAATCCCCAATGTGGGCACTGGTTCACAAATAAACCCCCAGTGTGGGCGCTGGATCAGGAAAAAGCCAATGAGGGCACTGGATTTAGAAATATACACCCATGTGGGAACTGGAATCAGGAATTAATCCCCAATTTGGCCACTGGTTACAGAAATAAACCCCCAATGTGGGCACTGGATTGAGGAATAAAACCCCAATGTTGTACTGGATTCTGGAATGAATCCCAATGTGGGCACTGGATTCAGGAATAAACACCCAATGATGGTACTGGATTCAGGAATAAATCCCCAATGTGGGCACTGGTTCAGAAATAAACCCCCACTGAGGGCACTGGATTCAGTAATAAACCTCCACTGTGTGCACTGGTTCTGGAAAAATAACTAATCTGGGCACTGGATTCAGAAATACACCCTAATGTGGGCACTGGATACCGCAATAAACCCCCCAATGTAGGCACTGGAATCAGAAACACATCCCCAATGTGGGCTCTGGGTTCAGGAATAAAGACCCAATGAGGGAACTGAATTCAGGAATAAATCCCCAATGTGGGCACTGGTTCACAAATAAACCCCCAGTGTGGGCGCTGGATCAGGAAAAAGCCAATGAGGGCACTGGATTTAGAAATATACACCCATGTGGGAACTGGAATCAGGAATTAATCCCCAATTTGGCCACTGGTTACAGAAATAAACCCCCAATGTGGGGACTGGATTCAGGAAAAAAAAAACTATGTGGGCACTGGATCAGGAATAACCCCCCAATGTTGACACAGGATTCTTACATAAAACCCCAATATGTGCACTGGATTGAGAAAAGCACCCTCAAAGTAGGCACTGGTTTCAGGAATAAATCCCCAATGTGGGCACCGGATTCAGAAATAAACCCTCAATGTGGGCACCGGATTTAGGAGCAAACCAACAATGTGAGCACTGGTTCAGTAATAAACCCCCAATGTTGGCACTGGATTAAGTAATAAACCCCAATGTGGGCACTTGTTCAGGAATAAACCCTCAATGTGGGCACTGGATTCAGAAATACACCCGCAATATGGGCACTTAATTCAGAAATAATCCCCCAATGTAGGCAATGGATTCAGAAATAACCCCCCAATGTGGGCACTTAATTCAGTAATACACCTCTACTGTGGGCACTGGATTGAGAAATAAACCCCCAATGCGGGCACTGGATTTAGAAATATAACTCCAATGTGGGCACTTAATTCAGAAATACACCCCCAATGTGGGCATTGGATTCAAAAATAAATCCCCAATGTGGGCACTGGATTTAGAAATAAACACACATATGGGCACTGGATTCAGAATTAAACCCACAATATGGTCACTGGATTCAGAAATACACCCCCAATGTGGGCACTGGATTCAGGAATAATAACCTAAGGTGGGAACTGGAATAAAAAATAAACCCCCAATGTGGGCACTGGTTCAGAAATAAACCGCCAATGTGGGCACTGGATTCAGGAATAAACTCCCCATGTGGGCACCGGATTTAGAAATAAACATCCAAATGGGCATTGGATTCGGATATTAACCCCCAATGTGGGCACTGGATTCAGGAATACACCCACAATGTGGGCACTGGATTCAGGAATACTCCCTCAATGTGGGCACTGGATTGAGATATAACCCCCCAAATGTGGGCACTGGATTCAGTAATAAACCCCCTTATGGGCACTTAAGTCAGAAATAAATCACAATGTGGGCACTGGATTCAGTAATAAACACTCAATGTGGGCACTGGATTTAGAAATAAACACCCATATTGGCACTGGATTAAGAAATACACCCCCAATCTGGGCACTGGATTCAGGAATAATAACCCAAGGTGGGAACTGGATTAAGAAATAAAACCCCAATGTGGGCACTGGTTCAGAAATAAACCTCAAATGTGGGCATTGGATTCAGGAATAAACTCCCCATGTGGGCACTGTCTTTAGAAATAAACACCCAGATGGGCATTGGATTCAGAAATAACCCCCAATGTGGGCTCTGGATTCAGAAATACAGCCCCAATGTGGGCACTGGATTCAGAAATTAACCCCCAATTGCGGGCACTGGATTCAGGGATAAACCCCCAAGTGGGCACTGGATTCAGGAATAACCCCCCAATGTGGCATTGGATTCAGAAATACACACCAATATGGGCACTGGATTCAGAAATAATCCCCTAATGTGGGCACTTAATTCAGAAATACACCCCCAATATCAGCACTTAATTCAGAAATAAGCCCCCAATGTGGGCACTGGATTCAGAAATAACCCCCAATGTGGGCACTTAATTCATAAATAAGCCCCCAATATGGGCACTGGATTCAGAAATAAACCGAATGTGGCACTGGATTCAGGAATAAACCCAATGTGGGCGCTGGATTCAGGAATAACCACCAATGTGGGCACTGGATTCAGAAATACAACCCCAATGTGGGCATTGGATTCAGAAATTAACCCCACATTGTGGGCACTGGATTCAGGGATAAACCCCCAATTGGGCACTGGATTCAGGAATAACACCCCAATGTGGGCATTGGAATCAGAAATACACCCCCAATGTGGGCACTGGACCCCCAATGTGGGCACTTAATTCATAAATACACCCCCAATATCAGCACTTAATTCAGAAATACGCCCCAAATATGGGCATTGGATTCAGAAATAACCCCCAAAATGTGGACAGTTAATTCAGAAATACAACCCCCAATATGGGCACTTAATTCAGAAATAAACCCCAATGTGGGCATTGGAATCAGAAATAAATTTCCAATGTCGGCACTGGATTCCATAATAATCCCCCAATGCGGGCACTGGATTCAGAAATAACCCCCCAAATGTGGGCACTGGATTCAGAAATAAATCCCCAACATGGGCACTTAATTCAGAAATAAACCCCAATGTGGGCACTGGATTCAGTAATAAACCCACACTATAGGCACTGGATTCAGAAATACACCCCCAATGTGGGCACTGGATTCAGGAATAAACCCCCAATGTTTGTATTGGATTCTGGAATGAATCCCCAATGCGGGCACTGGATTCAGGAATAAACACCCAATGATGGTACTGGATTCAGGAATAAATCCCCAATGTGGGCACTGGTTCAGAAATAAACCCCCACTGAGGGCACTGGATTCAGTAATAAACCCCCAATGTGGGCGCTGGTTCTGGAAAAATAACTAATGTGGGCACTGGATTCAGAAATACATCCCTAATGTGGGCACTGGATACAGAAATAAACCCCCCAATGTGGGCACTGGAATCAGGAATAAAGACCCAATGAGGGTACTGAATTCAGGAATAAATCCCCAATGTGGGCACTGTTTCACAAATAAACCCCCAGTTTGGGCGCTGGATCTGGAAAAATCCAATGAGGGCACTGGATTTAGAAATATACACCCATGTGGGAACTGGAATCAGGAATTAATCCCCAATTTGGGCACTGGTTACAGAAATAAACCCCCAGTGTGGGCACTGGATTCAGAAATACACCCGCAATATGGGTAATTAATTCAGAAAAAAGCCCCCAATGTAGGCACTGGATTCAGAAATAACCCCCCAATGTGGGCACTTAATTCAGAAATACACCTCTACTGTGGGCACGGTATTGAGAAATAAACTCCCAATGTGGGCTCTGGATTTAGAAATAAAACCCCAATGTGGGCAATTAATTCAGAAATACACCCCCAATGTGGGCACTGGATTCAAAAATAAATCCCCAATGTTGTGACTGGATTAAGGAATAACCACCCATATGGGCACTGGTTTAAGCCCCCAATGTGGGCACTGGATTCAGAAATAACCCCCAATGTGGGCACTTAATTCATAAATAAGCCCCCAATATGGGCACTGGATTCAGAAATAAACCAAATGTGGGCACTGGATTTCAGGAATAAACCCCAATGTGGGCACTGGATTGAGGAATAACCACCAATGTGGGCACTGGATTCAGAAATACAACCCCAATGTGGGCACTGGATTCAGAAATTAACCCGCAATTGTGGGCACTGGATTCAAGGACGAACTCCCAATTGGGCACTGGATTCAGGAATAACACCCCAATGTGGGCACTGGATTCAGAAATAACCCCCAATGTGGGCACTTAATTCATAAATAAGCCCCCAATATGGGCACTGGATTCTGAAATAAACCGAATGTGGGCACTGGATTGAGGAACAACCACCAATGTGGGCACTGGATTCAGAAATACAACCCCAATGTGGGCACTGGATTCAGAAATTAACCCCCAATTGTGGGCACTGAATTCAGGGATGAACCCCCAATTGGGCACTGGATTCATGAATAACACCCCAATGTGGGCACTGGATTCAGAAATACACCCCCAATGTGGGCACTGGATTCAGAAAAAATCCCCCAATGTAGGCACTTAATTCAGAAATACACCCCCAATATCAGCACTTAATTCAGAAATACGCCCCAAATATGGGCATTGGATTCAGAAATAACCCCCCAAATGTGGGCAGTTAATTCAGAAATACAACCCCCAATATGGGCACTTAATTCAGAAATAAACCCCAATATGAGCACTGGAATCAGAAATACATTTCCAATGTGGGCACTGGATTCCGTAATAATCCCCCAATGCGGGGCACTTAATTCAGAAATAAACCCCAATGTGGGCGCTGGATTCAGTAATAAACCGACAATATGGGCACTGAATTCAGAAATACACCCCCAATGTGGGCACTGGATTGAGGAATAAACCCCCAATGTTGGTACTGGATTCTGGAATGAATCCCCAATGTGGGCACTGGATTCAGGAGTAAACACACAATGATGGTACTGGATTCAGGAATAAATCCCCAATGTGGGCACTGGTTCAGAAATAAACCCCCACTGAGGGCACTGGATTCAGTAATAAACCCCCACTGTGTGCACTGGTTCTGGAAAAATAACTAATCTGGGCACTGGATTCAGAAATACACCCCTAATGTTGGCACTGGATACAGCAATAAACCCCCCAATGTGGGCACTGGAATCAGAAATACATCCCCAATATGGGCTCTGGATTCAGGAATAAAGACCCAATGGGGGGTACTGAATTCAGGAATAAATCCCCAATGTGGGCACTGGTTCACAAATAAACCCCCAGTTTGGGCACTGGATCTGGGAAAAAAGCCAATGAGGGCACTGGATTTAGAAATATACACCCATGTTGGAACTGGAATCAGGAATTAATCCCCAATTTGGCCACTGGTTACAGAAATAAACCCCCAGTGTGGGCACTGGATTCAGAAATAACCCCCAATGTGGGCACTTAATTAATAAATAAGCCCTCAATATGGGCACTGGATTCAGAAATAAACCAAATGTGGGCACTGGATTCAGGAATAAACCCCAATGTGGGCACTGGATTGAGGAATAACCACCAATGTGGGCACTGGATTCAGAAATACAACCCCAATGTGGGCACTTGATTCAGAAATTAACCACCAATTGTGGGCACTGGATTCAGGGATGAAACCCCAATTGGGCACTGGATTCAGGAATAACACCCCAATGTGGGCACTGGATTCAGAAATAACCCCCCAATGTGGGCACTTAATTCATAAATAAGCCCCCAATATGGGCACTGGATTCTGAAATAAACCGAATGTGGGCACTGGATTCAGGAATAAAACCCAATGTGGGCACTGGATTGAGGAACAACCACCAATGTGGGCACTGGATTCAGAAATACAACCCCAATGTGGGCACTGGATTCAGAAATACACCCGCAATATGGGCACTTAATTCAGAAATAATCCCCCAATGTAGGCAATGGATTCAGAAATAACCCCCCAATGTGGGCACTTAATTCAGTAATACACCTCTACTGTGGGCACTGGATTGAGAAATAAACCCCCAATGCGGGCACTGGATTTAGAAATATAACCCCAATGTGGGCACTTAATTCAGAAATACACCCCCAATGTGGGGCACTGGATTCAAAAATAAATCCCCAATGTGGGCACTGGATTTTAGAAATAAACACACATATGGGCACTGGATTCAGAATTAAACCCAGAATATGGTCACTGGATTCAGAAATACACCCCCAATGTGGGCACTGGATTCAGGAATAATAACCTAAGGTGGGAACTGGAATAAAAAATAAACCCCCAATGTGGGCACTGGTTCAGAAATAAACCGCCAATGTGGGCACTGGGTTCAGGAATAAACTCCCCATGTGGGCACCGGATTTAGAAATAAACACCCAAATGGGCATTGTATTCGGATATTAACCCCCAATGTGGGCACTGGATTCAGGAATACACCCACAATGTGGGCACTGGATTCAGGAATAATCCCTCAATGTGGGTACTGGATTCAGATATAACCCCCCAAATGTGGGCACTGGATTTAGTAATAAACCCCCATATGGGCACTTAAGTCAGAAATAAATCACAATGTGGGCACTGGATTCAGTAATAAACCCCCATATGGGCACTTAAGTCAGAAATAAATCACAATGTGGGCACTGGATTCAGTAATAAACACCCAATGTGGGCACTGGATTTAGAAATAAACACCCATATTGGCACTGGATTAAGAAATACACCCCCAATCTGGGCACTGGATTCAGGAATAATAACCCAAGGTGGGAACTGGATTAAGAAATAAAACCCCAATGTGGGCACTGGTTCAGAAATAAACCTCAAATGTGGGCATTGGATTCAGGAATAAACTCCCCATGTGGGCACTGTCTTTAGAAATAAACACCCAGATGGGCATTGGATTCAGAAATAACCCCCAATGTGGGCTCTGGATTCAGAAATACAGCCCCAATGTGGGCACTGGATTCAGAAATTAACCCCCACTTGCGGGCACTGGATTCAGGGATAAACCCCCAAGTGGGCACTGGATTCAGGAATAACCCCCCAATGTGGGCATTGGATTCAGAAATACACACCCAATATGGGCACTGGATTCAGAAATAATCCCCTAATGTGGGCACTTAATTCAGAAATACACCCCCAATATCAGCACTTAATTCAGAAATAAGCCCCCAATGTGGGCACTGGATTCAGAAATAACCCCCAATGTGGGCACTTAATTCATAAATAAGCCCCCAATATGGGCACTGGATTCTGAAATAAACCGAATGTGGCACTGGATTCAGGAATAAACCCCAATGTGGGCGCTGGATTCAGGAATAACCACCAATGTGGGCACTGGATTCAGAAATACAACCCCAATGTGGGCATTGGATTCAGAAATTAACCCCCCATTGTGGGCACTGGATTCAGGGATAAACCCCCAATTGGGCACTGGATTCAGGAATAAACACCCAATGATGGTACTGGATTCAGGAATAAATCCCCAATGTGGGCACTGGTTCAGAAATAAACCCCCACTGAGGGCACTGGATTCAGTAATAAACATCCACTGTGTGCACTGGTTCTGGAAAAATAACTAATCTGGGCACTGGATTCAGAAATACACCCCTAATGTGGGCACTGGATACAGCAATAAACCCCCCAATGTGGGCACTGGAATCAGAAACACATCCCCAATGTGGGCTCTGGATTCAGGAATAAAGACCCAATGAGGGAACTGAATTCAGGAATAAATCCCCAATGTGGGCACTGGTTCACAAATAAACCCCCAGTGTGGGCGCTGGATCAGGAAAAAGCCAATGAGGGCACTGGATTTAGAAATATACACCCATGTGGGAACTGGAATCAGGAATTAATCCCCAATTTGGCCACTGGTTACAGAAATAAACCCCCAATGTGGGCACTGGATTGAGGAATAAACCCCCAATGTTTGTACTGGATTCTGGAATGAATCCCCAATGTGGGCACTGGATTCAGGAATAAACACCCAATGATGGTACTGGATTCAGGAATAAATCCCCAATGTGGGCACTGGTTCAGAAATAAACCCCCACTGAGGGCACTGGATTCAGTAATAAACCTCCACTGTGTGCACTGGTTCTGGAAAAATAACTAATCTGGGCACTGGATTCAGAAATACACCCCTAATGTGGGCACTGGATACCGCAATAAACCCCCCAATGTAGGCACTGGAATCAGAAACACATCCCCAATGTGGGCTCTGGGTTCAGGAATAAAGACCCAATGAGGGAACTGAATTCAGGAATAAATCCCCAATGTGGGCACTGGTTCACAAATAAACCCCCAGTGTGGGCGCTGGATCAGGAAAAAGCCAATGAGGGCACTGGATTTAGAAATATACACCCATGTGGGAACTGGAATCAGGAATTAATCCCCAATTTGGCCACTGGTTACAGAAATAAACCCCCAATGTGGGCACTGGATTGAGGAATAAACCCCCAATGTTTGTACTGGATTCTGGAATGAATCCCCAATGTGGGCACTGGATTCAGGAATAAACACCCAATGATGGTACTGGATTCAGGAATAAATCCCCAATGTGGGCACTGGTTCAGAAATAAACCCCCACTGAGGGCACTGGATTCAGTAATAAACCTCCACTGTGTGCACTGGTTCTGGAAAAATAACTAATCTGGGCACTGGATTCAGAAATACACCCCTAATGTGGGCACTGGATACCGCAATAAACCCCCCAATGTAGGCACTGGAATCAGAAACACATCCCCAATGTGGGCTCTGGGTTCAGGAATAAAGACCCAATGAGGGAACTGAATTCAGGAATAAATCCCCAATGTGGGCACTGGTTCACAAATAAACCCCCAGTGTGGGCGCTGGATCAGGAAAAAGCCAATGAGGGCACTGGATTTAGAAATATACACCCATGTGGGAACTGGAATCAGGAATTAATCCCCAATTTGGCCACTGGTTACAGAAATAAACCCCCAGTGTGGGCACTGGATTCAGAAATACACCCGCAATATGGGTAATTAATTCAGAAATAAGCCCCCAATGTAGGCACTGGATTCAGAAATAACCCCCCAATGTGGGCACTTAATTCAGAAATACACCTCTACTGTGGGCACGGTATTGAGAAATAAACTCCCAATGTGGGCACTGGATTTAGAAATAAAACCCCAATGTGGGCAATTAATTCAGAAATACACCCCCAATGTGGGCACTGGATTCAAAAATAAATCCCCAATGTTGTCACTGGATTAAGAAATAACCACCCATATGGGCACTGGATTCAGAATTAAGCCCCCAATGTGGGCACTGGATTCAGAAATAACCCCCAATGTGGGCACTTAATTAATAAATAAGCCCCCAATATGGGCACTGGATTCAGAAATAAACCAAATGTGGGCACTTTATTCAGGAATAAACCCCAATGTGGGCACTGGATTGAGGAATAACCACCAATGTGGGCACTGGATTCAGAAATACAACCCCAATGTGGGCACTTGATTCAGAAATTAACCCCCAATTGTGGGCACTGGATTCAGGGATGAACCCCCAATTGGGCACTGGATTCAGGAATAACACCCCAATGTGGGCACTGGATTCAGAAATAACCCCCCAATGTGGACACTTAATTCATAAATAAGCCCCCAATATGGGCACTGGATTCTGAAATAAACCGAATGTGGGCACTGGATTCAGGAATAAACCCCAATGTGGGCACTGTATTGAGGAACATTCACCAATGTGGGCACTGGATTCAGAAATACAACCCCAATGTGGGCACTGGATTCAGAAATACACCCGCAATATGGGCACTTAATTCAGAAATAAGCCCCCAATGGAGGCAATGGATTCAGAAATAACCCCTAATGTGGGCACTTAATTCAGTAATACAGCCCCAATGTGGGCACTGGATTCAGAAATTAACCCCCAATTGCGGGCACTGGATTCAGGGATAAACCCCCAAGTGGGCACTGGATTCAGGAATAACCCCCCAATGTGGGCATTGGATTCAGAAATACACACCCAATATGGGCACTGGATTAAGAAATAATCCCCTAATGTGGGCACTTAATTCAGAAATACACCCCCAATATCAGCACTTAATTCAGAAATAAGCCCCCAATGTGGGCACTGGATTCAGAAATAACCCCCAATGTGGGCACTTAATTCATAAATAAGCCCCCAATATGGGCACTGGATTCTGAAATAAACCGAATGTGGCACTGGATTCAGGAATAAACCCCAATGTGGGCGCTGGATTCAGGAATAACCACCAATGTGGGCACTGGATTCAGAAATACAACCCCAATGTGGGCATTGGATTCAGAAATTAACCCCCCATTGTGGGCACTGGATTCAGGGATAAACCCCCAATTGGGCACTGGATTCAGGAATAACACCCCAATGTGGGCACTTAATTCAGAAATAAACCCCAATGTGGGCACTGGATTCAGTAATAAACCCAGACTATGGGCACTTAATTCAGAAATACACCCCCAATGTGGGCACTGGATTCAGGAATAAACCCCCAATGTTTGTACTGGATTCTGGAATGAATCCCCAATGCGGGCACTGGATTCAGGAATAAACACCCAATGATGGTACTGGATTCAGGAATAAATCCCCAATGTGGGCACTGGTTCAGAAATACACCCCCAACATGGGCACTTAATTCAGAAATAAACCCCAATGTGGGCACTGGATTCAGTAATAAACCCAGACTATGGGCACTGGATTCAGAAATACACCCCCAATGTGGGCACTGGATTCAGGAATAAACCCCCAATGTTTGTACTGGATTCTGGAATGAATCCCCAATGCGGGCACTGGATTCAGGAATAAACACCCAATGATGGTACTGGATTCAGGAATAAATCCCCAATGTGGGCACTGGTTCAGAAATAAACCCCCACTGAGTGCACTGGATTCAGTAATAAACCCCCAATGTGGGCGCTGGTTCTGGAAAAATAACTAATGTGGGCACTGGATTCAGAAATACACCCCTAATGTGGGCACTGGATACAGAAATAAACCCCCCAATGTGGGCACTGGAATCAGGAATAAAGACCCAATGAGGGTACTGAATTCAGGAATAAATCCCCAATGTGGGCACAGGTTCACAAATAAACCCCCAGTTTGGGCGCTGGATCTGGAAAAAGCCAATGAGGACACTGGATTTAGAAATATACACCCATGTGGGAACTGGAATCAGGAATTAATCCCCAATTTGGGCACTGGTTACAGAAATAAACCCCCAGTGTGGGCACTGGATTCAGAAATACACCCGCAATATGGGTAATTAATTCAGAAAAAAGCCCCCAATGTAGGCACTGGATTCAGAAATAACCCCCCAATGTGGGCACTTATTTCAGAAATACACCTCTACTGTGGGCATGGTATTGAGAAATAAACTCCCAATATGGGCACTGGATTTAGAAATAAAACCCCAATGTGGGCAATTAATTCAGAAAAAACCCCCAATGTGGGCACTGGATTCAAAAATAAATCCCCAATGTTGTGACTGGATTAAGGAATAACCACCCATATGGGCACTGGATTCAGAATTAAGCCCCCAATGTGGGCACTGGATTGAGGAATAACCACCAATGTGGGCACTGGATTCAGAAATACAACCCCAATGTGGGCACTGGATTCAGAAATTAACCCCCAATTGTGGGCACTGGATTCAGGGATGAACTCCCAATTGGACACTGGATTCAGGAATAACACCCCAATGTGGGCACTGGATTCAGAAATAACCCCCAATGTGGGCACTTAATTCATAAATAAGACCCCAATATGGGCACTGGATTCTGAAATAAACCGAATGTGGGCACTGGATTCAGGAATAAACCCCAACGTGGGCACTGGATTGAGGAACAACCACCAATGTGGGCACTGGATTCAGAAATACAACCCCAATGTGGGCACTGGATTCAGAAATTAACCCCCAATTGTGGGCACTGGATTCAGGGATGAACCCCCAATTGGGCACTGGATTCAGGAATAACACCCCAATGTGGGCACTGGATTCAGAAATACACCCCCAATGTGGGCACTGGATTCAGAAATAATCCCCCAATGTAGGCACTTAATTCAGAAATACACCCCCAATATCAGCACTTAATTCAGAAGTACGCCCCAAATATGGGCATTGGATTCAGAAATAACCCCCCAAATGTGGGCAGTTAATTCAGAAATACAACCCCCAATATGGGCACTTAATTCAGAAATAAACACCAATATGGGCACTGGAATCAGAAATACATTTCCAATGTGGGCACTGGATTCTGTAATATTTCCCCAATTCGGGCACTGGATTCAGAAATAACCCCCCAAATATGGGCACTGGATCCAGAAATACACCCCCAACATGGGCACTTAATTCAGAAATAAACCCCAATGTGGGCACTGGATTCAGTAATAAACCCACAATATGGGCACTGAATTCAGAAATACACCCCCAATGTGGGCACTGGATTGAGGAATAAACCCCCAATGTTTGTACTGGATTCTGGAATGAATCCCCAATGTGGGCACTGGATTCAGGAATAAACACCCAATGATGGTACTGGATTCAGGAATAAATCCCCAAAATGGGCACTGGTTCAGAAATAAACCCCCACTGAGGGCACTGGATTCAGTAATAAACCCCCACTGTGTGCACTGGTTCTGGAAAAATAACTAATCTGGGCACTGGATTCAGAAATACACCCCTAATGTGGGCACTGGATACAGCAATAAACCCACCAATGTGGGCACTGGAATCAGAAACACATCCCCAATGTGGGCTCTGGATTCAGGAATAAAGACACAATGAGGGTACTGAATTCAGGAATAACACCCCAATGTGGGCACTTGATTCAGAAATAACCCCCAATGTGGGCACTTAATTCATAAATAAGAACCCAATATGGGCACTGGATTCAGAAATAAACCAAATGTGGGCACTGGATTCAGGAATAAACCCCAATGTGGGCACTGGATTGAGGAATAACCACCAATGTGGGCACTGGATTCAGAAATGCAACCCCAATGTGGGCACTGGATTCAGAAATTAACCCCCAATTGTGGGCACTGGATTCAGGGATGAACTCCCAATTGGGCACTGGATTCAGGAATAACACCCCAATGTGGGCACTGGATTCAGAAATAACCCCCAATGTGGGCACTTAATTCATAAATAAGCCCCCAATATGGGCACTGGATTCTGAAATAAACCGAATGTGGGCACTGGATTCAGGAATAAACCCCAATGTGGGCACTGGATTGAGGAACAACCACCAATGTGGGCACTGGATTCAGAAATACAACCCCAATGTGGGCACTGGATTCAGAAATTAACCCCCAATTGTGGGCACTGGATTCAGGGATGAACCCCCAATTGGGCACTGGATTCAGGAATAACACCACAATGTGGGCACTGGATTCAGAAATACACCCCCAATGTGGGCACTGGATTCAGAAATAATCCCCCAATGTAGGCACTTAATTCAGAAATACACCCCCAATATCAGCACTTAATTCAGAAGTACGCCCCAAATATGGGCATTGGATTCAGAAATAACCCCCCAAATGTGGGCAGTTAATTCAGAAATACAACCCCCAATATGGGCACTTAATTCAGAAATAAACACCAATATGGGCACTGGAATCAGAAATAAATTTCCAATGTGGGCACTGGATTCCGTAATATTTCCCCAATGCGGGCACTGGATTCAGAAATAACCCACCAAATATGGGCACTGGATTCAGAAATACACCCCCAACATGGGCACTTAATTCAGAAATAAACCCCAATGTGGGCACTGGATTCAGTAATAAACCCACAATATGGGCACTGAATTCAGAAATACACCCCCAATGTGGGCACTGGATTGAGGAATAAACCCCCAATGTTTGTACTGGATTCTGGAATGAATCCCCAATGTGGGCACTGGATTCAGGAATAAACACCCAATGATGGTACTGGATTCAGCAATAAATCCCCAATGTGGGCACTGGTTCAGAAATAAACCCCCACTGAGGGCACTGGATTCAGTAATAAACCCCCACTGTGTGCACTGGTTCTGGAAAAATAACTAATCTGGGCACTGGATTCAGAAATACACCCCTAATGTGGGCACTGGATACAGCAATAAACCCCACAATGTGGGCACTGGAATCAGAAACACATCCCCAATGTGGGCTCTGGATTCAGGAATAAAGACCCAATGAGGGTACTGAATTCAGGAATAACACCCCAATGTGGGCACTTGATTCAGAAATAACCCCCAATGTGGGCACTTAATTCATAAATAAGCACCCAATATGGGCACTGGATTCAGAAATAAACCAAATGTGGGCACTGGATTCAGGAATAAACCCCAATGTGGGCACTGGATTGAGGAATAACCACCAATGTGGGCACTGGATTCAGAAATGCAACCCCAATGTGGGCACTGGATTCAGAAATTAACCCCCAATTGTGGGCACTGGATTCAGGGATGAACTCCCAATTGGGCACTGGATTCAGGAATAACACCCCAATGTGGGCACTGGATTCAGAAATAACCCCCAATGTGGGCACTTAATTCATAAATAAGCCCCCAATATGGGCACTGGATTCTGAAATAAACCGAATGTGGGCACTGGATTCAGGAATAAACCCCAATGTGGGCACTGGATTGAGGAACAACCACCAATGTGGGCACTGGATTCAGAAATACAACCCCAATGTGGGCACTGGATTCAGAAATTAAACCCCAATTGTGGGCACTGGATTCAGGGATGAACCCCCAATTGGGCACTGGATTCAGGAATAACACCCCAATGTGGGCACTGGATTCAGAAATACACCCCCAATGTGGGCACTGGATTCAGAAATAATCCCCCAATGTAGGCACTTAATTCAGAAATACACCCCCAATATCAGCATTTAATTCAGAAATACGCCCCAAATATGGGCATTGGATTCAGAAATAACCCCCCAAATGTGGGCAGTTAATTCAGAAATACAACCCCCAATATGGGCACTTAATTCAGAAATAAACCCCAATATGGGCACTGGAATCAGAAATAAATTTCCAATGTGGGCATTGGATTCCGTAATAATCCCCCAATGCGGGCACTGGATTCAGAAATAACCCCCCAAATGTGGGCATTGGATTCAGAAATACACCCCCAACATGGGCACTTAATTCAGAAATAAACCCCAATGTGGGCACTGAATTCAGAAATACACCCCCAATGTGGGCACTGGATTGAGGAATAAACCCCCAATGTTTGTACTGGATTCTGGAATGAATCCCCAATGTGGGCACTGGATTCAGAATAAACACCCAATGATGGTACTGGATTCAGGAATAAATCCCCAATGTGGGCACTGGTTCAGAAATAACCCCCACTGAGGGCACTGGATTCAGTAATAAACCTCCACTGTGTGCACTGGTTCTGGAAAAATAACTAATCTGGGCACTGGATTCAGAAATACACCCCTAATGTGGGCACTGGATACAGCAATAAACCCCCCAATGTGGGCACTGGAATCAGAAACACATCCCCAATGTGGGCTCTGGATTCAGGAATAAGACCCAATGAGGGAACTGAATTCAGGAATAAATCCCCAATGTGGGCACTGGTTCACAAATAAACCCCCAGTGTGGGCGCTGGATCAGGAAAAAGCCAATGAGGGCACTGGATTTAGAAATATACACCATGTGGGAACTGGAATCAGGAATTAATCCCCAATTTGGCCACTGGTTACAGAAATAAACCCCCAGTGTGGGCACTGGATTCAGAAATACACCCGCAATATGGGTAATTAATTCAGAAATAAGCCCCCAATGTAGGCACTGATTCAGAAATAACCCCCAATGTGGGCACTTAATTCAGAAATACACCTCTACTGTGGGCACGGTATTGAGAAATAAACTCCCAATGTGGGCACTGGATTTAGAAATAAAACCCCAATGTGGGCAATTAATTCAGAAATACACCCCCAATGTGGGCACTGGATTCAAAAATAAATCCCCAATGTTGTCACTGGATTAAGAAATAACCACCCATATGGGCACTGGATTCAGAATTAAGCCCCCAATGTGGGCACTGGATTCAGAAATAACCCCCAATGTGGGCACTTAATTAATAAATAAGCCCCCAATATGGGCACTGGATTCAGAAATAAACCAAATGTGGGCACTTTATTCAGGAATAAACCCCAATGTGGGCACTGGATTGAGGAATAACCACCAATGTGGGCACTGGATTCAGAAATACAACCCCAATGTGGGCACTTGATTCAGAAATTAACCCCCAATTGTGGGCACTGGATTCAGGGATGAACCCCCAATTGGGCACTGGATTCAGGAATAACACCCCAATGTGGGCACTGGATTCAGAAATAACCCCCCAATGTGGACACTTAATTCATAAATAAGCCCCCAATATGGGCACTGGATTCTGAAATAAACCGAATGTGGCACTGGATTCAGGAATAAACCCCAATGTGGGCACTGGATTGAGGAACATTCACCAATGTGGGCACTGGATTCAGAAATACAACCCCAATGTGGGCACTGGATTCAGAAATACACCCGCAATATGGGCACTTAATTCAGAAATAAGCCCCCAATGTAGGCAATGGATTCAGAAATAACCCCCAATGTGGGCACTTAATTCAGTAATACAGCCCCAATGTGGGCACTGGATTCAGAAATTAACCCCCAATTGCGGGCACTGGATTCAGGGATAAACCCCCAAGTGGGCACTGGATTCAGGAATAACCCCCCAATGTGGGCATTGGATTCAGAAATACACACCCAATATGGGCACTGGATTCAGAAATAATCCCCTAATGTGGGCACTTAATTCAGAAATACACCCCCAATATCAGCACTTAATTCAGAAATAAGCCCCCAATGTGGGCACTGGATTCAGAAATAACCCCCAATGTGGGCACTTAATTCATAAATAAGCCCCCAATATGGGCACTGGATTCTGAAATAAACCGAATGTGGCACTGGATTCAGGAATAAACCCCAATGTGGGCGCTGGATTCAGGAATAACCACCAATGTGGGCACTGGATTCAGAAATACAACCCCAATGTGGGCATTGGATTCAGAAATTAACCCCCATTGTGGGCACTGGATTCAGGGATAAACCCCCAATTGGGCACTGGATTCAGGAATAACACCCCAATGTGGGCATTGGATTCAGAAATACACCCCAATGTGGGCACTGGATTCAGAAATAATCCCCCAATGTGGGCACTTAATTCAGAAATACACCCCCAATATCAGCACTTAATTCATAAATACGCCCCAAATATGGGCATTGGATTCAGAAATAACCCCCAAAATGTGGGCAGCTAATTCAGAAATACAACCCCCAATATGGGCACTTAATTCAGAAATAAACCCCAATGTGGGCATTGGAATCAGAAATAAATTTCCAATGTGGGCACTGGATTCCATAATAATCCCCAATGTGGGCACTGGATACAGAAATAACCCCCCAAATGTGGGCACTGGATTCAGAAATACACCCCCAACATGGGCACTTAATTCAGAAATAAACCCCAATGTGGGCACTGGATTCAGTAATAAACCCAGACTATGGGCACTGGATTCAGAAATACACCCCCAATGTGGGCACTGGATTCAGGAATAAACCCCCAATGTTTGTACTGGATTCTGGAATGAACCCCCAATGCGGGCACTGGATTCAGGAATAAACCCCCAATGTTTGTACTGGATTCTGGAATGAATCCCCAATGCGGGCACTGGATTCAGGAATAAACACCCAATGATGGTACTGGATTCAGAAATAAACCCCCACTGAGGGCACTGGATTCAGTAATAAACCCCCAATGTGGGCGCTGGTTCTGGAAAAATAACTAATGTGGGCACTGGATTCAGAAATACACCCCTAATGTGGGCACTGGATACAGAAATAAACCCCCCAATGTGGCACTGGAATCAGGAATAAAGACCCAATGAGGGTACTGAATTCAGGAATAAATCCCCAATGTGGGCACAGGTTCACAAATAAACCCCCAGTTTGGGCGCTGGATCTGGAAAAAGCCAATGAGGACACTGGATTTAGAAATATACACCCATGTGGGAACTGGAATCAGGAATTAATCCCCAATTTGGGCACTGGTTACAGAAATAAACCCCCAGTGTGGGCACTGGATTCAGAAATACACCTGCAATATGGGTAATTAATTCAGAAAAAAGCCCCCAATGTAGGCACTGGATTCAGAAATAACCCCCCAATGTGGGCACTTATTTCAGAAATACACCTCTACTGTGGGCACGGTATTGAGAAATAAACTCCCAATATGGGCACTGGATTTAGAAATAAAACCCCAATGTGGGCAATTAATTCAGAAATACACCCCCAATGTGGGCACTGGATTCAAAAATAAATCCCCAATGTTGTGACTGGATTAAGGAATAACCACCCATATGGGCACTGGATTCAGAATTAAGCCCCCAATGTGGGCACTGGATTGAGGAATAACCACCAATGTGGGCACTGGATTCAGAAATACAACCCCAATGTGGGCACTGGATTCAGAAATTAACCCCCAATTGTGGGCACTGGATTCAGGGATGAACTCCCAATTGGGCACTGGATTCAGGAATAACACCCCAATGTGGGCACTGGATTCAGAAATAACCCCAATGTGGGCACTTAATTCATAAATAAGCCCCCAATATGGGCACTGGATTCTGAAATAAACCGAATGTGGGCACTGGATTCAGGAATAAACCCCAATGTGGGCACTGGATTGAGGAACAACCACCAATGTGGGCACTGGATTCAGAAATACAACACCAATGTGGGCACTGGATTCAGAAATTAACCCCCAATTGTGGGCACTGGATTCAGGGATGAACCCCCAATTGGGCACTGGATTCAGGAATAACACCCCAATGTGGGCACTGGATTCAGAAATACACCCCCAATGTGGGCACTGGATTCAGAAATAATCCCCCAATGTAGGCACTTAATTCAGAAATACACCCCCAATATCAGCACTTAATTCAGAAGTACGCCCCAAATATGGGCATTGGATTCAGAAATAACCCCCCAAATGTGGGCAGTTAATTCAGAAATACAACACCCAATATGGGCACTTAATTCAGAAATAAACACCAATATGGGCACTGGAATCAGAAATACATTTCCAATGTGGGCACTGGATTCCGTAATATTTCCCCAATGCGGGCACTGGATTCAGAAATAACCCCCCAAATATGGGCACTGGATCCAGAAATACACCCCCAACATGGGCACTTAATTCAGAAATAAACCCCAATGTGGGCACTGGATTCAGTAATAAACCCACAATATGGGCACTGAATTCAGAAATACACCCCCAATGTGGGCACTGGATTGAGGAATAAACCCCCAATGTTTGTACTGGATTCTGGAATGAATCCCCAATGTGGGCACTGGATTCAGGAATAAACATCCAATGATGGTACTGGATTCAGGAATAAATCCGCAATGTGGGCACTGGTTCAGAAATAAACCCCCACTGAGGGCACTGGATTCAATAATAAACCCCCACTGTGTGCACTGGTTCTGGAAAAATAACTAATCTGGGCACTGGATTCAGAAATACACCCCTAATGTGGGCACTGGATACAGCAATAAACACCCCAATGTGGGCACTGGAATCAGAAACACATCCGCAATGTGGGCTCTGGATTCAGGAATAAAGACCCAATGAGGGTACTGAATTCAGGAATAACACCCCAATGTGGGCACTTGATCCAGAAATAACCCCCAATGTGGGCACTTAATTCATAAATAAGCACCCAATATGGGCACTGGATTCAGAAATAAACCAAATGTGGGCACTGGATTCAGGAATAAACCCCAATGTGGGCACTGGATTGAGGAATAACCACCAATGTGGGCACTGGATTCAGAAATACAACCCCAATGTGGGCACTGGATTCAGAAATTAACCCCCAATTGTGGGCACTGGATTCAGGGATGAACTCCCAATTGGGCACTGGATTCAGGAATAACACCCCAATGTGGGCACTGGATTCAGAAATGCACCCCCAATGTGGGCACTTAATTCATAAATAAGCCCCCAATATGGGCACTGGATTCTGAAATAAACCGAATGTGGGCACTGGATTCAGGAATAAACCCCAATGTGGGCACTGGATTGAGGAACAACCACCAATGTGGGCACTGGATTCAGAAATACAACCCCAATGTGAGCACTGGATTCAGAAATTAAACCCCAATTGTGGGCACTGGATTCAGGGATGAACCCCCAATTGGGCACTGGATTCAGGAATAACACCCCAATGTGGGCACTGGATTCAGAAATACACCCCCAATGTGGGCACTGGATTCAGAAATAATCCCCCAATGTAGGCACTTAATTCAGAAATACACCCCCAATATCAGCACTTAATTCAGAAATACGCCCCAAATATGGGCATTGGATTCAGAAATAACCCCCCAAATGTGGGCGGTTAATTCAGAAATACAACCCCCAATATGGGCACTTAATTCAGAAATAAACCCCAATATGGGCACTGGAATCAGAAATAAATTTCCAATGTGGGCACTGGATTCCGTAATAATCCACCAATGCGGGCACTGGATTCAGCAATACACCCCCAATGTGGGCACTGGATTGAGGAATAAACCCCCAATGTTTGTACTGGATTCAGGAATGAATCCCCAATGTGGGCACTGGATTCAGGAATAAACACCCAATGATGGTACTGGATTCAGGAATAAATCCCCAATGTGGGCACTGGTTCAGAAATAAACCCCCACTGAGGGCACTGGATTCAGTAATAAACCCCCACTGTGTGCACTGGTTCTGGAAAAATAATTAATCTGGGCACTGGATTCAGAAATACACCCCTAATGTGGGCACTCGATACAGCAATAAACCCCCCAATGTGGGCACTGGAATCAGAAACACATCCCCAATGTGGGCTCTGGATTCAGGAATAAAGACCCAATGAGGGTACTGAATTCAGGAATAAATCCCCAATGTGGGCACTGGTTCACAAATAAACCCCCAGTGTGGGCGCGGGATCAGGAAAAAGCCAATGAGAGCACTGGATTTAGAAATATACACCCATGTGGGAACTGGAATCAGGAATTAATCCCCAATTTGGCCACTGGTTACAGAAATAAACCCCCAGTGTGGGCACTGGATTCAGAAATACACCCGCAATATGGGTAATTAATTCAGAAATAAGCCCCCAATGTAGGCACTGGATTCAGAAATAACCCCCCAATGTGGGCACTTAATTCAGAAATACACCTCTACTGTGGGCACGGTATTGAGAAATAAACTCCCAATGTGTGCACTGAATTTAGAAATAAAACCCCAATGTGGGCAATTAATTCAGAAATACACCCCCAATGTGGGCACTGGATTCAAAAATAAATCCCCAATGTTGTCACTGGATTAAGAAATAACCACCCATATGGGCACTGGATTCAGAATTAAGCCCCCAATGTGGGCACTGGATTCAGAAATAACCCCCAATGTGGGCACTTAATTCATAAATAAGCCCCCAATATGGGCACTGGATTCAGAAATAAACCAAATGTGGGCACTGGATTCAGGAATAAACCCCAATGTGGGCACTGGATTGAGGAATAACCACCAATGTGGGCACTGGATTCAGAAATACAACCCCAATGTGGGCACTGGATTCAGAAATTAACCCCCAATTGTGGGCACTGGATTCAGGGATGAACCCCCAATTGGGCACTGGATTCAGGAATAACACCCCAATGTGGGCACTGGATTCAGAAATAACCCCCCAATGTGGGCACTTAATTCATAAATAAGCCCCCAATATGGGCAATGGATTCTGAAATAAACCGAATGTGGGCACTGGATTCAGGAATAAACCCCAATGTGGGCACTGGATTGAGGAACAACCACCAATGTGGGCACTGGATTCAGAAATTAACCCCAAATTGTGGGCACTGGATTCAGAAATTAACCCCCAATTGTGGGCACTGGATTCAGGGATGAACCCCCAATTGGGCACTGGATTCAGGAATAACACCCCAATGTGGGCACTGGATTCAGAAATACACCCCCAATGTGGGCACTGGATTCAGAAATAATCCACCAATGTAGGCACTTAATTCAGAAATACACCCCCAATATCAGCACTTAATTCAGAAATACGCCCCAAATATGGGCATTGGATTCAGAAATAACCCCCCAAATGTGGGCAGTTAATTCAGAAATACAACCCCCAATATGGGCACTTAATTCAGAAATAAACCCCAATGTGGGCACTGGAATCAGAAATAAATTTCCAATGTGGGCACTGGATTCCGTAATAATCCCCCAATGCGGGCACTGGATTCAGAAATAACCCCCCAAATGTGGGCACTGGATTCAGAAATACACCCCCAACATGGGCACTTAATTCAGAAATAAACCCCAATGTGGGCACTGGATTCAGTAATAAACCCAGAATATCGGCACTGAATTCAGAAATACACCCCCAATGTGGGCACTCGATTCAGGAATAAACCCCCAATGTTTGTACTGGATTCTGGAATGAATCCCCAATGTGGGCACTGGATTCAGGAATAAACACCCAATGACGGTACTGGATTCAGGAATAAATCCACAATGTGGGCACTGGTTCAGAAATAAACCCCCACTGAGGGCACTGGATTCAGTAATAAACCCCCACTGTGTGCACTGGTTCTGGAAAAATAACTAATGTGGGCACTGGATTCAGAAATACACCCCAAATGTGGGCACTGGATACAGAAATAAGCCCCCCAATGTGGGCACAGGAATCAGAAACACATCCCCAAATGTGGGCTCTGGATTCAGGAATAAAGACCCAATGAGGGTACTGAATTCAGGAATAAATCCCCAATGTGGGCACTGGTTCACAATAAACCCCCAGTGTGGGCGCTGGATCAGGAAAAAGCCAATGAGGGCACTGGATTTAGAAATATACACCCATGTGGGAACTGGAATCAGGAATTAATCCCCAATTTGGGTACTGGTTACAGAAATAAACCCCCAGTGTGGGCACTGGATTCAGAAATACAACCGCAATATGGGTAATTAATTCAGAAATAAGCCCCCAATGTAGGCACTGGATTCAGAAATAACCCCCCAATGTGTGCACTTAATTCAGAAATACACCTCTACTGTGGGCACGGTATTGAGAAATAAACCCCCAATGCGGGCACAGGATTTAGAAATAAAACCCCAATGTGGGCAATTCATTCAGAAATACACCCCCAATGTGGGCACTGGATTCAGGAATAATAACCCAAGGTGGGAACTGGATTAAGAAATAAACCCCCAATGTGGGCACTGGTTCAGAAATAAACTGCCAATGTGGGCACTGGATTCAGGAATAAACTCCCCATGTGGGCACTGGATTCAGAAATACACCCCAAATTTTGGAACTGAATTCAGAAATTAACCCCCAATGTGGGCACTGGATTCAGGAATAAACCCCAAAGTGGGCACTGGATTCAGGAATAACCCCCCAATGTGTGCACTGGATTCAGAAATAATCCCCCAAAGGTGGGCACTGGATTCAGGAATAAAGCACCAATGTGGGCACTCGTTCAGATGTAAACCCGAACATGGACACTGGATTCAGGAACAAACTCCTAATGTGGGCAGTGGATTCTGAAATAAAAGCCCAATGTGGGCACTGGATTCAGGAATAAACCCCCAATGTGGGCACTGTATTCAGGAATAACCCCCCAATGTGGACAGAGGATTCTTAAATAAAACCCCAATATGTGCACTGGATTCAGAAAAGCACCCTCAATGTAGGCACTGTCTTCAGGAATAAATCCCCAACGTGGGCACTGGATTCAGAAATAAACCCTCAATGTGGGCACCGGATTCAGGAACAAACCAACAATGTGAGCACTGGTTCAGTAATAAACCCCCAATGTTGGCACTGGATTAAGTAATAAACCCCCAATGTGGGCACTGGATTCAGAAATACACCCACAATATGGGCACTTAATTCAGAAATAAGCCCCCAATGTAGGCAATGGATTCAGAAATAACCCCCCAATGTGGGCAATTAATTCAGAAATACACCTCTACTGTAGGCACTGGATTGAGAAATAAACCCCCAATGCGGGCACTGGATTTAGAAATATAACCCCAATGTGGGCACTTAATTCAGAAATACACCCCCAATGTGGGCACTGGATTCAAAAATAATCCCCAATAGAGTCATAGTCATAGAGTCATAGGGCTGAAAATTCAGTAGGGTTAGCGCCCATTTTGCGGCGCTAGACGGCCTAGCGCCGCAATGATAGCCGTTTCTGAAATTCACTTCGGCGCTGCCATCGGCGTTAGCCGGTTGCGCTGCGCTGGCACCGATGACGTCATCGGTGTGCGCAGCGTCCCGGTTGCCGTGGCAACATGCCCAAACGCCGTAATTCAGTTGCGGCCGCCTCGCCCGTGGCAGCCGCAACTAAGACTCTGGCAACCGAGTCTTACACAAGTTAGCGCCAGCGCATTAAGGTCGCGCGGCGGCCGGCCGCTTTCCCGCCGGCCGCCTGCCCGCACCTCCCTCCCCGGACTCCTCCACCCCCCCCCCCCACGGAACAGATGCGTCTGGCCTGCAAGCCCGGCACTTGTCCGAGGTGCCGGGCTCATTTATGAAAAAATCAAACGGCCAGCGATCGGGTGAAGGCAGCGCCTCCTTAATGGGAGGAGGAGGCCTGCACTTCCCCAGCCTGCCGCACCGCATCGGGTGCCGCAGCGCCGGATTAGCACCGCAATGCAGCACTCAGCGCCCATTGGGAGGCACTCACGCCCGCCAGTAGCGCCGGCAGCCGTCTGGGCGCGGCGCTACTGAATTTTTGGCGCGCGCAAGGGAATTAGCGCCGGCGCTAAATTTCCAGCGCTAAATCCCTGGCGCGGCGTCAACTCAATTTCTAGGCCAGTGAGTTTTACAGCACATAAAGAGGCCCTTCGGCCCATCGTGTCTGCGCCGCCCATCCATCCCTGTCCAGTCTAATCCCATTTTGCAGCATTTGGTCCATAGCCTTGTATGCAATGGCATTCCAAGTGCTCATCCAAATGCTTCTTGAATGTTATGAGGGTTCCTGCCTCTACCACCCTTTTGGGCATTGAGTTCCACATTCCAACCACCCTCTGGGTGAAAAAGTTCCTCCTCAAATCCCCTCTAAATCTCCTGCCCCTTACCCTGAATCTATGCCCCCTTGTTATTGACCCCCCTACTAAGGGGAAAAGTTCCTCTTTGTCTACCCTATCTATGCCCCTCATCATTTTGTATACCTCAATCAGGTCCCCCCTCAGCCTTCTTTGCTCCAAGGAAAACAACCCCAGCCTGTTTAGTCTTTCTTCATAGCTGAGGCGCTCCATCCCAGGTAACATCCTGGTGAATCTTCTCTGCACCCTGTCCAAAGCAATCACATCCTTCCTATAGTGAGGCGACCAGAACTGCACACAGTAGTCCAGCTGTGGCCTCACCAGCGTTTTGTACAGCTCCATCATAACCTCCCTGCTCTTATATTCTATGCCTCGGCTAATGAAGGCAAGTATCCCATATGCCTTTTTAACCACCTTATGTACCTGTTCCGCTGCCTTCAGGGATCTATGTACATGTACACCAAGGTCCCTCTGACCCTCTGTACTTCCTAGGGTCCTACCACTCATTGTGTATTCCCTTGCCTTATTTGTCCGTCCAAAATGCATCACCTCGCACTTTTCAGGGTTAAATTCCATTTGCCACTTTTCCGCCCATCTGACCAACCCATTTATATCGTCCTGTAGCCTGAGGCTTTCCTCCTCGCAATTGACCACCCCACCAATTTTCGTGTCATCTGCGAACTTGCTGATCATACCTTTTACATTCTCATCCAAATCATTTATGTAGATCACAAACAACAAGGGACCCAGCACCGATCCCTGAAGTACCCCACTGGACACAGGCTTCCAGTCACAAAAGCAACCTTTGACCATCACCCTCTGCCTCCTGCCACTCAGCCAGTTTAGGATCCAACGCACCAAGGCACCCTGGATCCCATGGGCTCTTACCTTCTTGACCAGTCTCCTATGCGGGACTTTGTCAAAGGCTTTACTGAAGTCTATGTAAACCACATCCACAGCATTTCCCTCATCCACCCCCCTAGTCACCCCCTCGAAAAATTCAATCAGATTTGTCAGACATGATTTACCCTTGACAAAGCCATGCTGACTATCCCCGATTAATCCTTGCCTCTCCAAGTGGAGACTAATTTTGTCCCTCAGAATTTTTTCCAATAATTTCCCTACCACAGATGTTAGGCTCACTGGCCTGTAATTCCCTGGTTTATCCCTGCTACCCTTCTTGTATAATGGTACTACATTAGCTGTTCTCCAGTCCTCTGGTACATCCCCTGTGGCCAGAAAGGTTCTGAAAATTTGTGTCAGAACCCCTGCAATCTCCTCCTTTGCCTCCCACAGCAGCCTGGGATACATCTCGTCCGGGCCTGGGGATTTATCCACTTTTTGGCCTGCTAAAACCGCTAGCACCTCCTCCGTCTCGATGCTAATATGTTCAAGTATGTCACAGTCCCCTTGCCCGATTTCTATGTCTGCATCGTCTTTCTCCATAGTGAACACAGATGCAAAAAATTCATTTAAAACCCCTCCTACATCCTCTGGCTCTACACACAGATTGCCACTTTGGTCCCCAATGGGCCCTACCCTTTCCCTGGTTATCCTCTTGCCCTTAATATACTTATAAAACATCTTATGATTTTCCATTATTTTGCTCACCAGTGTTATTTCATGGCCCCTCCTCGCCCTCCTAATTTTTTTTTTAAGTATGCCCCTGCACTTTTTATACTCCTCTAGGGCTTCTTCCGTCTTTAGTCTTTTGTAACTGCCAAAAGCCCCCCTTTTATTTCTAATGCATTTTTGTATATCCCTTGTCATCCAAGGTTCCCTTTGCTTGTTGGTCCCACCCTTGACCTTTACAGGAACATGTTGGCGCTGTACTCTCTCTATTTCCCTTCTGAAAGTCTCCCACTGTTTTGATGTGGATTTTCCTATAAGTAGCTGCCCCCAATGTGGGCACTGGATTTAGAAATAAACACACATATGGGCACTGGATTCAGAATTAAACCCACAATATGGTCACTGGATTCAGAAATACACCCCCAATGTGGGCACTGGATTCAGGAATAATAACCTAAGGTGGGAACTGGAATAAAAAATAAACCCCCAATGTGGGCACTGGATTCAGGAATAAACTCCCCATGTGTGCACCGGATTTAGAAATAAACACCCAAATGGGCATTGGATTCGGATATTAACCCCCAATGTGGGCACTGGATTCAGGAATACACCCACAATGTGGGCACTGGATTCAGGAATAATCCCCCAATGTGGGCACTGGATTCAGAAATAACCCCCCAAATGTGGGCACTGGATTCAGTAATAAACACCCATATGGGCACTTAGGGCTAGATTTTCAGTATAGGCAGTTTTGGGGCGCTAACTTTAGCGCCCGCCCGAAGTTAGCGCCCGCCCCAAAGTAGCGCCCCGTTGCCGGGAATTCAGTGGCTTCGCCCTAAGAGGTTGGTGGAGCGCTAAAAGAGGCGTTCCACTACTCTCTTTAGGCGCTAAGCCGGCGGTCCAGAGGGATAGCGCCCAGGCGGGGCGCAGCACGGGTGCGGTCATTTTTGCACTGACAGCAGACCCCGTGGTGCCGACCAGCTCTTAAAGGGGGAAGGGACGAATTGGTCTGCTGCCACGCCCTGCACACTGCAGCCTTGCAAAGAGGCCTCAACACTACTGCTCAGCCCCAGGGAGTCATGGCAACGCCAGAGAAGGCCCGTCAGCGTGCCCTGCGCTTCTCAGAGGGTGATCTGGACATAATGGTCACAGCTCTGGAGGTGAGGCGCAAGATCTTGTTTCCAGAGAGTGGGAGGAATCCAACCCACCACGACTACACCAAAGCCTGGAAGCAGATCGCCCAGAGGGTGACGTTCACCGGCGAGGCCCCCAGGACCCACAAACAATGCCGTAAGAAATACAACGATCTGACCAGGATTGTGAGGGTGAGTAGCCTTTCCAGTCTCCTCCTCATTCTTGCATGTACACCTGACATGATGGGCAAAGGGACCTGAAAGTCCTTTTGGCCAGCCCTCAGCCAGCAGCATTGGGACAGTCATGAGCATCAAATGGCCATTCGGCACTCTACACTTTGACCAAGCTATTCCACCATGGGAGGCAGTGGACAGTACATCAGGGCTTCACTCTGTCCAAGCTATTCCACCATGGGAGGCAGTGCACACTACATCAGGGCTTCACTCTGTCCAAGCTATTCCACCATGGGAGGCAGTGCACACTACATCAGGGCTTCACTCTGTCCAAGCTATTCCACCATGGGAAGCAGTGCACAGTACATCAGGGCTTCACTCTGTCCAAGCTATTCCACCATGGGAGGCAGTGCACACTACATCAGGGCTTCACTCTGTCCAAGCTATTCCACCATGGGAGGCAGTGCACACTACATCAGGGCTTCACTCTGTCCAAGCTATTCCACCATGGGAGGCAGTGCACACTACATCAGGGCTTCACTGTGCACTTACAGCCCGTCCTTTCTCTTGCAGGCTAAAGTAGCGTTTAATCGCCAGGCCCGTGCCAGGGGTGGCCGCGCCAAGCTGCAGAAGCTCACTCGGCTGGAGGAGCGCGTGTGTGTGCTCATGGGAGCCCGTGTGATTGTCCCCACAGCGTGCGGTGTATCCGACCCTCCACTGCCCGGCAATGGTAAGGACCTCGCCTTTTGGCCCTCTCGCGTCGCACTGGCCCATCCGAGCTACCTCCTTTGCCACTGTCCCACCAATGCGCTGAATCCCACCAGTCCTAACTCCCTCGCTGACGCCGTCTCCTCACTCTGAAGCTACTCTTGTGCATTCCTGCTTTCAGCTGGTGACGACCAGGACCCTGAGGCTGCCAGTGACAGCACCTCCAACCAGGAGGAGGAGGAGGAGCAAGCCGGACCTTCGGGGGAACAGTCACGTCCCGCAGGAGAGGAGGAAATGCTTGACACCTCCTCACTGGATGAGTGCCTGGAGGAACTGTCGCAGGGCAATGCAGCTTCTGGGACCAGTGGCGTCCAGCCACCCAGCAGCCGTGCGCGTGGCCCGCGGCCTTCCCCCCAAAGGGGGGAAGGATCAGAGGGGAGTGCTGCTGCTCGGCACACTCGCCGTCACCAATGCAGCAAGGGTCCCCTAGTTCGGCCCCCTCCTCCCCAGCGGGAGAGTCGCGACTCCAGTCCGGACACCTTCACTTCGGAGGAGGTGCGGAAGCTCGATCAGATGGCCGACGACTCGGACCGGCGCCACACGGAGCTCATGAGCGTGGTGGGGCACATGCCTGAGGCCATCGAGTCGCTGGCGACCAGTGTGCGCGAGTTCGGGGCAGCAACTGCCGCGACTGGCCGCATGCTAACTGATGCCGTCAAGACCCTGGCGGATGTGATGCGCGCGCACACCAGGACCACAGGGCCACTCACTGCTGCCACACGCGCTGTCTCAAGCAGGCATCGCCAGGGCAGGCGCCGCGCTGGACCATCCCAGCAAGCCGGCCGTCGGCTGATTGCTGCGGATCCTGCAGTGCGGGCCCGGCCGAGTGCCACCGCGCCACAGCACCAGCCAGCGCATCCCAGACACCAGCTGGCCCACATTGCGCCATCCGTCGCCGCCATTCCCCCTCTGGGGCGTCGACGGCAAGCGGCTGCAGCTGATGGTGGCCAGGCTCAGGTGCGCCACTCAGCAGACGGCCCCTCGAGGCCCAAACGCCGTGTAGGCCGCCCCCCAGCGGCATCTGGCGGAAGGGCATCTGAGCCTCAGGCGCCTTCCCCCAGCCTCGCGGCAGCCACTGGGCAGAGCTTGCGAAGGAGCAGCAGGCAGGGCAGGGGAGGCAAAATGCTGGCCAAGGTCTCGCCCTCGCGGGCCACTCAGTAGAGGGTGTGGCCAGCTTTCCTTTAATATGGCGGTGGCCATCTTTATTTTGCCCATGGTTGTGCTTTTGGAGGGCTTTTTTTTTGCGCTAGGCCGACGTTGAGGCCCGGTTTCAATAAAGGTGGAGTGGCTCCTCCCCAGTTTGTGCGAGTGAGTCGTTTGTTGGGCTTTTTGTGGGGCCCGTTTATTGTTTTTGGGGATTCATGTGGGAAGGGCTTTTCATTTTTGTGCAATAAAAACTTATCTTTATTCATGCAGTCTCCATGGTTGTTCTTCTTAGTGTTTGTTGGCTTCGCCGGCTGAGGGCTTGCGGAGCGGCTGCATTCATCTTCCCTCATGGCCCCTGGCCATTCCCTGACAGGGGGCTTAGAAGTACCGTGTAATAAGGTGGCGTCGTGCGGCCCTTGGCCCTGGTCGCTCCCTCCTGGGAACGTACTCCTGCTCCTCCTCCTCCTCCTCATGCTCCTCCTGCTCCTCCTCCTGAGGTGCTGGTCCAACGTCAGGTGGCAGTGCCTGAGTCCTGCGGATAGCCAGGTTGTGTAGCATGCAGCAAACCACCACAAATTGGGAGACCCGGTCCGGCGAATACTGGAGAGCTCCTCCGGAGCGATCAAGGCAGCGGAACCGCTGCTTGAGGACCCCAATAGTTAGCTCGATGATGTTGCGGGTGGTTTGATGGCTCTCGTTGTAGGCCTCTTCAGCAGCGGTCCTGGGCGCGCGAAGCGGGGTCATGAGCCAGGTGCACAAAGGATAGCCTTTGTCCCTGATGAGCCATCCTCTTGGGGAAGGCTGTGCCTGGAACATGTCATGCACAGTACTCTGCCGCAGGATAAAGGCATCGTGGCTGCTGCCTGGGAAGCTGGCATTGACTGCCATGATGCGCTGCTTGTGGTCACATACCAGCTGCACATTCAGAGAATGGTAGCCCTTCCTGTTGCGATACTGCTCGCCATGCTCCAGAGGGGCCCGCAAAGCCACATGCGTACAGTCAATGGCGCCCTGCACCAAGGGGAATTCCCCGAGTCTGGCAAATCCCAATGCGCGCTGATGCTGGCTCTCGAGGGCCATGGGGAAGGAGATGAATTGGCTTCTCCTTCTGAACAGTGCTTCGGTCACGTGGCGGATGCAGCGATGCGCGCCGTACTGGGAGATGTTTGCTATGTCCCCAGCAGCGTATTGGAAGGAGCCGGTGGCATAGAAGTTCAATGCCACCGTCACCTTCACTTCCACCGACAGAGACGTCCTGCACCTGAGCTTTGGCCGCAGATCTCGGCGAAGCAGGTGGCAGATCTCTGCAATCACCTCCTTTCGGAATCGGAGCCTTCTAACACATCGCGCGGCACTCATGTTTAGGTAGGAGCGCTGCTGGCGGTATAGCCTGACTGGGTAAGGCCTACATGGCCGACGCCTGTAGCCCCCTCTGCCTCTAGCCAGGGCTGCCCCTCTCACAATGCGTCTGCGAGCCCTACGGATATGGCGCTGCAGCTGCGCGTTGGCACCCCATGCAGCCCCCATCAAATCCTGGCAAACAGTCTAATTTCCAAATGGCCACTTGCAGCGCTGTTGCCTGAGTCCAAAAATACCTGGCTCTTGCTGCTTGAAACCAGTTAGCTATCCTCCTTGTTGTGTCTCCAGAAATGCGTTGCACAAGACTGTTTTCTGAAAAAAGGATGGCCTTTATACTGGAGAGGACATTCCCTTTAATTAGCGCCCCCCGGGGCCCGCGCTGGTTGTGTTGCGTTCCTTTTTCCAAACGCTCCGGCCGCCCGCCGCACAATGGGGCGGTCCGACTGAAGTTTGCAATCGGGGCGGCCAAAGGGCGTTGCACGAGGATATGACGTCATTTTCTGCGCGCGCATCCGGGCGGGCGCTAAACTTTGCGCCGGCGCTAACGGGCAACTTAATTTGGGGCGGAGCGCAAACTGCGCTGCGCCCGGGCGCTACACGCATAGCGCCCGGAAATCACTTCTCTTAAGGCGCTAACTGCTGGCGCAAGCTACTGAAAATCTAGCCCTTAATTCAGAAACAAATCACAATGTGGGCACTGGATTCAGTAATAAACACCCAATGTGGGCACTGGATTTAGAAATAAACACCCATATTGGCACTGGATTAAGAAATACACCCCCAATCTGGGCACTGGATTCGGGAATAATAACCCAAGATGGGAACTGGATTAAGAAATAAACCCCCAATGTGGGCACTGGTTCAGAAATAAACCTCAAATGTGGGCATTGGATTCAGGAATAAACTCCCCATGTGGGCACTGTCTTTAGAAATAAACACCCAGATGGGCATTGGATTCAGAAATAACCCCCAATGTGGGCTCTGGATTCAGAAATACAGCCCCAATGTGGGCACTGGATTCAGAAATTAACCCCCAATTGCGGGCACTGGATTCAGGGATAAAACCCCAAGTTGGCACTGGATTCAGGAATAACCCCCCAATGTGGGCACTGGATTCAGAAATACACCCCCAATATGGGCACTGGATTCAGAAATAATCCCCTAATGTGGGCACTTTATTCAGAAATACACCCCCAGTATCAGCACTTAATTCAGAAATAAGCCCACAATCTGGGCACCGGATTCAGAAATAACCCCCAATGTGGGCACTTAATTCATAAATAAGCCCCCAATATGGGCACTGGATTCAGAAATAAACCGAACGTGGGCACTGGATTCAGGAATAAACCCCAATGTGGGCACTGGATTCAGGAATAACCATCAATGTGGGCACTGGATTCAGAAATACAACCCCAATGTGGGCATTGGATTCAGAAATTTACCCCCAATTGTGGGCACTGGATTCAGGGATAAACCCCCAATTGGGCACTGGATTCAGGAATAACACCCCAATGTGGGCATTGGATTCAGAAATACACCCCCAATGTGGGCACAGGATTCAGAAATTATCCCCCAATGTGGGCACTTAATTCAGAAATACACCCCCAATATCAGCACTTAATTCAGAAATATGCCCCAAATATGGGCATTGGATTCAGAAATAACCCCCCAAATGTGGGCAGCTAATTTAAAAATACAACCCCCAATATGGGGACTTAATTCAGAAATAAACCCCAATGTGGGCACTGGAATCAGAAATAAATTTCCAATGTGGGCACTGGATTCCGTAATAATCCCCCAATGCGGGCACTGGATTCAGAAATAACCCCCCAAATGTGGGCACTGGATTCAGAAATACACCCCCAACATGGGCACTTAATTCAGAAATAAACCCCAATGTGGGCACTGGATTCAGTATTAAACGCACAATATGGGCACTGAATTCAGAAATACACCCCCAATGTGGGCACTGGATTCAGGAATAAACCCCCAATGTTTGTACTGGATTCTGGAATGAATCCCCAATGTGGGCACTGGATTCAGGAATAAACCCCCAATGTTTGTACTGGATTCTGGAATAAATCCCCAATGTGGGCACTGGTTCAGAAATAAACCCCCACTGAGGGCACTGGATTCAGTAATAAACCCCCACTGTGTGCACTGGTTCTGGAAAAATAACTAATGTGGGCACTGGATTCAGAAATACACCCCTAATGTGGGCACTGGATACAGAAATAAACCCCCCAATGTGGGCACTGGAATCAGAAACACATCCCCAATGTGGGCTCTGGATTCAGGAATAAAGACCCAATGAGGGTACTGAATTCAGGAATAAATCCCCAATGTGGGCACTGGTTCACAAATAAACCCCCAGTGTGGGCGCTGGATCAGGAAAAAGCCAATGAGGGCACTGGATTTAGAAATATACACCCATGTGGGAACTGGAATCAGGAATTAATCCCCAATTTGGGCACTGGTTACAGAAATAAACCCCCAGTGTGGGCACTGGGTTCAGAAATACACCCGCAATATGGGTAATTAATTCAAAAATAAGGCCCAATGTAGGCACTGGATTCAGAAATAACCCCCCAATGTGGGCACTTAATTCAGAAATACACCTCTACTGTGGGCACGGTATTGAGAAATAAACCCCCAATATGGGCACTGGCTTTAGAACTAAAACCCCAATGTGGGCAATTAATTCAGAAATACACCCCCAATGTGGGCACTGGATTCAGGAAAATAACCCAAGGTGGGAACTGGATTAAGAAATAAACCCCCAATGTGGGCACTGGTTCAGAAATAAACTGCCAATGTGGGCACTGGATTCAGGAATAAACTCCCCATGTGGGCACTGGATTCCGAAATACACCCCAAATTTTGGAACTGAATTCAGAAATTAACCCCCAATGTGGGCACTGGATTCAGGAATAAACCCCCGAAGTGGGCACTGGATTCAGAAATAATCCCCCAATGTGGGCAGTGGATTCACGAATAAACCACCAATGTGGGCACTCGTTCAGATGTAAACCCGAACATGGACACTGAATTCAGGAACAAACTCCTAATGTGGGCAGTGGATTCTGAAATAAAAGCCCAATGTGGGCACTGGATTCAGGAATAAACCCCCAATGTGGACACAGGATTCTTAAATAAAACCCCAATATGTGCACTGGATTCAGAAAAGCACCCTCAATGTAGGCACTGGATTGAGGAATAAATCCCCAACGTGGGCACTGGATTCAGAAATAAACCCTCAATGTGGGCACCGGATTCAGGAACAAACCAACAATGTGAGCACTGGTTCAGTAATAAACCCCCAATGTTGGCACTGGATTAAGTAATGAACAACAATGTGGGCACTTGTTCAGGAATAAACCCCCAATGTGGGCACTGGATTCAAAAAAACACCCGCAATATGGGCACTTAATTCAGAAATAAGCCCCCAATGTAGGCAATGGATTCAGAAATAACCCCCCAATGTGGGCAATTAATTCAGAAATACACCTCTACTGTGGGCACTGGATTGAGAAATAAACCCCCAATGCGGGCACTGGATTTAGAAATATAACCCCAATGTGGGCACTGGATTCAAAAATAAATCCCCAATGTGGGCACTGGATTTAGAAATAAACACATATAGGGCACTGGATTCAGAATTAAACTCACAATATGATCACTGGATTCAGAAATACACCCCCAATGTGGGCACTGGATTCAGGAATAATAACCTAAGGTGGGAACTGGAATAAAAAATAAACCCCCAATGTGGGCACTGGTTCAGAAATAAACCGCCAATGTGGGCACTGGATTCAGGAATAAACTCCCCATGTGGGCACCGGATTTAGAAATAAACACCCAAATGGGCATTGGATTCGGATATTAACCCCCAATGTGGGCACTGGATTCAGGAATACACCCACAAAGTGGGCACTGGATTCAGGAATAATCCCCCAATGTGGGCACTGGATTCAGAAATAACCCCCCAAATGTGGGCTCTGGATTCAGTAATAAACACCCATATGGGCACTTAATTCAGATATAAATCACAATGTGGGCACTGGATTCAGTAATAAACACCCAATGTGGGCACTGGATTTAGAAATAAACACCCATATTGGCACTGGATTAAGAAATACACCCCCAATCTGGGCACTGGATTCAGGAATAATAACCCAAGGTGGGAACTGGATTAAGAAATAAACCCCCAATGTGGGCACTGGTTCAGAAATAAACCTCAAATGTGGGCATTGGATTCAGGAATAAACTCCCCATGTGGGCACTGTCTTTAGAAATAAACACCCAGATGGGCATTGGATTCAGAAATCACCCTCAATGTGGGCTCTGGATTCAGAAATACAGCCCCAATGTGGGCACTGGATTCAGAAATTAACCTCCAATTGCGGGCACTGGATTCAGGGATAAACCCCCAAGTTGGCACTGGATTCAGGAATAACCCCCCAATGTGGGCACTTGATTCAGAAATACACCCCCAATATGAGCACTGGATTCAGAAATAATCCCCTAATGTTGGCACTTAATTCAGAAATACACCCCCAATATCAGCACTTAATTCAGAAATAAGCCCCCAATGTGGGCACTGGATACAGAAATAACCCCCAATGTGGGCACTTAATTCATAAATAAGCCCCCAATATGGGCATTGGATTCAGAAATAAACCGAACGTGGGCACTGGATTCAGGAATAAACCCCAATGTGGGCACTGGATTCAGGAATAACCACCAATGTGGGCACTGGATTCAGAAATACAACCCCAATGTGGGCATTGGATTCAGAAATTAACCCCCAATTGTGGGCACTGGATTCAGGGATAAACCCCCAATTGGGCACTGGATTCAGGAACAAATCAACAATGTGAGCACTGGTTCAGTAATACACCCCCAATGTTGGCACAGGATTAAGTAATAAACCCCAATGTGGGCACTTGTTCAGAAATAAACCCTCAATGTGGGCACTGGATTCAGAAATACACCCGCAATATGGGCACTTAATTCAGGAATAAGCCCCCAATGTAGGCAATGGATTCAGAAATAACCCCCAAATGCGGGCACTGGATTTAGAAATAAAACCCCAATGTGGGCACTGGATTCAGAAATACTCCCCCAATGGTGGCACTGGATTCAGTAATAAACCCCAATGTGGGCACTTGTTCAGGAATAAACCCCCAATGTGGGCACTGGATTTAGAAATAAAAACCAATGTGGGAACTGGATTCAGGAATAAACCCCCAATGTGGGCACTGGATTCAGAAACAAAGCCAATTGAGGGCACTGGATTGAGAACTAAAACCACAATTTGGTCACTGGATTCAGAAATACACACCAAATGTGGGCACTGTTTTCAGGAATAACCACCCAATGTGGGCACTGGATTAACGAATAAAACACCCAAAGTTGGCACTTGTTCAGAAATAAACCCCCAATGTGGGCACTGGATTTTGGAATAAACCCCCAATGTGGGCACTGGATTTATAAATAATCACCCATGTGGGCACTGGTTCAGAAATAAACCCCCAATGTGGTCACTGGATTCAGGAACATACCCCCAATTTGGGCAGTTAATTCAGAAATAAGCACCCAATATGGGCACTGGATTCAGAAATACACCAATCTGGGCACTGGATTCAGGAATAAAGCCCCAATGAGGGGACTGGATTCAGGAATAAATCTGAACTGTGGGCACTGGTTCAGAAATAAACCCCCAATGTGGGCACTGGATACAAAAATAAACACCCAAAGTGGGCACTAGATTCAGAAATACACCCCCAATGTGGGCACTTAATTCAGAAATCGGCAGCCAATGTGGGTACTGGAATTAGAAATAAGCCCACAATGTGGGCACTGGATTCAGAAATAACCCCCCAATGTGCGCAATTAATTCAGAAATACACCCCAATTGTGGGCACTGGTTTCAGAAATAAACCACCAATGCAGACACTTGATTCAGAAATAAACCCCCAATGTGGGCACTGGATTCTGAAATAAAGCCCCAATGTGGAAACTGGATTCAGAATTAAAGCCCCGATGTCGGCACTGGATTCAGAAATAACCCCCAAATGTGGGCACTTAATTCAGAAATACACAGCTAATATGGGCAGTGGATTCAGAAATACACCCCCAATATAGGCACTGGATTCAGGAAATATCCCCCAAAGTGGGCACTGGATTCAGGAATAAACACCCAACGTGGGCACTGGATTCAGAAATACATGCCATATATGGGCACTGCTTTCAAGAATAAACCCCCAATGTGGGCACTGGATTTAGTATAAACCACCAATGTGGGCACTGGTTCAGTAATAAACCCACAATGGTGGCACTGGATTCAGTAATAAACCCCAATGTGGGCACTTGTTCAGGAATAAACCCCCAATGTGAACACTGGATTCAGAAATAAACACCCATGTGGGCACTGAATTCAGAAATAAGCCTGCAATGTGGGCACTGGATTCAGAAACAACACCCTAATGTGGGCAATTAATTCAGAAATGCGCCCCAAATGTGGGCACTGGTTTCAGAAATAAGCCACCAATGCGGACACTGGATTCAGAAATAAACTCCCAATGTGGGCACTGCATTCAGAAATAAACCACCAATGTGGGAACTGGATTCAGAAATAAACCCCCAATGCGGGAACTGGATTCAGAAATAAACCCCCAATGTGGGCACTGGATTTAGAAATAATCATCCATTTGGACACTGGATTAAGGAATAAACCCCCCAATGTTGGCACTTAATTCAGAAATTAACCCCCAATGTGGGCACTGGATTCAGAAATACACCGCTAATATGGGCAGTGGATTCAGAAATACACCCCCATTGAGGGCACTGGATTGAGATATAAACCGCCAATGTGGGCACTGCATTCAGAAATAAACCACCAATGTGGGAACTGGATTCAGAAATAAACCCCCAATGTGGGCACTGGATTTAGAAATAATCATCCATTTGGACACTGGATTAAGGAATAAACCCCCCAATGTTGGCACTTAATTCAGAAATAAACCCCCAATGTGGGCACTGGATTCAGAAATACACCGCTAATATGGGCAGTGGATTCAGAAATACACTCCCATTGAGGGCACTGGATTGAGATATAAACCGCCAATGTGGGCACTGGATTCAGAAATAAACCCCCAATGTGGGCACTGGATTCAAAAATAAACCCCCAATGTGGGCACTGGATTTAGAAATAATCATCCATTTGGACACTGGATTAAGGAATAAACCCCCCAATGTTGGCACTGGTTCAGAAATAAACCCCCAATGTGGGCACTGGATTCAGGAATAAACGCCCAATGCGAGCACTGGATTGATAAATAAACATCAATGTGGGTGCTGGATTCAGAAATAATTCCACAATGTGGGCACTGTATTCAGAAATACACCCCCAAATGTGGGCACTGGATTCAGGAATAAACCCCCAATGTGGGCACGGGATTCAGGGATAAACCCCCAATGTGTGCACTTGTTCAGAAATAAACTCCCAATTTGGGCACTGGATTGAAGAACAAACCCCCAATGTGGGCACTGGATTCAGAAATAAACCCCCAATGCGGGCACAGGATTCAGAAATAAACCACCAATGTGGGCACTTGATTCAGAAATAAACCCCCAATGTGGGCACGGGATTCAGGGATAAACCCCCAATGTGTGCACTTGTTCAGAAATAAACTCCCAATTTGGGCACTGGATTGAAGAACAAACCCCCAATGTGGGCACTGGATTCAGAAATAAACCCCCAATGCGGGCACAGGATTCAGAAATAAACCACCAATGTGGGCACTTGATTCAGAAATAAACCCCCAATGTGGGCACTGGATTCAAAAATAAACCCCCAATGTGGGCACTGGATTTACAAATAATCATCCATTTGGACACTGGATTAAGGAATAAACCCCCCAATGTTGGCACTGGTTCAGAAATAAGCCCCCAATGTGGGCACTGGATTCAGAAATACACCCCCAATATCGGCACTTAATTCAGAAATAACCCCACAATGTGGGTACTGGTTTCAAGGGTAAACCTCCAATGTGGGCACTGGATTTAGAAAAACACCCCCAATGTAGGGAGTGGATTCAGGGATAAACCCCCAATGTGGGCACTGGATTTAGAAAAACACCCCCAATGTAGGGAGTGGATTCAGGGATAAACCCCCAATGTGGGCACTTGTTCAGAAATAATCCCCCAATTTGGGCACTGGATTGAAGAACAAACCCCCAATGTGGGCACTGGATTCAGAAATAAACCCCCAATGTGGGCACAGGATTCAGAAATAAACCACCAATGTGGGCACTTGATTCAGAAATAAACCGCAATGTGGGCACTGGATTCAGATATAAACCCCCAGTGTGGGCACTGGATTAACAAAGAAAAAACAATGTGTGCACTTAATTCAGAAATACACCCCTAAAGAGGGCATGAGATTCAGAAATAAACCACCAATGCGGACACTGGATTCAGAAATAAACCCATAATGTGTGCACTGGATTCAGAAATTAACTGCCAACGTGGGCAATGGATTCAGAAATAAGCCCCCAATGTGGCCACTGGATTCAGAAATAATGACCCAATGTGGGCACTGGATTCAGAAATAACCCCCCAATGTGGGCACTTAATTCAGAAATAAGCCCCCAATGTGGGCACTGGATTCAGAAATACACCCCCAATATCAGCACTTAATTCAGAAATAACCCCACAATGTGGGTACTGGTTTCAAGAGTAAACCTCCAATGTGGGCACTGGATTTAGAAAAACACCCCCAATGTAGGCACTGGATTCAGGAATACACCCCCAATGTGGGCACTGGATTCAGAAATAAACCCCCCAATGTGGGCACTCGATACAGGAATAAACCCCCAATGTGGGCAGTGGTTCAGAAATAAACCCCCAATGAGGCACTGGATTCTGGAATAAACCCCAATGTGGGCACTGGATTCAGAAATAAACCACAAATGTGGGCAGAGGATTAAGAAATACACCCCCAATATGGGCACGTAATTTAGAAATAAGCCCCCAATGTGCGCACTGGATTCAGAAATGCACCCCAATATGGGCACTGTGTTGAAAATAAAACCCCAATGTCGGCACTGGATTCAGAAATAACCCCCCAATGTGGTCACTGGATTCAGGAGTAAATCCCCAGTGTGGGTACTGGATTCAGGAATAAACCCCCAATGTGGGCACTGGATTCAGAAATAAACCCCCAATGTGGGCACTGGATTCAGAAATAACCTCCCAATGAGGGCACTGGATTAAGAAATAAAACCCCAATGTGGTCACTAGATTCAGGAATAAAAACCCAATGTGGGCACTGGATTAAGGAATAAACCTCCAATGTGGGCACTTGTTCAGAACTAAACCCCCAATGTGGGTACTGGATTCAGGAATAAACCCCCAATAGGGGCACCATTAGAAATAAACACCCATGTGGGCACTGGATTCAGGAATAGCTCCCAATATCGGCACTGTATTCAGAAATACACCCCGAATATGGTCAGTGGATTCAGGAATAAATCCCCAACGTGGGCACTGGATTCAGGAATAACCCCCCAAGGTGGGCACTGGATTCCGAAATAAACACCCAATGTGGGCACTGGATTCAGAACTACACCCCCAATATGGGCACTTAATTCAGAAATAAGCCCCAAATGTTGGCACTGCATTCAGAAATAACCCCCAGTGTGGGCACTTAATTCAGAAATAAACACCCAATGTTGGCACTGGATTAAAAATAAACCCCCAATGTTGGCAATGGATTCAGCAATAAAGCCCCAATTTGGGCACTGGATTCAGGAATAAGGACCAATGTGGGCACTGGATTTATAAATAACCCCCTATGTGGGCAATGGATTCCAGAACAAACGCCCAATGTGGGCACTGGATACAAAAATAAACACACAATGTGGCACTGGATTCAGAAATACACACCCAATAGGGACAATTAATTCAGAAATAAGCCCACAATGTGGGCACTGAATTGAGAAATAACCCTCCAATATGGGCACCGGATTCAGTAATAAAAAACCCAATGTGGGCACTGGATTCAGGAATAAACGCCCAATGTTGGTATTGGATTCTGAAATAAACCCCCAATGTTGGCACTGGATTCAGAAATAAACACCCAAAGTCGGCACTGGATTCTGAAATACACCCCCAATATGGGCACTTGACTCAGAAATAAAGCCACAACATGGGCACTGGATGCAAAAAATAAATCCCAATGTGGGCACTGGATTCAGAATTAAAGCCCCAATGTGGGCACTGTATTCAGAAATAAAGATCCAATGTGGGCACTGGATTCAGAAATAACCCCAATGTGGGCACTTAATTCAGAAATAAGCCCCCAATGTGGGCACTGGATTCAGAAATATACCCCCAATATCGGCACTTAATTCAGAAATAAGCCCCCATTGTTGGCACTGGATTCAGACATATACCCCCAATGTAGGCATGGATTCAGAAATAAACCTCCAGTGTGGGCACTGGATTGAAAAATAAAACGCCAATGTGGGCACTTAATTCAGAAATATACCCCGAATATGGGTACTGGATTCAGAAACACATCCCCAATGTGGGCACTGGATTCAGGAATAAACCCCCAATGTGGGCACACGTTCAGTAATAAACCCCCGATGTGGGCACCTGAATCAGGAATAAACCCCCAATATGGGCACACATTCAGAAATAAACCCCTAATGTTGGCACTGGATTCCAGATCAAACGCCCAGTGTGGGCACTGGTTTCAGAAATAAGCACACAATGTGGTCACTGGATTCAGAAATAAACCACAAATGTGGGCACTGTGTTGAAAATAAAACCCCAATGTCGGCACTGGATTCAGAAATAACCCCCCAATGTGGTCACTGGATTCAGGAGTAAATCCCCAGTGTGGGTACTGGATTCAGGAATAAACCCCCAATGTGGGCACTGGATTCAGAAATAAACCCCCAATGTGGGCACTGGATTCAGAAATAACCTCCCAATGAGGGCACTGGATTAAGAAATAAAACCCCAATGTGGTCACTAGATTCAGGAATAAAAACCCAATGTGGGCACTGGATTAAGGAATAAACCTCCAATGTGGGCACTTGTTCAGAACTAAACCCCCAATGTGGGTACTGGATTCAGGAATAAACCCCCAATAGGGGCACCATTAGAAATAAACACCCATGTGGGCACTGGATTCAGGAATAGCTCCCAATATCGGCACTGTATTCAGAAATACACCCCGAATATGGTCAGTGGATTCAGGAATAAATCCCCAACGTGGGCACTGGATTCAGGAATAACCCCCCAAGGTGGGCACTGGATTCCGAAATAAACACCCAATGTGGGCACTGGATTCAGAACTACACCCCCAATATGGGCACTTAATTCAGAAATAAGCCCCAAATGTTGGCACTGCATTCAGAAATAACCCCCAGTGTGGGCACTTAATTCAGAAATAAACACCCAATGTTGGCACTGGATTAAAAATAAACCCCCAATGTTGGCAATGGATTCAGCAATAAAGCCCCAATTTGGGCACTGGATTCAGAAATAAGGACCAATGTGGGCACTGGATTTATAAATAACCCCCTATGTGGGCAATGGATTCCAGAACAAACGCCCAATGTGGGCACTGGATACAAAAATAAACACACAATGTGGCACTGGATTCAGAAATACACACCCAATAGGGACAATTAATTCAGAAATAAGCCCACAATGTGGGCACTGAATTGAGAAATAACCCTCCAATATGGGCACCGGATTCAGTAATAAAAAACCCAATGTGGGCACTGGATTCAGGAATAAACGCCCAATGTTGGTACTGGATTCTGAAATAAACCCCCAATGTTGGCACTGGATTCAGAAATAAACACCCAAAGTCGGCACTGGATTCTGAAATACACCCCCAATATGGGCACTTGACTCAGAAATAAAGCCACAACATGGGCACTGGATGCAAAAAATAAATCCCAATGTGGGCACTGGATTCAGAATTAAAGCCCCAATGTGGGCACTGTATTCAGAAATAAAGATCCAATGTGGGCACTGGATTCAGAAATAACCCCAATGTGGGCACTTAATTCAGAAATAAGCCCCCAATGTGGGCACTGGATTCAGAAATATACCCCCAATATCGGCACTTAATTCAGAAATAAGCCCCCATTGTTGGCACTGGATTCAGACATATACCCCCAATGTAGGCATGGTTTCAGAAATAAACCTCCAGTGTGGGCACTGGATTGAAAAATAAAACGCCAATGTGGGCACTTAATTCAGAAATATACCCCGAATATGGGTACTGGATTCAGAAACACATCCCCAATGTGGGCACTGGATTCAGGAATAAACCCCCAATGTGGGCACACGTTCAGTAATAAACCCCCGATGTGGGCACCTGAATCAGGAATAAACCCCCAATATGGGCACACATTCAGAAATAAACCCCTAATGTGGGCACTGGATTCCAGATCAAACGCCCAGTGTGGGCACTGGTTTCAGAAATAAGCACACAATGTGGTCACTGGATTCAGAAATAAACCACAAATGTGGGCACAGGATTAAGAAATGCACCCCCAATATGGGCACTTAATTCAGAAATAAGCCCCCAATGTGTGCACTGGATTCAGAAATACACCCCAATATGGGCACTGGATTGATAAATAAAGCCCCAATGTGGACACTGGATTGAGAAATAAAACCCCAATGTGGGCACTTAATTCAGAAATAAGCCCCCAATGTGGGCACTGGATTCAGAAATATACCCCCAATATCGGCACTTAATTCAGAAATAAGCCCCCATTGTTGGCACTGGATTCAGACATATACCCCCAATGTAGGCATGGATTCAGAAATAAACCTCCAGTGTGGGCACTGGATTGAAAAATAAAACTCCAATGTGGGCACTTAATTCAGAAATATACCCCTAATATGGGTACTGGATGCAGAAACACATCACCAATGTGGGCGCTGGATTCAGGAATAAACCCCCAATGTGGGCACATGTTCAGTAATAAACCCCCGATGTGGGCACCTGAATCAGGAATAAACCCCCAATATGGGCACACATTCAGAAATAAACCCCTAATGTGGGCACTGGATTCCAGATCAAATGCCCAGTGTGGGCACTTAATTCAGAAATAAGCCCAAAATATGGGCACTGGATTCAGATATAACCCCCAATGTGGGCACTGGATTCAGTAATAAACAACCAATGTGGTCACTGGACTCAGGAATAGACACCCAGTATGGGCACTGGATTAAGGAATAAACCACCAATGTGGGCAGTTGTTCAGAAATAAACCCCCAATGTGGGTACTGGATTCAGGAATAAACCACCAATGTGGGCACTTCATTTAGAAATAAACAACCATGTGGGCATTGGGTTCAGGAATAAACCCCAATGTGGGCACAGGATTTAGAAATACACCCCGAATATGGGCACTGGTTTCAGGAATAACCACCAATGTGGGCACTGGATTCAGGAATAAACCTCCAATGTGGGCACAGGATTCAGAAATAAACACCTAAAGTCAGCACTGGATTTAGAAATGCACCCACAATATGGGCACGAAGTTCAGAAAAAAAAACGAATGTGGGCAATGTATTAAGAAATAAACCCCCAATGTGGGCACTGGATTGAAAAATAAACCCCTAATATGGGCACTGGATTCAGAAATACATCCCCAATGTGGACACTGGATTCAGGAATTATCCCCCAATGTGGGCACACGTTCAGAAACAAACCCCCAATGTGGGCACTTGATTCCAGAACAAAGGCTCAATTTGGGCAGTGGATTCTGAAATAAACCACAAATGTGGGCATAGGATTAAAAAATACACCCCCAATATGGGCACTTAATTCAGAAATAAGCCCCCAATGTGGGCACTGGATTCAGAAATACACCCCCAATATGGGCACTGGATTGATAAATAAACCGCCAATGTGGGCACTGGATTGAGAAATAAAACACTGATTGGGCACTGGATTCAGAAATATACCCCCAATGTGGGCACTGGATTGAGAAACCCCCCCCAATGGGGACACTGGATTCAGAAATCAACGCCAATGTGGGCACTGGACTCCAAAATGACCCCCAAATGTGGGTACTGGATTCAGGAATAAACCCCCAGTGTGGGCACTTCATTTAGAAATAAACATCCATGTGGGCACTGGAATTATGAATAACCCACAATATGTGCACTGGATTCAGAAATACACCCTGAATGTGGGCACTGGATTCAGGAGTAAACCCCCAATGTGCGCACTGCATTCAGGAATAAACCCCGAATATAGGCACAGGATTCAGAAATAAACACCCAAAGTCGGCACTGGATTTAGAAATACAGCCCCAATAAGGGCACTTAATTCAGAAAAAAAACCAAATGTGGGCAATGGATTCAGAAATAAACCCCCAATGTGGTCACTGGATTCAGAAATAAACCCCCAGTGTGGGAATTGGATTCTGTAATAAACCCCCAATGTGAGCACTGGATTTAAAAATAAACCCCCAATCTGCGCACTGGATTCAGAAATAATGAACCTATGGGGACACAGGATGCAGAAATAAACCCCCAATGAGGGCACTGGATTCAGAAATGTACCCCAATGTGGGCACTGGATTCTGAAATACACCCCCAATATGGGCACTTGATTCAGAAATAAGCCTCCATCGTGGGCACTGCATTCAGAAATATACCCCAAATGTAGGCATGGATTCAGAAATACATCCCCAATATGGGCACTTAATTCAGAAATACGCCCCCAATGTGGGCAATGGATTCAGAAATAAAACCCCAATGTGGTCACTGGATTCAGGAATAAACCCCCAATGTGGGCACTGGATTCAGAAATAAACCCCCAATGTGGGCACTGGATTCAGGAATAAAGGGCCAATGTGGACACTGGATTCTGAAATAAATCCCTAATGTGAGCACTGGATTTAAAAATAAACCCCCAATCTGCGCACTGGATTCAGAAATAATGAACCTATGGGGACACAGGATGCAGAAATAAACCCCCAATGAGGGCACTGGATTCAGAAATGTACCCCAATATGGGCACTGGATTCTGAAATACACCCCCAATATGGGCACTTGATTCAGAAATAAGCCTCCATCGTGGGCACTGCATTCAGAAATATACCCCAAATGTAGGCATGGATTCAGAAATACATCCCCAATATGGGCACTTAATTCAGAAATACGCCCCCAATGTGGGCAATGGATTCAGAAATAAAACCCCAATGTGGTCACTGGATTCAGGAATAAACCCCCAATGTGGGCACTGGATTCAGAAATAAACCCCCAATGTGGGCACTGGATTCAGGAATAAAGGGCCAATGTGGACACTGGATTCTGAAATAAATCCCTAATGTGGGCACTGGATTAAGAAATAAACCCCCAATGTGGGCACTGGATTCTGAAATATACCCCCAATATGGGCACTTACCTCAGCAATAAGCCCCCAATGTGGGAAATGGATTCAGAAATAAACCACCAATGTGGGCACTGGATTCAGGAATAAACCCCCAATGTGGGCACTGGATTGAAAAATAAACCCACAATGTGGGCACTGGATTCAGAACTAAACCTCCAATGTGGGCACTGGATTGAAAAATAAAACCCCAATGTGGGCACTTAATTCAGAAATATACCCCTAATATGGGCACTGGATTCAGAAATAAACCCCCAATGTGGGCACCTGATTCAGGAATACACCCCCAATGTGGGCACTGGATTCCAGAACAAATGCCCAATGTGGGCAGTGGATTCTGAAATAAACACCCAATGTTTGCACTGGATTCAGAGATACACACCTAATAAGGGCACTTAATTCAGAAATAAGCCCACAATGTCGGCACTGGGTTCAGAAAAATCCCCCAATGTGGGCACTGGATTTAGTAATAAACACCCATGGTGGGCACTGGATTCAGGAATAAACCCCCAAGGTTGGCACTGGTTCAGGAATAACCCCCCAATGTAGGCACTGGATTCAGGAATAAACCCCTAATGCAGGCACTGGAATCAGAAATAAACCCCCAATGTGTGCACTGGATACAGTGATAAACCCCCAATGTGGGCGCTGGTTTAGAAATAAATCCCCGATGGGGGCATTGGATTCAGGAATAAACCCCAATTTGGGAACTTGTTCAGGTATAAACCCCCCATGTGGGCACTGGATTTAGAAATAAACACCCATGTGGGCACTGGATTCAGGAATAAACCCCAAATGTGTGCACGTGATTAAGAACTACACCCCAAATATGGGCATTTAATTCAGAAATAAGCCCCCATTGTGGACACAGGATTCTGAAATACACCCCAATATGGGCACTGGATAGAGAAATAAACCCCCAATGTGGGCACTGGATTCAGGAATAAAACCCCAGTGTGGGCACTGGATTGAAAAATAAACCCACAATGTGGGCACTGGATTCAGAAATAAACCCGCAATGTGGGCACTGGATTCAGGTATAAACCCCCAATGTGGGCATTGGATTCAGAAATAAAAATCAAATGTGGGCACTGGATTCAGAAATGAACCCCAATGTGGGCACTGGATTCTGAATTACACCCCCAATGCAGGCACTGGATTCAGAAATAAGCCCGCACTGTGGTCACTGGATTCAGAAATAAGCCTGCAATGTGGGCACTGGATTCAGAATTAAACACGTAATTTTGGCACTGGAGTCAGAAATAAAGGACCAATGTGGACACTGGATTCTGAAATAAATCCCAAATGTGGGCACTGGATTCAGAAATATACCCCCAATGTGGGCACTGGATTATGAAATATACCCCCAATATGGGCACTTAATTCAGAAAGTAGCCCCCAATGTGGGAAATGGATTCAGACATAAAACCCCAATGTGGGCACTGGATGCAGGAATAACCCCCCAATGTGGGCACTGGATTGAGAAATAAACCCACAATGTGGGCAGTGGAATAAGAAATTTGGCCTTGAAATTGGGTATAGCCTCGCTTGAGGCGTTAGAACTGGTGAAGCGCTAAGTTTATAGCCAGACGAAAGTTATCACTGCCTGGCGAGATATTGGGTGGCATCACCTCCAAAGGGGATGGAGGCGCTAATTCAGCCGTTGCACGGTGCTCTTAAGGCACAAAAGCTCAGGCGCTACTCAATATCGCCGCAGACGGGTGCAGCGCAGGTGGTCTCAATTACGGGAAACCATGAAACCTCCAGGCACCGGCCGACTCTTAAAGGGGTGGGTCAGTCAGCCTGAGCTTCAACACCCAACGCCCTGTAGGCCTCAGATTCGACGCTCGCCCTTGTCTGGCGGTACAAACTTGTTCAGCATGGAGAAGGTTAGACAGAGAGCAGAGCGCTTCAGCACTGAGGCTCTGGACCACTTGGTGGCTGCAGTTGAATGCCGTCGAGAGGTCCTGTATCCGGATAATGGCAAAAGGCAGAATCAGAAGGCTTACCGACGATCTTGGAGGGAGGTTGCTGTGAGGGTCAACTCCAGCAGCATGGCGACCAGGACCCCTGTTCAGTGCAGGAAGAAATTCAACGACCTCACACGGATTGTTAGGGAGAGTGATGGTTTAGCAATCTTCTGATTCCCTCCATCTGCAGCTGACTTCGGGCACCCTGCTGCAATGATGCCCCAATGGCCATCTGTCAGCATGCACCCATGGCCCTTTCTGGGCACACACATGGACAGATGTCTCAAGGCCTCATGTAAGGGCTCTTGCACCATGGGGGGCATGCGATGCTCTCTCAAGGCATCATGTAAGGGCTCTTGTACCATGGGGGGCATGCGATGATCTCTCAAGGCCTCATGTAAGGGCTCTTGCACCATGGGGGGCATGTGATGATCTCTCAAGGCATCATGTTACAGAACTTCCCTTCTTTTCCCTGCAGTCCAAGCTGGTGATGATCCGAAAGGAGCAGCGTCGAACCGGTGGCGGACCTCCACAAGTGGTCACTCTGACGGATCTGGAGGAGAGAGTACACCAGATACTTGGAGGACATCTGTCTGGTCCTGTGACCACTGCATCTGCCGACCCCATTACCGACAGCGAGGATAAGACTCTCACCTTTTTCACCTGTTGCCTTCCACTTGGTCCCCCCGCCAGCATGCATCCTCAGTGTGCAGCCATGTCAGAGCCTTGCCGCAATCTGGCATGCCTTTCAGCAAAGCTGTCCTTTTGCTAAAGCCACTCTTCCACCTCCCACTTTCAGATGAAGCAGCACCAACTCGGGCTCAACGCGCTGAAGCTACCAGTGCCAGAGCCACCGGAGGCGAGGACCAGGAGGAATCCGGAACAGCCATTGCAGAATCCGGGGAGCTGAAACATCTACAGACTGGGGATAGTAGTCCCCTGGAGGGGAGGGGTGGGGGCTCTGAGGATGAACCAGTTGCCAGACAAAGCGGCATGCAGCAACGCACGGGGGATAGGCAAGTTCGGCCACCGTCTCCCCGGAGGGCAAGGCAGGCCGCGATGACTGCTGCACAGAGTGCAGATGAGGTGCGTCGCCTGGCTGAGATGAGCAAACAGGCCCGGGTCAGGCACACGGACCTGATGGCTGCAGTCGAGAAGATGCCTGAGTCAATAGATTCATTGGCTAAGAGTATGTTGGACTTCGGGGCAACAATGGAGAGGACTCTCCAGGGCTTTGGGGCAACAATGGACAGGACTCTGCAGGTGTTCGGGGCAACAATGGACAGGTCTATCCAGGGCTTCGGGGCAACAATGGACAGGACTATCCAGGGCTTCGACTCAACAATGGAGAGGACTGTCCACGGCTTTGAGTCGGCTATGGAAAGGACTGTTCAGGGCTTCGGACAATCCCTGGAAAGGTCTGTGCAGGGCTTGTCCGAGGCAGTGGAGCGGTTGGCACCTGGCTTGTCCGAAGCAATGGGAAGAACTGTCCAGGCCTTCTCCGAAGCACTGGCACCTGGCATACAGGTCCTCACTGTTGCCACGCAGTCACTTGCTGGGCTCCTCCACAGCCAGATTGACGCAACACGATCTCTCACTGTAGCCACCCTCTCTGCATCAGTTAGGATCACCCCGGGCCATTCCAGTCCCATACAAGGCCAGCAATCAGTGGAGCATGCGATTGTGGTGGATGAGCCGACCCGCTCCCCTCAGATAGCCAGTGTGTCGTCCGACCATGGTGCAGGTGTCCTCTCTCGGCAGGAGACCACTGCACATGCCAGCGCTGGGACACCTGCATTGCAGCTGCCACCACCTGCAGGCCACACTGCTTCCAGCCATGGTCACATCAAGCACCCTGCGTCCACACCCTCCAAGCCCAGAGGTCGGCCAGGCCGTTCCTCAGGGGCTTCTGCACTTCCAGACAGTCAGCAGGCATCCCCCAGCCTTGAGGCCGCCACTGGGGCCCAATTACGTAGGAGCAGCAGGGAGGGAAGGGGCCGGGCGCGAAAGAGAAGTCGTTATCCCTCAAGGGGCCAGTTGTAGAGGGAGGTGCTGAGATGTTTGTTTGTCCAAATGCAAGGACACCCTCACCTGTTGTTATATTTGCAGAAGTGCACATCCAAAGTGCGCATGAGTTAAGACTCTCATCATTCCACCACAGGGGTCTCGACACGAGTCCAGATGAGCCTCTGACGTATGGCCCTTCCACTTTCAGCAGCCCTTCCATCTTCCTCCTCCTCCTCCTCCTCCTCCTCCTCCTCCTCCTCTGCCTGCTCTTCCTCCTCTTCCTCCTCCTCCTCCTCCTCCTCCCCATCCTCCTCCTCCACCTGCTCTTCCTCCTCCTCCTCCTCCTCCGCCTGCTCTTCCTCCTCCTCCTCCTCCTCATCCTCATACTCCTCCTCCTCCGCCTGCTCTGCTGGTCGTTGAGGGACAGCTGGAATTGGCTGTGTGCGTCGATTCGCCAAGTTGTGGAGCATGCAGCAGACGATGACGATGTGTCCCACTTGTTGCGGCGAGTACTGCAGGGATCCCCCCGAATCTTCCAGACATTGGAAACGCTTTATGACAACACCAATAGTGTGCTGTTTACTGTGCCTGGTCACCTGATGGCCGCTGCTGATCAGCTCTTCTGCTGGGGTGTCGGCCACATGGAGTGTTGTCATCAGCCATGGCCAGAGAGGATAGCCCTTGTCCCCAGTAAGCCAGCGTCGTCTTCGAGGCAGCCCCTCAAAAAGATTACAAACTGAGGTCAACCGCAGGATAAAGGCATCGTGGCTGCACACTGGGAAATGCGCGGTGACTGCCATGATAATTTGGCGGTGGTCACAGACCAGCTGCATGTTGAGGGAGTGCAACCCTTTGCGGTTGCGGAAGTCCTAAGGATGATGGCATGGCGCCCTCAAAGCCATGTGTGTGCTGTCACTCACCCCCTGCACCATGGGGAAGTCCACAATAGAAGTGACACCCTGCGCGCCCTCCGCCTGCTTGTGCAGGGTCCGAGGGAAGGTAATGAATTGACGCTTTCGCCTATAAAGGGCTTCTGTAACTTGCCGGATGCAACAGTGGACTGCAACCTGAGTGACAGTCGCAATGTCCCCAATGGTTGACTGAAAGGATCCATTGGCATAAAAATGGAGGCCATCAGTCAGTTTAGCGATCACGGACAGAGAGGTTCTGCAGCGTTCACGCGGCTGCAGATCCTGACCAAACAGGTGGCACAGATCAGTAACAATGTCCCTCCAGAATCGGAGCCTTCCCAAACACTGCTCCTCCAACATGTCAAGCCTTGTCACCTGCTGCCTAAAGACCCTCGCAGCTTCCCGTCAGATTGGCCGACCTCCATTGCCTCTCCTCCTTCTGGCTAATCCCGGCCCTCTCTCCCGCCGGCTCTCTGCTCCTTCACAGTGTTGGGCGATGAGGCCGTCGCCCTCCAAACAAGCTCCCATTCTGATGCCAGTTGGTCAAAAGGCTTTTAGGTGTAGTGCTGCAAGTGCTTCGGACAGGTTTGAAGGACCCAAGTACTGTAAAGCTAAATTCCCAGAACTCGGCTCCACATTAGCTCGCCAACTCTCTCTAGCAACGATCGCAATGAGCAGGCCAAGTGGCAGAAGATTCTGCACTAAAGCTGTCCCCTTTAAATAGCGCCCCCCTACTCCGAGAAGGGCCTGTTAGCCCTCCTTCGAACTGTCACTACTAGCGCTGGGCGCTAAGGCTCCGGGCACCACCCAATATGCGCTCAGGCGCTCCTAGAAAGCGTTGCACACTGAAATGATGTCATGAACGGCTTGCGCTCGCGGGCGCGTGCAAACACTTAGCGCAGGCACTAAATGTATAGTCAATATCTGAGTTGTCGCTATCTTCATAGCGTCCGCCCCAACATAGGGCATCGCCCCAATTCTAGGTATCTTTAGGCGCTCAGCACCGGCGCTACCAACCCAATTTCTAGGCCAAATCCCCCAATGTGGGCACTGGATTCAGGAATAAAGCCCCAATGTGGGCATTGGATTCAGAAATAAACCCACAAAGTGGGCAATGGATTCAGAAATAAACCCCCAATGTGGGCACTCGATTCAGGAATAAACCCCCAATGTGGGCATTGGATTCAGAAATAACCCCCTATTGTGGGCACTGGATTCAGAAATACACCCCCAATATGGGCACTTAATTCAGAAATAAGCCCCCAATGTGGGCAATGGATTCAGATATAAAACCCCAATGTGGGCACAGGATTCAGAAATAAACCCCCAATGTGGGCACCGGATTGAGAAATAAAACCTCAATGTGGGCACTGGATTGAGAAATAAACCCCCAATGTGGCCACTGGATTCAGAAATAAATGACCAATGTGGACACTGGATTCTGAAATAAAACCTCAATGTGGGCACTGGATTCAGAAATATACCCTCAATGTGGGCACTGGATTCTGAAATACACCCCAAATGTGGGCACTGGATTCAGAAATAAACACGTAATTTTGGCACTGGATTCAGAAATAAACCCCCAATGTGGGCACTGGATTCAGAAATAAGCCCGCAATGTGGGCACTGGATTCAGAAATAAACACGTAATTTTGGCACTGAATTCAGAAATAAACCCCCAATGTGGGCGCTGGATTCAGAAATATCCCCAAAAGTGGGCACTATATTCAGAAATAAACCCCAAATGTGGGCATGTGTTTAAGAACTACACCCCAAATATGGGTATTTAATTCAGAAATAAGCCCCCATTGTGGACACTGGATTCAGAAATACACCCAATGTGGGCACTTAATTCAGAAATACACCACTAATGTGGGCACTGGATTCAGAGCTAAACCCCCAATGTGGGCACTGGATTGAGAACCCCCCAATGTGGGCACTGGATTCAAAAATAACCCCGCAATGTGGGCACTGGATTCAGAAATAAACCACAAATGTGGGAACTGGATTTAGAAATAAACCCCCAATGTGGTCACTGGATTCAGGAATAAACACCCAATGTGGGTGCTGGATTAAGGAATAAACACCCAACGTGGGCACCGGATTTAGAAATAAACCACCAATGTGGGCACTGGATTCAGAAATAAACCCCCAATGTGGGCACAAGATTCAGAAATAAGCCCCCAATGTGGGCACCGGATTGAGAAATAAACCCCCAACGTGGGCACTGGATTCAGAAATAAACCCCCAATGTGGGCACTGGATTCTGAAATATACCCCCAATATGGGCACTTAATTCAGAAATAAGCCCCCAATGTGGGAAATGGATTCAGAAATAAAACCCCAATGTGGGCACTGGATTCAGGAATAAACCGCCAATGTGGGCACTGGATTGAAAAATAAACCAACAATGTGGGCACTGGATTCAGAAATAAAGCCCCAATGTGGGCACTGGATTCAGGTATAAGCCCCCAATGTGGGCATTGAATTCAGAAATAAACCCCAAATGCGGGCACTGAATTTAGAAATAAACCCCAATGTGGGCACTGGATTCAGGAATAACCCCCAAATGCGGGCACCGGATTCAAAAATAAAGCCCCAATGTGGGCACTGGATTCAGAAATAAACCCCCAATGTTGGCACTGAATGCAGAAATAACGCCCAAATGTGGGCACTGGATTCAGAAATACACCTCCAATATGGGCACTGGATTCAGAAATAAACCCCCAATGTTGGCACTGAATGCAGAAATAAGCCCCGAATGTGGGCAATGGATTCAGAAATTAAACCCCAATGTGGGCACTGGATTCAGGATTAAACCCCCAATGTGGTCACTGGAATGTGAAATAAACCCTCAATGTGGGCACTGGATTCAGAAATAAATGACCAATGTGGACACTGGATTCTAAAATAAACCACAAATGTTGGCACTGGATTCAGAAATATACCCACAATGTGGGCACTGGATTCTGAAATACCCCCCCAATGCGGGCACTGGATTCAGAATTAAGCCTGCAATGTGGGCACTGGATTCAGAAATAAGCCCGCAATGTGGGCACTGGATTCAGAAATAAACATGTAATGTTGGCACTGGAGTCAGAAATAAAGGACCAATGTGGACACTGGATTGTGAAATAAATCCCTAATGTGGGCACTGGATTATGAAATATACCCCCAATATGGGCACTTAATTCAGAAAGTAGCCCCCAATGTGGGAAATGTATTCAGAAATAAAACCCCAATGTGGGCACTGGATTCAGGAATAAAGCCCCAATGTGGGCATTGGATTGAGAAATAAACACACAACTTGGGCACTGGATTCAGAAATAAACCCCCAATGTGGGCACTAGATTCAGGAATAAACCCCCAATGTGGGCATTGGATTCAGAAATAAACCCCAAATGTGGGCACCGGATTCAGAAAAAAACCCAGTGTGTGCACTGGATTCAGAAATAACCCTCAAATACGGGCACTGGATTCAGAAATAAAGCCCCAATGTGGGCATTGGATTCAGAAATAAACCCGCAATGTGGGCACTGGATTCAGAAATAACCCCCTAATGTGGGCACTGGATTCAGAAATACACCCCCAATGTGGTCACTGGAATGAGAAATAAACCCCCAATGTGGGCACTGGATTCAGAAATAAATGACCAATGTGGACACTGGATTCTGAAATAAGACCTCAATGTGGGCACTGGATTTAGAAATATACCCTCAATGTGGGCACTGGATTCTGAAATACACCCCAAATGTGGGCAGAGGATTCAGAAATAAACACGTAATTTTGACACTGGATTCAGAAATAAACCCCAATGTGGGCACTGGATTCAAAAATTACCCCCAAATGCGGGCACTGGATTCAAAAATAAAGCCCCAATGTGGGCACTGGATTCAGAACTAAACCGCCAATGTTGGCACTGAATGCAGAAATAACGCCCAAATGTGGGTACTGGATTCAGAAATACACCTCCAATATGGGCACTTAATTCAGAAATAAGCCCAAATTTGGGCAATGGATTCAGAAATTAAACCCCAATGTGGGCACTGGATTCACGATTAAACCCCCAATGTGCTCATTGGATTGCGAAATAAAACCCCAATGTGGGCACTGGATTCAAAAATAAATGACCAATGTGGACACTGGATTCTAAAATAAACCACAAATGTGATTCTGAAATACACCCCCAATGCGGGCACTGGATTCAGAAATAAGCCTGCAATGTGGGCACTGGATTCAGAAATAAGCCCGAAGCCCGCAATGTGGGCACTGGATACAGAAATAAACATTTAATTTTGGCACTGGAGTCAGAAATAAAGGACTAATGTGGACACTGGATTGTGAAATAAATCCCTAATGTGGGCACTGGATTCAGAGATATGCCCCCAATGTGGGCACTGGATTATGAAATATACCCCCAATGTGTGCACTGTATTCAGCTATAAAGCCCAATTGTGGGCATTGAATTGAGAAATAACCCACAAATTGGGCACTGGATTCAGAAATAATCCCCCAATGTGGGCACTGGATTCAGAATAAACCCCCAATGTGGGCATTGGATACAGAAATAAACCCCAAATGTGTGAACACGATTCAGAAAAAAAAACCAGTGTGTGCACTGGATTCAGAAATAACCCACAATGTGGCACTGGATTCAGAAATAACCCCCTAATGTGGGCACTGGATTCAGAAATACACCCCCGATTATGGGAACCTAATCAGAAATAAGCCCCCAATGTGGGCAATGGATTCAGATATAAAACCCCAATGTGGGCACTGGATTCAGATTAAACCCCCCAATGTGGTCACTGGATTGAGAAATAACCCCCAATGTGGGCACTGGATTCAGAAATAAATGACCAATGTGGATACTGGATTCTGAAATAAAACCTCAATGTGGGCACTGGATTCAGAAATATACCTCAATGTGGGCACTGGATTCTGAAATACACCCCAAATGTGGGCACTGGATTCAGAAATAACCCCCAAATATGGGCACTAGATTTAGAAATAAACCCCCAATGTGGGCACTGAATTCAGAAATAACCACCAAATGAGGGCACTGGATTCAGAATAAACCCCCAATGTGGGCACTGGATTCAGAAATAAGCCCCCAATGTGGGCACTGGATTCAGAAATAACCCCCAAAGGAGGGCACTTGATCAGACATAAATCCCCAATATGGGCACTGGATTCAGAAATAAACCCCCAATGTGTGCACTGGATTCAGAAATAAACCCCCAATGTGGGCCATGGGTTCAGAAATATACCTCTAATATGGGCACTGGATTCAGAAATGCAACCCCAACATGGGCACTGGATTCAGAAATAAACCCCCAATGTGGGCCATGGGTTCAGAAATAAACCCCTAATGTGGGCACTGGATTCAGAAATACGCCCCCAACATGGGTACTGGATTCAGAAATAAACCCCCAATGTGGGCACTGGATTCAGAAATAAGCCCCCAATGTGGGCACTGGATTCAGAAATAAAACCCCAATGCGGGCATTGGATTCAGAAATAAACCCCCAATGTGGGCCATGGGTTCAGAAATATACCTCTAATATGGGCACTGGATTCAGAAATGCAACCCCAACATGGGCACTGGATTCAGAAATAAACCCCCAATGTGGGCCATGGGTTCAGAAATAAACCCCTAATGTGGGCACTGGATTCAGAAATACGCCCCCAACATGGGTACTGGATTCAGAAATAAACCCCCAATGTGGGCACTGGATTCAGAAATAAGCCCCAATGTGGGCACTGGATTCAGAAATAATCCCCAAATGTGGGCACTGGATTCAGAAATAAACCCCCAATATGGGCACTGGATTCAGAAATAAACCCCAATGTGGGCACTGGATTCAGAAATAAAACCCCAATGCGGGCATTGGATTCAGAAATAAACACCCAATGTGGGCACTGGTTTCAGAAATAAACTCCCAATGTGGGCCATGCATTGGATGCTTTCCCGACTACAAATTTGTGCTTCTGGGAGTAAGAAGAATGGAATCATTTTTCAAAGCTCTGCCCTCTCATCCGTTTGCTCGAGAAATACTGATGAGAGAGGCTATTGGATCCAATCTAGGTCACCCTTGCAGCAATACCCTAACCCCACCCCCTCCATTACAGGGCCAAAAGAATCTTAAATGGTTGTAAGGTCTTCGACTGGCTCCCCGAAACCAAACGGGTTCCATGACCTCGCCCCTCCCTATCTCTGTAGCCTGCCTGCAGCCGTGCAACCCTCCCTAGCTCTGTAACCTCCTCTAGCCCTACAACCTTCCCTAGCTCTGTAAACTTCTCCAGCCCTACAACCCTCCGAGATCTCTGCGCTCCTCTAATTCTGGTCTCTTGTGCATCCCCCATTTCCATCACTCCACCATTGGTGGCTGTGCATTCAGCTGCCTGGGCCCCAAGCTCTGGGATTCCTCCCTAAACCTCTCCACCTCTCTCTGCTCCTTTTAGACGCTGCTTAAAACCTACCTCTTTGCGAAGCTTTTGGGCACCTGCCCTAAATATCTCCTTATTTGGCTCGGTTTCAAATTTTGTTTGATTTATGCTCCTAGTGAAGCACCTTGGGTCATTTTATTACATTAAAGGTGCTATTTAAATGCAAGCTTTTGTTGCTATTTGGCAATTCGGCTGTTTTTCTGTTTTACACTTAGAGAGATTTATTTCTATTTGCTGCTATCAAATAACAATTAATGTATTTATTTCTCGCAGGTAGTGGGATTTCTCTTTCCCTCCTGGCAGTTGTGGTAGTCAGAACATTGCTGTGATTGGCGATATTATACAAACACATCCCCCAAAGCAGCAGATTCCACCTCCACTATCTGACCTGAGCGGCTCATCCTCCCGACTCACGAGATTTCATTCCTTACAACAGCATTAAAAAATCTAATCTGAAACCTCTAATTGCATCGTGCACCATAATTTCCAGACTACTGTTGTGCTTTGATTTAGTGTGGACTGTTCCTGTGGATTGTAACTGGGTACATTGGGAATAAACAGGTGTCAATTATATTGTGTTACAGTGTAATATTTCACTCCACTCTGTAATGTACAGATTACCTTTTAAGTTCTCAGCACTGAATCAATGGGGGAGAAATTTCAGTTGGTTGCGCTACCCGTTAGCGCCTTAAGAGGCGCTAAGTGGGTCACAAGCCAACTGGCGCCCGGGCGCGGCACTGCCCACGCCTTCCGCAAAATTCCGCGGGACGTTGGTGGTGGCGCTAACCGTTAACGCTGCGCCGCTTGCCGATGATGTCATGATTTTACCGCCAGGCGCTATGTCCAACGGGTTCAGGGGGGGCTACCTGCAGCCGGGGAGGCGCAAATTAAAGGCGAGTTGCGGGGCGGCCATTTTTGTTGTTGGCCGCCTGCCAGCACCTGACTGCGCTCCTGTCCCCAGCCTCTGGAACCCCCGCCCCCCCCCGCGGAGTGCCAGCTGCGCTCACAAGAGCCCGGCACTACTCTTCAAAGCCGGGCTCTTTTGCTTGCACTCCCGATCCTCGGGGGCCCAGCTGGGCCCAGACCGCACTGCACAAGGCCCCTCCCCTTTAAGAAGGGTAAGAAGTCACACAACACCAGGTTATAGTCCAACAGCTTTATTTGAAATCACAAGCTTTCGGAGCGCTGCCTACTTCTTCAGGTGAAGTAGAGAAATGCATAAAGACACAGCTTATATAGTCAGAGAATCATGTCAGATGTTTACAGGTAATCTTTCCAACTGCCATTTAGCACACTCGGCAGAGAGATAATCACAGCAATCAAAGGTGTGAATGGTGTCCGAACAGGTCAGTCAGGAAAACATTACATCAAAGAACAATGAGGTGGGGTCACAAGGGGTCAAATATTGCAGATGCTGGGGTCTGTATGAAAAACAAAAAAACAGACAAAAAACATTTTTTTTGCTGGAAATCACAGCAGGTCCGGCCACATCTGTGTAGAGAGAACAAGCCAATGTCGACTCGAGTCAGGATGCCGCTGCATCAGGTGGGGTTACATGTAGCGTGACATGAACCCAAGATCTCGGTTGAGGCCGTCCTCATGGGTGCGGAACTTGGCTATCAGTTTCTGTTCGACGATTTTGCGTTGTCGTGTGTCTCGAAGGCCGCCTTGGAGAATGCTTACCCGAAGATTGGAGGCTGAATGTCCTTGACTGCTGAAGTGTTCCCCGACTGGGAGGGAACACTCTGCCTGGTGATTGTTGCGCGGTGTCCGTTCATCCGTTGTTGCAGTGTCTGCATGTCTCGCCGATGTACCATGCTCCGGGGCATCCTTTCCTGCAATGTATGAGGTAGACAACGTTGGCCCGAGTCACATGAGTATGTACCATGTACCTGGTGGGTGGTGTCCTCCAACGTGTGATGATGGTATCTGTGTGATGATCTGGTCATGTCTTGCAGAGGTTGCTGTGGCAGGGTTGTGTGGTGTTGTGGCCTGCAATACCGCAGCGACGACATGCTGCAGCGTGTGACGCTGCGGCACGTTGCGCCACGATATTCACTTGCAGCGCCCCAAGAGGGATGCGGGGCGCCTCCAGTAGCGCCGCGCTTCCCTTTGGGTGCAACCACTCAATTTCCGGTGCGGGGCAGCGAATGTTTCCGGGGCGCTACTTTTAGCACCCTGGTGAGGCTGGCGCCCCAAACATGGCTAGACTCAATTTCTCCCCCAATGTGTCTTCGTTTAATTTGAAATATTGGACTGTTTATTATTGCCAGCGATACTGTGTGTGGCACATGCCTGTGACGGTTACCAATGTCTTATCTTCTCTATGGGATGTCCTGCTGCTTGTCGGATTTGGCCAGTTAACCCATTATTTGTGTCTTGCCCTGGATAGAAAAGGCTGATTGTCTTCTTGGTCATCAGTGGTCAATGTCTCGATCCATTTCCCAACCACAGTCACTTAGCAACGAGCTCGAGCAGCCTAGGGATCAGAATGTGAATAGTGCCTGGTGAAGAAAGAAAGGAAAGAAGGAAGAAAGAAAGAACGAAAGAAGAAGAGAAAGAAAGAGAGAGAAAAAGAGCGAGAAAGAGAGAGAGAAAGACAAAGAACAAGACAAAGAGAAAGAAAGAAAGAAATTCCCACCAAACAGCAATGTGATAAATGACCAGATAATCTGTTTAGTGATGTTGATTGAGGGATAAATATTGGCCCAGGACACCGGGGAGCACTCCCCTGCTCTTCTTCAAAATAGTGCCATGGGATCTTTTACATACACCTGAAAGAGCAGACGGGACCTCGATTTAACGTTTCATCCGAAAGACAGCCCACCTGGCAGTGCAGCGCTCCCTCAACACGGCCCCTCTGACAGTGCCGCACTCCCTCAGTACTGGCACCTGGAATATCGGCCTGGATTATGGACTCAAGTCTCTGGAGTGGGACTGCAAACCCACGACCTTCTTAATCATAATCATAATCATAATCATAATCAATTTATTGTCATTGTTAGTGCACAAGTGCAGTACAACGAAATGTAGGCTTGCGGCTCCCGAGACTGTACATTTAGATTAAGACATTTAAACATTCAACATACATTTGGCTTGTAATACATTAACATAAACATAACCATAATAAAGTGCATTGGCAGCGACAGTGCTACCGACTGAGCCAAGGCTGACACGGTTTTATTCCAATTAGAAGCCTGCAGCTAAACAGGTGTAAACTCGGGGAAATAATCTCGACAGGGCACCAACCCACTCCACGGCACTTCTGAGATTTCACTGAGCCAGGACCACATCCCTTGTATCAGCTCCCATTCCCTGTATCAGATCCCATTCCCTGTATCAGATCCCATTCCCTGTATCAGATTCCATGCCCTGTATCAGATCCCATTCCCTGTATCAGATCCCATTCCCTGTATCAGATCCCATTCCCTGTATCAGATTCCATGCCCTGTATCAGATCCCAATCCCTGTATCCATCCCCATTCGCAGGAGGAGGGGGAGGAAGTGGAGGAGGAAAAAGTGGAGGAAGTGGTGAAGGAGGAGTAAGTGGAGGAGGAGGAGGAAGAAGTGGAAGTGGAGGAGTAAGTGGAGGAGGAGGAGGAAGAAGTGGAGGAGTAGTAAGAGGAGGAGGAGGAAGCACAACAAGAAGTGGAGGCAGTGGAGGAACAGGGAGAGGAAGACTGGCTGCAATGTGGACAGCCCATTTCTGCTCGGACTCTGCGTGATCAGATTATTCACTCATCCAGTACCTGAACTGAGGTAACAGACATATGGAGGGGCGAGGCCATGGAGCGATTTAAACACAAGGATGAGAATTTTAAAATTACCCACAATCTGAAGACAGGAATAGAAAGAGTTAGACGGTTGGAACAGACCCTTCCAGGTTGGGGCATGAAGACACTCAAAGTGGGGAATAGCACAGGCCACAATGCCGGTGAACTCTTTGTTTTACACACACTGACCCTTCAGGCCTTCCCAGGCCACGAATGAGCTGGGTCCCACCCAGTGACCCCAATCTCCCAAGACAAGTGTCCTATTGCACCAGTGTGACTTTAATCTCTTGTACAATAACCAGGTGAGTGAGGTAATCAGTTCAGTAGCAATTTATTGCTATCAGATTTGAAGGGAAATTTTTAATGATTGCCCTAAACCACCTTGGCAAGGACAAAAGGTAGTAATGGATTCTGGATGCTAGAGGCGGTGAACATTCTCATGTACATATTTACCGACTGATAGACACAGTGTGCAGAGCTGTGAGGAGAAGAGGTTTGTGTCACTGGTCTGCAGGAAGAACACCAAAGATCAAAGCAAAGATGAAGTTGTTCGCTGGCATTTTCATCATTTGTGCTCTCATTACTGAAGGTGAGACTTTTTATTAAATGGGTCACTTATTAATCTCTTTCAGCCTGATTATTTCAATAGAACTGTTCGCTAGTGGTACCATATAAATATTTATATCAAATAGTGATTGCTTCCCATATGGGGTGTGTGTTACTGCAACCCCGATGTGCCCTTGAAATACGGGTGATTTTTTTCAAATAACTTCTCAGGATGTGAGCATCGCTGGCAAGGCCAGCATTTATTGCCCATCCCTAGTCGCCCCTTGAGAAGGTGGTGGTGGGCCGCCTTCTTGAACCGCTGCAGTCCATGTGGTTAAGATGCTTCCAGAGTGCTGTTAATGAGAGAGTTCTCTGATTTTGATCCAACGACAATGAAAGAACGGCGATATATTTCCAAGGCAGGATGGTGTGTGACTTGGAGGATCCATCTTTTGATGATACGTTAAACTGAGTCCCCATCTGCCCCCTCGGCTGGATGTAATGGTTCCAATGCCACTGTTCGAAGAAGAAGAGGAAAATTTGATTTCCCAGTGTCCCGGCCAATATTTATCCCTCAACAAACGTCACTTATCTGGTCATTTATCTCATTTCTCTTTGTGGGACTCTGCTGTTCGCAAAGGCGGGTATATGGAGTTAGGCCACAGATCAGCCATGATCTCATTCAATGGCAGAACAGGCTCGAGGGGCTAAAGGGCCTCCTCCTATTCCTATGTTCTTACATTCCTACATTGACTGTCGCGTTTAATACCAACATAAGAACATAAGAAATAGGAGCAAGAGTCAGCCATTTGGACCTTCGAGCCTGCTCCGCCATTAAATAAGATCATGGCTGATCTTCTACCTCATCTCTACTTTCGTACACTTTCCCCATATCCCTTGTTTCTCTTAATATACAACAGTCTATCGATCTCTGTCTTGAATATACTCAACGACTGAGCCTACACAGCCCTCTGGGGTAGAGAATTCCAAAGATTCACCACCCTCTGAGTGAAGACATTTCTCCCCATCTCAGTCCTAAATGGCCGACCCCTTATTCTGAGACTGTGACCCCTGGTTCTAGACTCCCCAGCCAGGGGAAACATCCTCCCTGCATCCAGTCTGTCTAACCCTGCCAGAATTTTATATGTTTCAATGAGATCACCTCTCATCCTTCTAAACTCCAGAGAATATAGGCCTAGTCTACTCAATCTCTCCTCATAGGACAATCCCCTCATCCCAGGAACCAGTCTGGTGAACCTTTGTTGCACTCCATCTATGGCAAGTATATCCTTCCTTAGGTAAGGAGACCAAAACTGTACACAATACATCAGTTGTGGTCTCACCAGAGCCCTATGTAATTGCAGTAAGACGTCTTGGCCTAGAAATTCAGTTGGGCGCGCCAGCCGTTAGCGCCTTAGGAGGAGTAGATCTCGAGTGCTAGGCGCTTAGCACCCGGGCGCAGCGCGATCTGCGCCTCACCCCAACTTCAGTACACATTTAGCGCCGGCGCAAAGTCTTAGCGCGCGCTCTGCTGCGCGCGCAGATCATGATGTCATTTAATAGTGCAACGCCCTTTGTGCGCCCCGAACCGGAACTTCATTCTCGCCGGCCCATTGTGCGCCGGGCGGCCCTAACGACTGTGAAGTGGAACGGTACACAGCCGAGGCGGGCCGCGGGGAGCGCAAATTAAAGGGCACTTACCCTGCACTATAAAGGGCAGCCATTTTGCAGCATTCACTCTTGTGCAACGGTTTTTTGGAGAGAGACCAAGGAGGAGAGCTTACTGGTTTGGACCAACACTAGGACAGGTATTTTTGGCTCAGGCCAGAGCTTAGCAATTATCTTTGCCTTCATTGAGAGCTCATTGTTGGCCAGCATATAATGGGGGCTGCATTGGGTGCCAACGCTGACTTTCAGCCTTATGCCAGAAGGGCTCACAGACGCCGTGAGAGAGTGGCAGCCCTGGCTAGACGCAGAGGGGGCAACAGGCTTCGCCAACTGAGGCCTTACCCACCCAGGGTATACCGCCAGCAGTCCTCCTATCTGACCATGTCTGCCGCGATGTGTGTAAGGAGGCTGCGATTCAGAAGGGAGGTGGTTGCAGACATCTGCCAGCTGCTTCAGAGGGATCTGCAGCCACAGCTGATGCGCAGGACGTCTCTGTCAGTGGCAGTGAAGGTGATGGTGGCTCTCAACTTCTAGGCCACCGGCTCCTTCCAATCCGCTGCTGGGGACATCGCTAACATCTCCCAGTTCGCCGTGCATTGCTGCATCCGCCAGGTGACTGAAGCCCTTTTCAGAAGGAGACATCAATTCATCCCCTTCCCCATGACCCTGGACAAGCAGCAGCAGCGTGCAGTGGGATTTGCAAGAATAGCGGCCTTCCCCATGGTGCAGGGCGCCATTGACTGCACGCATGTGGCTTTGCGGGCACCTCTGGAGCATGCCGAGAATTACCGCAACCGGAAGGGCTACCATTCCCTCAACGTACAGCTGGTGTGTGACCACAGGCAGCGCATCCTAGCTGTCAATGCCCGCTTTCCAGGCAGCAGCCACGATGCCTTTATCCTGCGACAGACAACTGTGGCTGACATGTTCCAGGCACAGCCTTCCCCAAGAGGATGGCTTATCGGGGACAAAGGCTATCCTTTGTGTACCTGGCTCATGACCCCGCTCCGCGCGCCCACGACCCCTGCCGAAGAGGCATACAACGAGAGCCATCAAGCGACTAGGAACATCATAGAACAAACAATCGGCGTCCTCAAGCAACGGTTCCGCTGTCTCGATCGCTCCGGGGGAGCCCTCCAGTATTCGCAGGAGCGAGTCTCCCAATTCGTCGTCGTTTGCTGCATGCTGCACAACCTGGCTATCCGCAGGACTCAGGCACTGCCACCTCATGTTGGACCCCCACCTCAGGAGGAGGAGCAGGAGGAGCATGAGGAGGAGGAAGACGAGGAGTACCAGCCCAGGAGGGAGGCACAAGGTCCAAGGGCCGCCCGTCGGCGGCTTATTGAACGTCACTTCTAGGCCCCCTGTCAGGGAATGGCTTGTGCCAATGAAAGAACATGATTGCAGCCGCTCCGCAAGCCCTCAGCCGGTTAAGGCAACAACACTTCAAAGATCAAACATGGACAATGTTAATAAATAAAATGCTTTATTGTACAAACTCAGGGCCCTTCCCACATGAAAACCAAAAACAGACGAAACCCCAAAAAACACTTAAACACATTACTCGCTCCCACAACCTGGAGAGGATTAACAAAACAGTGCAACTAAAATGGCCGTCATCCTCGGCCTTCGTAAAATACAAACACCACATCCTCGGCCTTCAAAAAACAAACATCCAATTCTCGGCCTCAAAAAACAAACATCCAATTCTCGGCCTCAAAAAACAAACACAACTGGCCACACATTCAACTTTTTGGCCCGCTAGGGCGATGCCTTGGCCATCTTTGTGTGGCCCCTGCCCGCCCTGCTGCTCCTCCTCAAAGTAAGGCCATTGGCTGCTGCAAGGCTGGGGGCAGGCTCCAGAGGGGCACATGTCGTGACGGCAGATGCCCTTGGGGGTCGGCCTAGTCGAGGTCTGGCCGTCGAGCGGGCGGCTGTTGAATGCTGCAACTGTGGCTGGCCAGCATCAGTCGCTGCAGCAGCTCCTGGCAGCTCCACTGGGGGAGTGGCAGTGGCGGCTGGAGGAATGGGGGCAAGCTGGCGGATGGCAGGCGCTCGCTGGTCGCCTGAGACACTGGCACTCGCCCGGGCCAGCACTGCAGCATGCGCACCAATCTGCCGAGGGACAGACCGCTGTGCTGCTGCAGCGCGCCGGGTGCCCTGGCAATGCCTGGCTGACACAGCGAGTGTGGCAGCAGTGAGTGCCCGTGTTGACCTGTTCAGTGACCTCATCAGAGCACCCAGTGACTGCACGGCACCACTGATCAGCTGCCCACTCGCTGCCTGAGCTGCCCCGAATGCCGCCCGACTCGCTGCCTGATCTGCCCCGAATGCCGCCCGACTCGCTGCCTGCTCTGCCCCGAATTCCGCCAAACTGTTGGCCTGTGAGGCCCCAACGTCGGTGACACTCCGAGAGAGGGACTCGATGGCCTCAGGCAACCGTGTGCCAGCGCTCCGAGTCCGCGGACAAGTCCTCAAGGCGTTCCATCTCCTCGGCGAAGACCATCTCCGGACTGGAGGCCGGACTCTCCCTCTGGGGAGAAGGCCGCCGAGCTGGCCGACCCTTCCTGCGTTGCTGGACGCCGCTGGGCCCAGCAATTGGACTCCCCACCGACCCTTCCCCCCTCTGGGGAGAAGGCCGCCGAGCTGGCACCCCCTCCCGCGTTTCTGCAGGCCGCAGGTCCCATGAGCTCCCCTCCCCTCCGACACTTCCGCGACGCTCCCCTCCAGGGAAGACGTGTCCCCTACATTGGCATGGGTTGCCACGGCTGAGGGTTCCCCTGATGTGCCGCCTTCCTCTTGCTCCTCCTCCTCCTCCTCCTCTGAGGGGCTGTCACTGGCAAGTTCAGGGACCTCCTCCTCACCATCTGAAAGCAGGAAGGCACAAGAGTAGCTTTAGAGTGAGGAGAGGGCGTCAGCGAGGGATGCATGTGTGGTGGCATTCAGCGCATTGGTCGGACAGTGGCAAAGGATGTAGATCTGATGCGCAAGTGGGATGAGAGAGGTCCAAACGTTGATGTCCTTACCATTGGTGGCCAGAACAGGGTCGGCATCTCCACATGCAATGGGGCCAATCACCCGGCCACCCATGATGCGCTCCACGCGATGTTGCAGCTCGGTGAGCGGCTGGATCTGGGGTCGGCCTCCCCCGGTCGCAGTCCGGCTCTTCTTGTTATTGGCCAGCTTGGCCTGCAAGAGAAAGGACGGCCTCTAAGTACAGTGTGTCGCCCTGATCTTGTGTGCACTGCCTCCCATGGTGGAATAGCCTGGCCAGTGTGTCGCCCTGATCTTGTGTGCACTGCCTCCCATGGTGGAATAGCTTGGCCAGTGTGTTAAGTGCAGAATGTGCAATTGATGTTCATGCCTGTTCCATAGCTGCTGGATGAGGGCTGGCCATTAGGGCTTTCAGGTCCCTTTGCCCATAATGTGAGGTGCACATGCAAGGATGAGGAGGTCACTGGAAAGGGTACTCACCCTGACAATCCGCGTGAGGTCATTAAACTTTTTGCGGAATTGGACACCGGTCCTGGGGACCTCGCTGTTGGCTGACACCTTGCTGGCGACATGCCTCCAGGCTCTCCGGTAGGCGCAGACCGGCGCCTTCCTGCCATTGTCCGGGTACAAAATACGGCACCTCTTCTCCACACCATCAACCAGCACACTCAGATCACGCTCTGAGAAGCGCTGCACTCGTTCACGGGCCCTCTGCATGGCTTCAGGCGCTATTTGGGTCCAGCAGCAGTGTTCAGGCCTAGCTGGAGGGCTCCAGTATCCAGGGCGTGGCAGCAGACAAAGTCGACCCTTCCCCCTTAAGAGCTGGCCGGCGCCAGGGTGTCTGCTGTCAATCACGAGATGGCCGCACCTGCGCTGCGCCCGGCCTGGGCGCTCTCGCTCAGCACCTCCGGCTTAGCGCCTAAAGAGAGGCGTCCAGCGCCAGTTTTAGCGCTCGAGCAAACTCTTAGGGCGAAGCTAATGAATATCGGAGAAGTGGCCTCGATTTGGCGGCGGGAGCAAACTTTAGCGGCCGCCCGACTTTAACGCCCCAAAAGTGGCTACAATGAATTTCTAGGCCCTTTACTCTTATACTCAAACCCTCTTGTAATGAAGGCCAACATGCCATTTGCTTTCCTAATTGCTTGCTGTATCTGCATGTTTACTTTCAGTGATTCATGTACAAGGACACCCAGGTCCCTCTGAACATCAACATTTCCCAATCTCTCACCATTTAAAGAATACTCTGCTTGTGTATTTTCCCCAAGAAAGGGGATAACTTCACCTTTCTCCACATTATATTCCATTTGCCATGTTCCTGCCCACTCATTTAGCCTGTCTATATCTCCTTGAAGCTTCCTTGCATCCTCCTCACAACGTACATTCCCACCCAGCTTTGCATCATCAGTAAACTTGGATATTTTACATTTGGTCCCCTCATCCATCATTGATGTAGATTGTGAATAGCTGAGGCCCAAGCACTGGGCCTTGCGGTACCCCACTAGTTACAGCCTGCCAACCCAAAAATTACGCATTTATTCCTACTCTCTGTTTTCTGTCCATTAACCAATCCTCAATCCATGCCATTATATTACCCTCAATCCCACGAGCCCTAATTTTGTTTCATAACTTCTTGTGTGTCACCTTATCAAATGCCTTCTGAAAATCCAAATACACCACATCCACTGGTTCCCCCTTATCTATTCTGCTAGTTACAACCTCAAAAAACTCTAACAGATTTGTCAAACACGATTTCCTTTTCATAAATCCGTGTTGACTCTGCCCAATCCTATTATTATTTCCTAAGTGCCCTGTTACCATGTCCTTAATAATAGATTCTAGCATTTTCTCTACAACTGATGTCAGGCTAACTGGTCTGCAGTTCCCCGTTTTCTCTCCCCCTCCTTTCTTAAATAGTGGGGTTACATTTTCTACCTTCCAATCTGTGGGAACCGTTCTAGAATCTATGGAATTTTGGAAAATGCCAACCAATGCATCCACTATCTCTATAGCCACCTCTTTCAAACCCTAGGATGTAGGCCATCAGGTCCAGGGGATTTATTGACTTTCAGTTCCATTAATTTCTCCAGTACAATTTTTTTACTAATACCAATTTCTTTCAGTTCCTCATTCTCGCTAGGCCCTTCATTCTCCACTATTTCCAGGAAGTTTTTGCGTCTTCTTCTGTGAAGACAGACACAAAGTATTTGTTTAATTTCTCTGCCATTTCCTTATTCCCCATTATAATTTCTCCTGTCTCAGCCTATAAGGGACCCACATTTACCTTCGCTAATCTTTTCCTTTTTACATACCTATAGAGGCTTTTACAGTCTGTTTTTATGTCTCTCGCTAGCTTACTCTCATATTCTATTCTCCCTTTCTTTATCAATTTCTTGGTCCTCCTTTGCTGAATTCTAAAATCCTCCCAATCCTCAGGCTTACTGCAGTTTTTGGCAACATTATAAGCCTCTTCCTTTGCTCTAATACTATCTTTAACTTCTCTTGTGAGCCACGGTTGGGCCACTTTTCCTGTGGGGTTTTTGTGCCTTAAAGGAATGTATATTTGTTGTAAATTATGTATTAATTATTTAAATGCTAGCCATTGCTTTTCTACCATTATACCTTTTAATGTAGTTTCCCAATCTACCTTAGCCAACTCACCCCTCATACCTACATAGTTTGCTTTGTTTAAATTTAGGACCCTAGTTTCGGATTTAACTAAATCAATTTCAAACTTAATATAAAATTCTATCATATTAAGGTCACTCTTCCCTAAAGACCCCTTTACTACAAGGTTATTATGTTATTCTTTCTCATTGCACAATTCTAGATCGACAATAGCCTGTTCCCTAGTTGGTTCCTCAACATACTGATCTGTAAAACTATCTTGCATACATTCCATGAATTTGTCCTCCACACTACTACTGCAAATTTGGTTTGCCCAGTCGATATGTAGATTAAAGTCCCCCATGATTACAACAGTGACTACACTTCAAAATTGTTTCATTGGCTTTGAAATGCTTTGGGTTGTCTGATGACAGGAAAACGCCCTGTCACTATCTGTATAGCGTGATGTAAGGCATTTCAGTTTCAGGAATAAGGAGGCCACGTACTCCTTGGAAAATAAGTATCTTAATGGGGTAGAGGAGCAAAGGGAATCTATAGGTACAGATTCACCAATCAGTAAAAGTAGCGACACAAGTTAACAAGGTCATAAAATGTTCAAAAAACACTGGGGTTCATTTCGAGAGGAATGTAATTGAAAACCAGGGAAGTAATGTTAAACTTGTATCGAACCTTGGTTAGACCACACTTGGAGTACTGTACGCAGTTCTATTTACCATATTATAAAAAGGATATAGTGACACTGGAGCAGGTGTGCAAAAACGATCTACTAGGGTGATACCAGGACTGAAAGGGGGAGACCAGAACTAGGGGCCATAAATATTAGATAGTCAATGATAAATCCAATAGGCAATTCAGGAGAAACTTTACCCAGAGAGGGGTGTGAATGTGGAACTTGATAGCACCAGGATTGGTTGAGGCGATTAGCAGAGATGCATTGATGGGGAAGCTAGATAAACACATGCGAGAGAAAGCAATAGAAGGATATGGTGATAGGGTGAGATGAAGAGGGGTGGGAAGAGGCTCATGTGGAGCATAAACACCAGCATGGACCAGTTGGGCCGATTGGCCTGTTTCTGTGCTGTACATTCGATGTAATATTCCGAGATTGTTAAATTAGGTCCGTTCCATGTGACTGGAACAGTGACTGATTGTTTCCCTTGTTTTGTTTGTTGCAGCCTCGGCTCTGAAGTGTATCAGTTGTGTGAGTGAAACTAGAAACTGTGAACAGAAGGAAGAAGTCTGCAAATCAGGATCGCCGGAAACCTGTGTAACACTGGCAATCGCCACTACAATCAGTGAATTTTCCTCTTTTCTTTGCCTCCGAATATATTTAATTTATATTGAGCTGGCAAAGGTAGCACAGAGGCTTCCAGGAGTGGCGCTGAGGTACAAAATTCAAGAGGTAGAAATTCATTCTGGAAGGTCGCACAAAATAGGCGGCAACCCGTCATTCGCCTATTATAGACACCCCGCCCGATATTCATTGACGTCAATGGCACGGAATCTTCTTCTTCTTAGGCAGTCCCTCGGAACCGAGGAGGACTTGCTTCCACACTTAAAATGAGTTCTCAGTTAACTGATAAGTCCAGTGTGGGACCTACAGTCTTTGTCACTGGTGGGACAGATGGTGGTTGAAGTGGTGGGTGGGTGGGGTGCTTGGTTTGACGTGCGCTCCTTCTGCTGTTTGTGCTTTGCTTCTGCTTGCTCCCAGCGAAGAGACTAGAGGTGTTCGGCGCCTTCCCGGGTGCTTCTCCTCCAATTTGTGCGGTCTTGGGCCAGTGAATCCCAGGTTGCAGTTTTTCAAGGAGACTTTTAGGGTGTCCTTGAAGTGTTTCCTCTGCCCACCTGGGGCTCTCTTGCTGTGTCGGCGCTCCGAGTAGAGCGCTTGTTTTGGGAGTCTCGTATCGGGCATGCGGAAGATGTGACCTGTCCATTGGAGCTGTTCGAGTGTGGTCAAGGCTTCGATGCTGGGGATGTTGGCCTGAGCGAGAACACAGGTGTTGGTGCACCTATCTTGCCAATGGATTTGCAAGATCTTGCGGAGGCAGCGTTGGTGATACCTCTCCAGTGCTTTGAGATGCCTGCTGTACATGGTCCATGTCTCTGAGGCATACAGCAGGGTGGGTATCACTAATGCTCTGTAGACCATGAGTTTAGTGCCGGGTTTGAAGTCCTGGTCTTCAAACACTCTCTTCCTCAGGCGACCGAAGGCTGCACTGGCACACTGAAGGTGGTGTTGGACTTTGTTGTCAACGTCTGCCCTTGTTGACAGTAGGCTCCCGAGGTATGGAAAGTGGTCCACGTTGTCCAAGGCCTCGTCATGGATTTTGATAATTGGGGAGCAGTGCTGTGTGGCGGAGGCAGTTTGGTAGAGGACCTTTGTCTTATGGATGTTTAGTGTAAGGCCCATGCTCTCGTTTGCTTTGGTGAAGGTGTTCACGATGGTTTGGAGTTTGGCCTCAGAGTGTGCGCAGACGCAAGCATCATCTGCATACTGTAATTCGATGACAGAGGATGGGATGACCTTGGATCTGGATTGGAGATGACGGAGGTTGAACAGTTTCCCATTTGTTCTGTAGGTTAGCTCCTCTCCAGCAGGGAGCTTCCCGAGGGTGAGATGGAGCATTGCTGCCAGGAAGATCGAGAAGAGCGTTGGGGGTGATGACACTGTGTTGCTTGACCCCAGTCCCTATGTGAATTGGGTCTGTGGTGGATCCATTGGTCAGGATCACAGCTTGCATGTCATCGTGAAGCAGGCGGAGCATGGTGACAAACTTTTGAGGGCAGCTGAATTTGAGGAGGACACTCCATAATCCCTCACGGTTGCCGGTGTTGAAGGCCTTAGTGAGGTCAAAGAAGGCCATGTACAGTGGTTGGTGCTGTTCCCTGCATTTCTCTTGGCATGGCATGGAATATCAGGCGGGCATATCACAGGCGGTTGCTTTGACTCGGGCCAAGATGAATCGGTCTGGCCCCTGGTCGCTCTGGGCGGCTGGGTCCGTGTAGCCGGCTTGGTGTAAGGAGAAGCGAGGATCAGGTTGTCCAGGGCACATGGATGTGAAGTGCAGGCGGGATTGGGGGACTGGGACATGGACAGGAGAGGAGGGAAGAACAGGAGAAACAATTTAAACATAACAGAAATGAGACGGATGGAGGGAGGGAGGGAGGCGGCGAAAAATAAAGGAATGGCTGGATAAATAAAGGGATTGACGGTTAAAGAAATGGATAACTTAATGGATAAAGTGTAGAATGAGCCTACAATATAAAAAGATGGCATATTTCTCTCTGTTTTCAGGGAGAACATATCAAAAGGCTGCGGAAATTGCTTTGAATCCTTTTCCTACAACGTGGGTTATGTGATGTTGAACCTGGAATGCAGTTCCTGCAGTTCCGATTTACGTAATAATCGGCCTTTTCCAGGGAACCTGAGACACACAGTAAACTGATTGGGACACTCGGGTGAATCTGGTTCATATCTCTATACGGTATATTCCTGTAAAACTAAAATCCATCTGGAACATCGCACAGATCTTCATTCTCTCTCTTAACAACACATTGAGTCTCTGCAAAGTTAGGAAAGATACAAATTGTTTTGCCTATTGTGTTCACCAAAGGGAAATATTAATGCAGATGAATGGATCCCTCTCCCATTTACAACATGATGAATCACTCGGAGAGGGCCCTGGGCGCTGAAAGCATCGTGCAATTTTGGTTTTGTACTGAAAGGTCTCCTCCTGTCTCCTTGCTTTTCTCGCTGGGCTACTGTTTCATTTGGACTTATAGCTATAAAACTACTGAAGTTCTATTGTTTATTTTGTATTAATTATTTTTATTAACATTAATATTACGTTTTATTGGAGTGGGGCTAATTGGATCATTCTTTCAAAGAGCGAGCAGAGGCACGATGGGCGGAATGGCCTTCTGTGCTGTGTCATTCTATGAGATTCTACCTCGCAGCAATGTCAGTGCCCCATTTCCCATTAACACATCAGCCCCTTTATGGCATCTCTCGCTGAGAGTCAGCTTAGTGTAAACTAGTGAGAAGTCTGAGGCAGATTTGAGTTCTGGAATGGGACAGGTGTCTTTCCCTAGGAGGGTTACGGTCTGGGAGAGAACAGATTCTCCCTGTAGTGTATGTACTTTGAAGAAGGAACTATATTCTGCAGCCCCTGTATACTGCAGTACCAGTAGTGACCACCTCGGTATATAAGCCTGTGCAGTAACTTTGTATAGTAGTTCCAGTTTTGTCTCCATTCAGTAAACACCTGTTATAACCAACTCCTGCAGTCCGTGTCTCAATTACACACGGACGTAACACTGGCGACGAATAGATCCGAACTTACCTACAGTTCTGCACCACCTCACGGGGATCCATCCCTGAAGCGAAGTTGTTAGAGGTCAAGGCCAGAAGGAAGAAATCCAAAAAGAAAAAAAAAACAAACAGAAGAAACGGGCGTCGACCGTGGGCAACCGCCTTCTGATTCATCGAATTCGAAGATTTGCAGGAGAGGCTGTCGAGAGCTGGGCTTGGTTATCCAGTCTATGGTGTTCCAGCTAATCGGGCTGGTGGCAGGTAGTACATTGATCCTTCCTGGGCTGCGGCGGGCTGGAGCTCGATCGGGTGGCTTTTCAACGGGGCCGAGCAGCGTTGTCGGGAAGAGGAGAGAGAGAGAGAGGGTGGAGCACACAGGGCGCGGCCGGTGCTACGAAGCCGGGAAGCGTACAGACCCGAGAAGAGGGAGGAAAGTGTCCCATAGGGTCTGCTCTGACGACGGGAACAGTAATTAAAATAAAAGAAATTAGAAGCGCAGAAAGCCGCGAGGAGCTGCAGTTTGCCACGGGGCCCGCGGAGAGCGGCGTTGGCAGCAGCGCGGGGGGGAAAGTGCGCGAAGACCATAGGGCGTCGCCATCAAGGCATACAAATGCCAGCAACAGCGCTAGCAGCAGCGGAAAAGACAGAAAGCGCGGGAGGTGCCATCTTAATCCAGCGGGGAAGAAGGCAAAGCGCGGGAGGCGCCATTTTGTTCAATCGGGGAAGAAGGCAAAGCGCGGGAGGCACCATCTTAGATCTCCAAGATGCCGAAGACTGGCAATATCACTGCCTTCGATAATGCAATAGAAGACTGGACCACGTATGTGGAAAGAGTCGAAGTATATTGCAAGGCAAATGAAGTAGCCGATGAGAAAAAGGCACTACTAAACTTAATGGGCGCAAGAACGTACGGCCTATTGTGGAACCTGATCACTCCAGTCAAACTGATGGTGAAGAGTTTTAACGAAATTGTTGATATCCTACAGGAACACCTAAATCCTACACCGCTGCTGATAGCAGAAAGATTTAAATTCCACAAGAGAATTCAGCATAAAGATGAGAGCAATGCTGATTACCTTACGGAACTACGCAAGCTATCAAAGCACTGCCAGTTCGGAGCAGGACTGGCAGATACCCTACGGGACAAATTTGTATGTGGACTCCTGAGTGAAGGAATCCAGAAGAGGTTACTCTCAGAGAAAGAGCTGACGCTAGATAAGGCTTTCAGCGTGGCAGTATCGTACGAAGCAGCAGCAAGGGGAGCTGTGGAAATACAGCAAACGCCACTGGGATACGGCACCCATGAAATGACACGGGGATTTGAAAAATGTTATCGCTGCGGCAGAACAACCCATGACCAGAAGGACTGCTGGTCCAAGGACAAAACATGCAGGCAATGCGGAAAGATGGGACACATTGCACGAGTTTGCAGGTCCGGGAAGAAGACTAACGACAACAAAAAGACTACTAAGGAAAAGTACAGGAAAGTACAAAAGATGACGGACAGTAGTTCCGAAGACCAGAAGAGCGATAGTGAATCCGGGAACAAGAGACTAAGCTGTCTCAAACTACACAATGTAATCACAAAAGTGGATCACCGAATCTTTTGGGTCACCCTCACGATAGCAGGGTCCCAAGTCAAAATGGAATTGGATACAGGATCAGCCCTGACCATCATGAATTGACGAGACTACAAGCGGCTATTCTCACACATGCCCTTGAAAGACACATCCATTGTCTTGAAGACATATACGGGGCAGAAAGTATACCCCAGAGGGAAAATAAGGGTGCCTGTCAAATACAACGGCAAGGAAATACAGAAATTGTATCTGTACATACTGCAAGATGGTGGACCACCGTTATTGGGATGTGAATGGATCAGAAAGATGAGTTTAGACTGGCACTCCATTCAGGCACTGACTGTGGCTGGTAAAAAGGATGACGACGTCACACCTGGACGATTGTCAAAAATCTTGGCTAACGCTAAAGAGGTATTTCAACAAGAACTGGGAACTCTTAAAGGCGTAACCGCCTCAATAAAAATAGAAGAGAATGCAATTCCCAAGTTTTTCAAAGCAAGACCGGTACCGTATGCAATTCGCCCAGCCATCGAGGCAGAGCTGGAGAATCTGGAGAATGCAGGCATGCTAACTAAGTTAGACTGGAGCGAGTGGGTGACACCCATCGTTCCTGTCATGAAGAAAACGTTAAACAATAAGTCTGAGGAGCCAAGGAAAGTTCGCATCTGTGGGGACTTCAAGGTGACTGTGAACCCAATCCTTCACACAGTACAGTATCCTCTTCCGAGGATAGAAGATATTTTCGCCTCACTATCGGAGGGAAACGTTTTACAAAAATTGACCTAGCGCAAGCATATTTGCAGATGGAGGTTGAAGAATCCTCTAGGAAATATCTCACGATAAACACTCACAAAGGTCTTTACCAGTATAATCGACTGGTATTCGGAGTTGCATCACAGAATCACAGAATCACAGAAACCCCACAGTGCAGATAGAGGCCATTTCGGCCCATCAAGCCTGCACCGACACATATCCCACCCGATCCCGGTAACCCCTACACCAACACATATCCCACCCTATCCCCGTAACCTGACGTATTTAATCCCCCTAACACTAAGGGTCAATTTATCATAGCCAATCAACCTAACCCGCACATCTTTGGACTGTGGGAGGAAACCAGAGCACCCGGCTATATGGCAAAGAGCAATGGAACAAGTCCTGCAAGGGATTCCGGGGACTCAGTGTTACTTGGACGACATCCTAGTGACAGGGGAAAATGACAGTGAACACCTTGCCAACCTAGAGCAGGTGTTCACTAGACAAAGAGAACATGGGCTACGAGCCAATCGCCCCAAGTGCGAGTTTTTTAAGAAACAAATATCGTATTGTGGCCACGTGATTGATGAAGAGGGGTTACATAAGTCCCCTGACAAAATTGAAGCGGTAGTTAAGGCTCCAGCACCTGAAAATGTGTCGCAACTGAGGTCATTCCTCGGATTGGTGAATTACTACCATAAGTTTTTGCCGAATTTGTCCACAATGCTGCACCCACTGAACGCCCAGCTACAAACTGGAGTAGCATGGAAATGGAGCGATGAATGTGAGTGGGCCTTTCAGAAGTGTAAAGGCCTGATCACTTCAAGAGAAGTATTGGCTCACTGCAACCCATCACTACCGATAAGACTGGCGTGTGATGCGTCTCCCTACGGCGTTGGAGCGGTACTGTCACATAAATCCCTTGATGATTCAGAGAGGCCGATAGCTTTTGCGTCACGCTCGTTAACTGCAGCCGAGCGTAACTACGCCCAGATTGACAGAGAGGCCCTCAGCCTGGTGTGGGGGGGGTGAAGAAGTTCAATCACTACCTGCACGGACAGAAATTTACTCTACTAACTGATCATCAACCTCTTGTCTCCATTTTCAACCCTAAGAAGGGCATCCCGATAATGACGGCACAACGGCTACAGAGGTGGTCCCTTTTCCTAGGGGCACACCAATATGACATCGAGTACAAAGGAACTAAACAGCATGGGAATGCTGATGGATTGTCGTGCCTACTGTTGCCGACGGTGGAAGAAGCACCTGCAGTGGATCCTGTGGAGATGTTCCACTCGACCATAGTCGAATGTCTACCTGTGACGAATGCAAACATAGAAAAGGAAACACGAAATGACCCGACACTCTCCAGGGTCTATGATTTAACGGTGAAGGGATGGCCAGCACATGGTGAACCACTGTTGCCAGCATTCTCGCCGAGAAGAGAACAGCTGTCAGTGTGCCGAGGAACCTTGATGTGTGGATCCAGAGTAGTAATTCCACCCAAATTGAAGGATAGAGTGCTCAATGAGCTTCATGAGGGTCATCTGGGAGGGGTAAAAATGAACAACTTAGCCAGAGCGTTTGTGTGGTGGCCGGGAATCAATAGAGAAATCGAAGAGATGACCAAGAGCTGTACAGGATGCCAGAAGGTCCAAAACACCCCACCACAAGCCCCTCTACATCCATGGGAGTGGCCCTCATCTCATGGCAAAGGGTACACATTGATTTTGCTGGTCCATTTATGGACTCGATGTTTTTAATTGCAGTGGATGCACATTCAAAGTGGCCAGAGGTAATAAAAATGTCCTCAACCACCACAGAAAAAACCATCACAGTCTTACAAACCATATTCGCCAGAAATGGGCTGCCTGAACAGATTTGCTCCGACAATGGACCACAGTTTGTGTCTGAAGTGTTCCGGAGGTTCTTAAAGAACAATGGTGTTAAGCATTACACATCTGCCCCATATCATCCAGCCACCAATGGATTGGCTGAGAGGTTCGTTCAAACATTCAAGAAGGCTACCAAGGCAATGTGTAATGAAGACATACCCCTACAACACAAGGTGGATAACTAGTTGTTTGCCTACCGGAATGCGACACATGCGGTTACCAACCAAACTCCAGCCATGATGTTCTTCAATCGAGGACTAAGATGCCGCTTGGATTTGGTTAAGCCAAACATCAGAAGAGATGTGGAGAACAGGCAGTTTCGGAATATGAATGAAAGGCCAACCAGGAGTCTTAACTCCTGGTCAACCAGTTTTGGCCCGGGACTACCGCACAGAGAAATGGCAGCCTGGAACAATCTGCACACGGCAAGGACCTCTAATGTATACCGTGGACGTTGGAGATAGCATTGTAAGACGCCATGCTGACCAGATTCTAGAGTCACTGGAAAACGTCAAATCCACACCACGATCCGCTACACCTGGTGATGAAACCGAAGTACCAATTGCATCTACCTCAGAATTGGTGATATTGGAAGCAGACGAACCAAACAACGACGTTGATCCCGAATCAACTTTGCCAGAAGAACCTGATACCCCAAAGAGGCGTTATCCGGACAGAATCAGGAAGCCTCCTCAAAGGCTGAATTTATAATTGCTTAACTTCAGCTAATGTATATAGCAACTGTAATTGTAAATATGTTATTTAATTATTAATCGAATGTTATGTACTGTTTAGCTAAAAGGGGAGGAATTGTAGTGTATGCACTTTGAAGAAGGAACTATATTCTGCAGCCCCTGTATACTGCAGTACCAGTAGTGACCACCCCTGTATATAAGCCTGTGTAGTAACTTTGTATAGTAGTTCCAGTTTTGTCTCCATTCAGTAAACACCTGTTATAACCAACTCCTGCAGTCCGTGTCTCAATTACACACGGACGTTACACTCCCGACATCAGGACGGGATCTGTTCCAACCCAGATACCCGAGCTAGATCTGAATCCATTGCCCTGCATAAATCGCACTGCGTTGATTGGTCCTCAAGTTGTGCTTCTCATGGATCGATCTCAATTTCTACCAATCCCAGTGTGATTAAAATAACCCTGCTTCAGTTAGGTGGAGAGAGTAGAGAAGCTGGGATTGTTCTCCTTAGTTCACAGAAGGTTAAGGGGAGATTTGATAGAGCTGTTCAAAATTATGAGGGATAGAGGAGATAGGGTGGCACTATCTCCACTGGCTGGTGGATCAGTAAGCACAGGACACAGACTAAGATAATTTGCAAAAGAACCAGAGGGGAGATGAGGAGAATTGTTTTAGCAGCGAGTAGTCGTGATCTGGAACGCGCTGCCTGCAAGGGTGGTGGAAGCAGATTCAATATTAACTTTCTAAACGGAATTGGATAAATCCTGAAAAGGAAAATAAAATCATTGCTATAGGGAAAGAGCAGGTGGAGTGGGATTAATTGGATAGCTCTTTCAAAGAGCCAGCACAGGCATGATGGGCCGAATGGCCTCTTTCAGTGCTGTGTGACTCTATGAACATACGAACATACGAATTAAGAGCAGGAGTCGGCCACTCGGCCCCTCGAGCCTGCTCCGCCATTCAATGAAATCATGGCTGATCCGATTGCTCCACATTCCCGCCTACCCCGATAACTTTTCATCCCCTTGCTTGCCAAGAATCTATCTACCTCTACCTTAAAAATATTCAAAGAGTCTGCTTCCACCGCCCTCTGAGGAAGAGAGTTCCAAAGACTCACGATCCTCTGTGAGCATTTTTTTTCCTCATCACTGTCTTAAATGAGTGACCCTTTATTTTTAAACAGTGACCCCTAGTTCTAGATTCTCCCACAAGAGGAAACATCCTCTCCACATCCACCCTGTCCAGACCCCTCAGGATCTTATATGTTTCAATCAAGTCACCTCTTACTCTTCTAAACTCCAGCGGATACAAGCCTAGCCTGTCCAACCTTTCCTCATAAGACAACCCGCCCATTCCAGGTATTAGTCTAGTAAACCTTCTCTGAACTGCTTGCAGCGCATTTACATCCTTCCTTAAATAAGGAGACCAATACTGTACACAGTACTCCAGATATGGTCTCACCAATGTCCTGTATAACTGAAGCATAACCTCCCTACTTTTGTATTCAATTCCCCTCACAATAAACAACAACATTCTATTAGCTTTCCTAATTACTTGCAGTACCTGCATACTAACCTTTTTGCGACTCATGCACTAGGACACCCAGATCCCTCTGCATCTCAGAGCTCTGCAATCTCACACCATTTAGATAATATGCTTCTTCTTTATTCTTCCTGCCAAAATGGACAACTTCAGATTTTCCCACATTATTCTCCATTTGCCAGATCTTTGCTCGTTCACTTAACTATATCTATATCCCTTTGTAGCCTCCTTATGTCCTCTTCACAATTTACTTTCCTACCTATATTTGTGACATCAGCAAATTTAGCAACCATACCTTCGGTCCCTTCATCCAAGTCATTTATATAAATTGTAAAATGTTGAGGCCCCAGCACTGATTCCCTGTGGCACACCACTCGTTACATCTTGCCAATCAGAAAATTACAAATTTATGCCTACTCTCTGTTTCCTGTTAGCTAGCCAATCTTCTATCCATGCTACCCCCTACACCATGAGCTTTTACTTTCCACAATAACCTTTGATGTGGCACATTATCAAATGCCTTCTGGAAATCTAAGTACAGTACATCCACCGGTTCCCCTTTATCCACAGCACATGTTACTTCCTCAAAGAACTCCAATAAATTGGTTAAACATGATTTCCCTTTCACAAAATCATGTTGACTCTGCCTGATTACCTTGAACTTTTCTAAGTGCCCTGCTATAACGTCTTTAATAATAGCTTCTAACATCTTCCCTATGACAGATGTTAAGCTAACTGGTCTGTAGTTTCCTGCTTTCTGTCTCCCTCCCTTTTTGAATGAAGGAGTTACATTCTCTATTTTCCAATCTAATGGAACCTTCCCCGAATCTAGGGAATTTTGGAAAGTTAAAACCAATGCACCAACTATCTCACTAGCCACTTCTTTTAAGACCCTAGGATGAAGTCCATGAGGCCCCGGGGACTTGTCAGCCCGCAGCTCCAACAATTTGCTCAGTACCACTTCCCTGGTGATTATAATTTTCTTGTGTTCCTCCCTCCCTTCCATTTCCTGATTTACAGCTATTTCTGGGATGTTACTTGTATCCTCCAGTGAAGACCGATGCAAAATACCTGTTCAATTCAACTGCCATCTCCTTATTTTCCATTATTAATTCCCCAGACTCACTTTATATAGGACCAACGCGCACTTTGTTAACTCTTTTCTATTTCAAAAATCTATAGAAACTCTTACTATCTGTTTTTATATTTCTAGTTGGCTTTCTCTCGTACTCTAACTTTTCTCTCCTTATTAATCTTTTAGTCATTCTTTGCTGTTTTTTATATTCTGTCCAATCTCCTGACCTGCCACCCATCTTTGCACAATTATATGCGTTTTCTTTAAGTTTAATACTATCTTTAACTTTTTTACTTAACCACGGATGGTGGGCCCTCCCCTTGGAATTTTTCTTTCTTGTTGGAATGTATATATTCTGTGTATTTTGAAATATCCCCTTAAATGTCTGCCACTGCAACTCTATTGACCGATCCCTTAACCTGATTTGCCAGTTCACTTTAGCTAGCTCTGCTTTCATGCCCTCATAATTGACGTTATTTAAGTTTAAAATACTAGTCTTGGACCCACTCTTCTCTCCCTCAAACTGAATGTAAAATTCAATCATATTATGATCGCTGCTACCTAGGGGCGCCTTCACTATGAGGTCATTAATTAATCCTATCTCATTGCACAATACCAGGTCTAGTATAGCCTGCTATCTGGTTGGCTCCAGAATGTGCTGTAGTAAGAAACTATCCCGAAAACATTCCATGAACTCCTCATCTAGGCTACCTTTGCCCATCTGATTTTTCCAGTCTATATGCAGATTAAAATCCCCCATGATTATTGCTGTACCCTTCTGACAAGCTCCCATTATTTCTTCCTTTATACTCCATCCTACCATGTGGTTACTGTTCGGGGGCCTGTACAGCACTCCCACAAGTGACTTCTTGCCTTTATTATTTCTCATTTCTACCCAAACCGCTTCTACATCCTGGTTTCCTGAACTTAGGTCATCCCTCTCTATTGTGCTAATACCATCATTAATTAACAGAGCCACCCCTCCACCTTTTCCCACCTTCCTGTCCTTCCTAAATGTCATGTACCCTTCAATATTCAGGTCCCAATCTATGTCATCCTGCAGCCATGTTTCTGTAATGGCTATCGTATCATATTTATTTATTTCTATTTGCGCTCTCAGTTCATCTGTTTTGTTTCGAATGCTACATGCATTCAGATGCAGAGCCTTTAGTTTTGTCCTTTTATTATTTTTGTAACCTCTAGCCTTATCTGTTGATTTACTGTTAGATTTGTACTCGCTATCCCTTCCTGTCACGGTCTGTTTATTATTTATCATATTAATACCTGTCTCTATGCCTTGTCTCTAATCTTTGAATTACCACATCTTCCCAAATTTGATCCCATGCCCCCAATATTTAGTGTAAAGCCCTCTCAATCGCCCTAGTTATACGTCTCACCAAAACACTGGTCCCAGCACGATTCAGGTGAAGACTGTCCCAACGATACAGATCCCACTTTCCCCAGTACTGGTGCCAGTGCCCCAGGAATCGAAACCCATTTCTCCCACACCAGTCTTTGAGCCACGCATCCATCTCTCTAATTTTATTTACCCTATACCAATTTGCTCGTGGTTCAGGTAACAATGACGACATTATCACCCTTGATGTTCTGCTTTATAATTTAGCCCCTAGCTGCTCATAACCTCTTAGCAGAACCACTTTCCTAGTTCTACCTTTGTCGTTGGTACCTACATGGACCACGACCACTGGCTCCTCCCCCTCCCAGTAGCTATGTAGCTACTTATTAATTGATTCATTATTAATGAAGTTTAAAAATTCGATGGATCTGGAGATTCTTCATCTCCAAGTCAATGCTTTTGGGATCCTGAATATTCTGTGCTCATCTTTCATCAGATAATCCCACTCCCAGTGGCCTAGAGAGCTTTGGATGTTATAATGTTTCATCTGAAACCTGTGCCAGCAGTCCGAGCATCGTGAAATGTGTCGGGATTCAGGATCACTGCATCAATGCTTCCTCTGCACAGATGAATTGTAAGGTTAACTGGTAATATGTTGTGGTAACAGCTTGAACTGTTTCACTGATGTTAGGGGATATTCCTCATTTGCTGAAAGGGATCTCCATGTCAGTTGCAGAATGCTATTTCCGGTGTAGTTGTAAGGATGGAGGGGATGGTGAACCAAAGACCATTGGAGGACTGTTTGACAAAGAACGACAAGTGAATTCTGCCCCCTTGAATTCTACTTAATTGAATTGGCTGGAGATTAACCCTTCCCCATCTAACTTTAATAAAATATATAAAATTTAGCTTGCACCTAATCCCGCTCTCATTCTTCTTCTTCTTCTTCTTCTTAGGCAGTCCCTCAGAACCGAGGATGACTTGCTTCCACATTAAAAAGGAGTTCGCCGGTGACTGATTAGTCCAATGCGAGACCTACAGTCTCTGTCACAGGTGGAGCAGATGGTGGTTGAAGGGACGGGTGGGTGGGTGGGGTGCTTGGGTTGACACACGCTCCTTGCGCTGCCTGCGCTTGGCTTCCGCTTGCTCCCGGCGAAGAGACTCGAGGTGTTCGGCGCCTTCCCGAATGCTTCTCCTCCACTTTGTGCGGTCTTGGGCCAGGGATTCCCAGGTGTCGGTGGGGATGTTACACTTTTTCAAGGAGGCTTTGAGGGTGCCCTTGAAGCGTTTCCTCTGCCCACCTGGGGCTCTTATTATCCAGTCCATCGCACATTACCAGTCCCACAAACAAACCAGCCATAGCACGAGCAGCGTACATGACTGAGTGAATTAGATAACGTTCTCCTGCTGAGGGTCATCAGTGATAAAGACATGCTCTGAAAAATTGAAACTAATATTACCCTGTTAACACATCCGTTAAAACATAAATAATATACATATATGTTTATATCCCACAGCAGACTGACCGCTTGTATAAACATATGCTGCAGTGTAAAGCTAAATATAGTAAATAAGTTTTAATGCATTTTTTTGTTTGACATTCCATTCCACTATGTGCGTATGTATATATCACAGTGAGTATATGTACACAAAAGCAATGCCAGTATTTATTGCCAATCCCTAGTTGCCCTTGAGAAGGTGGTGTTGAGCTGCCTTCTTGAACCGCTGCAGTCCGTGTGGTGAGGGTACTCCCACAGTGCTGTTAGGGAGGCAGTTCCAGGGTTTTGACCCAGCGGCGATGAAGGAATCGCGAAATATTTCCAAGTCAGGATGGTGTGTGACTTGGAGGGCAACTTGGAGGTGGTGGCGTTCCCATACACCTGCTGCCTTTGTCCTTCTAGGTGGTGGAGGTTGCGGGTTTGGGAGGTGCTGTCGAAGGAGTCTTGGCGAGTTGCTGCAGTACATCTTGTAGATGGTACCCACTGCAGACGCGGTATGCCGGTGGTGGAGGGAGTGAATGTTTAAGATGGTGGATGGGGTGCCAATCAAGCCGGCTGCTTTGTCCTGGATGGTGTCCAGCTTCTTGAGTGTTGTTGAAGCTGCACTCATCCAGGCTAGTGGGGAGTATTCCATCACACTCCTTACTTGTGCCTTGTAGCTGGTGGAAAGTCTTTGGGGAGTCAGGAGGTGAGATACTTGCCACAGAATACCCAGCCTCTGACCTGCTCTTGTAGGCACAATAATTATGTGGCTAGTCCAGTTAATTGTCTGGTAAATGCTGACCCCCAGGATGTCAATGGTGGGGAATTCGGTGATTGTAATGTGATTGAATGTCAAGGGGCACTGGTTAGATTCTCTATTGTTGGAGATAGTCATTGCTTGGCACTTGTGTGGCACGAGTGTTGTTTGCCACTTATCAGCCCAAGCCTGAATGTTGTCCAGGTCTTGCTGCATGCGGGCACGGATTGCTTCATTATCTGAGGAGTTGCGAATGGAACTGAACACTGTGCAATCATCAGCGAACATCCCCACTTCTGACATTTTGATGGAGGGAAGGTCATTGAGGAAGCAAGTGAAGGTGGTTGGGCCAAGGACACTGCCCTGAGGCAGCTTCTATGGGCGAGAAATTCATATACTTACCGCCACATGTTAGCGCCAGTGATTCTCGAGAAAATGGCGGCCACCGCTCTTGCACCAACTGGAGGTGGTCCCCTCGGCAGCCGCCATATTCATGGGGCCCTTTGTGGTTCTGGTCACCGGCAGTGCCCTGTAAAAAAAATGGCGGTGTGGTAAATTCACCTGGTGTTCAAGCAGGCTGACAGATGCTGGCAGGGGTGATATCTGCAGCTGTTAAAGGGACACACACATCAATCAGGTAGGTTTGAATGGAATGATTTGGCCTTGTTTTGGGGGGATTTTATTGAAGTGGTGGCTTGCTGCAATATATGTGAAAAGCTTTTTAAGTGTTTTGGGAGTGCTGCTGGACGCTTGCAATGGCTTGGATGGTAAGTGAACGTCTTTGAAAAGACAGAACATGCTGCGAATACTCAACAGGTTCACGTATCAGTTCGACATGCTGCCTGACCAACTGAGTATTTGCAGCATCTTATGCTGCCATTTCACATTTACAGCACATGCTTGCAGAGGGAAGAGGAAGACCCAGAAACTGAGGAAGCCAAAAAGGAGGAATTCGCCGGAAAGATGCATCCCAGACAGCCCCTTTGTGGCCAGGATATCCAGGATGAAATCATCCACCTGTGGTCCCACTGGTTGGGCAGGCTATCGCTTCTTGTTGACCAACTGGCTGGGCAGGCTGCATTTCTTGGTTGTGAAATGAGGAAGACACAAGGGTGGAGTTGTGCTGATGGGAGGGCGGGAAAGCTAGAGGTTCAGGCCAGAAGGGGGATAACGTACGAGGACACCCGCTTCTTTTATTCTTTCAGCCCCACCACTGGCTAACGAGTCAGCCATGCCCCTGCCAAGAATGGCCTGAACCGTCTCCTCCAAGGGGGTGAGGTGATGCTAGGAATGGGAGATGTGCCTCGTCATTGGTGCAGATTGATGTTAGGTGAGTGATTGGGGGTCGTGCATTGAGCAGTGTGTGAGGCTAGTGGTGCAGTTGGTAGATGGCGGCTTTTGAAGATGCATTCACTGACCTTGACCAGTGGTCTGAGATCATGAAGATTCTTTGGGCACTGGAGCCAGGTGGTGGGGGCGACACTGCTGGCAGTGACAGCCTTTGTAATGCCCTTCCACGTTGTTCTTTCTGGAGGGCCTCCTGGCCCCTGTGGGTAGAGGGCCAGTCTTGCAGTGTTGACCACCTGCACAAAGCTGCAGTGTTGCCTGTGAGACCCTGGGTACCCCTTCCCTGGCTTGCTGAGCTATTTGGGCTGAGGCAGTTTCCCAGTTGTTCAGTTTAGGAAGGTATTTCAGCTTTGAAAGCTGGATACTCACATTTGGAACATCTTTTAAATATTGAATATTTGTAAAGTGGCAGAAAGGGCAGAAAAATGTATTGAATCAGTGCATTTTATTTTGTCTTGCTTCAATGTGCATGGCCCCTTTAAATGTCAGAGCTCCTCATGCCCACAATGCATTGCTAGCGTCACAGCCTCGCACACAGATGCTCGGGGAAGCAGCAACGCCACACCAGCACAACCAATTGGTCCTGGATCCCTCGTGCAACGCTACCAGGTCGGTGCAGCGCTGAAGTTTAGAGCTGCACCACCTAACTCCATGCACCCACCCACACCAATTTAGGTCGGTTAGCACTGCGGCGATTTCAGGCAGCCGTTAACGCCAGTTGGCGGTGACACCGACTGCTTTGCTGGCGATCAGCAATTTTCCCCTTATAATTTCAAGACATCCCACCGTGTGTTGTTATATATACATATTTATTATATATGTGACAGTGTGTGTGTAATTATATATAAATAGTGCACATTGTGTATAAGTACATAAATATCACTCAGGATGTATACATATATATCTCACGGTGTGTATATATTTAAATATATATTCCACATTATATGTATATATTGTAGCGGTACCACCGAGTGTCTCTTACTTACTGTACATAATTCCCTTTAACTATGTTTGTATAGAGTTTGCATGTAGGGGCGTTGCCCCTTTAAGAACGTGTATGGGGCGTTGCCCCTTTAAGAACGTGACTTAACGTGATGACGTCACGTCGCACAGCACGTGACCGCCCTAAGCGCGGGCAAATGCGATGATGTCACGGCGCACATCACATGACCGCCATAAGCGCGGGCAAACGCGATGACATCACGTCGCACATCACGTGATCGCCCCAAGTGCAGGCAAATGTGATGACGTTACGTCGCACATCACGTGGCCGCCCAAGCGCGGGAAAACGCGCTGACATCATGACACAATCCACGGGACTGGACAGTCAGTCCTCGTGGCATCCCCATTCGGGTAAGACCTGTTCCAAGGCTCTCCTGCATCGATCCTTGTTGTTTTCTGTACTTCGTCAAATCCTTCATTAAAGACCTGTTGGATTGTTTCTCCTGAGTCGACCTCAGTGAGTTGATTCGGAATACACCTATTCCTACATTGGTGACTGTTGAGTCTGTATGTCCCAGTTAGGTTTAGGATCAATCACTGGACACAGACAACAAGAATAACTTTTAACAGGTCTTTACTATTCGAAGGTCAGGGCTGAACTGCCCAGCAAATCCTTGCACAACACTTATATACCGGTGTGGTCACCACCGGTATTACAGTATTACAGTATACAGCAGCCAAGAGAAAGTAGTACATCTCTTAAGGTAGTTCTCTTAAGGTGGAACTGGTTACATACACCACAATCCTCCCTTTTTAGCTTAACAGTTATATCCCCATTTAACATAACATAATAACATATATATATACAACTTCATGCAAAACAGTTCAAAGATTCAGTCTCTGAGGAGGCCTCCTGATTCGAGTTGGATAACGCCTTTCAGGGGTCTCTGATTCTCGTTGCTGGGGTGACTCATCTAGTTGGTGTCTTATGGATTGGACATCATCATCAGGTACATTCACTTCTGAGGTAGATGCTTCAGGTTCACTAACTTCTTTCACGGTTGTCTCTGCCGTAACCATGGGTTCAACCCTTGTTCTCGATTCTACCAGTTGGTCAGCATGACGCCGTATTACATTTTCACCAATATCTACCGTGTACATCAGGGGTCCTTGTCTGGCCCGAATTGTTCCAGATTGCCATTTCTCGTTTTTATAGTCCCGGGCTAACACTGGTTGTCCTATTTCGAAACTCCGAGTGGTCTTGTTATTTATATGCTGGAACTGTTTGTTTTCAACTTCCCTCCGCACATTTGGTTTTAACAAGTCCAACCTGGACCGCAACCTCCTGTTGTAGAACATCATGGCAGGACTTTGGTTTGTCACTGCATGAGTGGCGTTTCGATATGCCAGTAGGAATTTGTCCACCTTGTGTTGTAGTGGAATCTGATCTTCGCTCATGGCCTTTATTGCTTTTTTAAACGTTTGTACAAATCTCTCGGCCAACCCGTTTGTAGCCGGATGATATGGGGCAGAGGTATAATGTTTCACCCCATTCTTCTTCATGAATCCCTGGAATTCTTCTGACACGAACTGCGGTCCGTTGTCTGAACATATTTGTTCTGGCAATCCATTTCTCGCAAATATCGTTCTTAACACCGCGATCGTCTTTTCCGAGGTAGTGGTAGTCATCTTAATTACTTCTGGCCATTTAGAATGTGCGTCCACCGCAATTAAAAACATGGAGTCCATGAAAGGACCAGCAAAGTCAATATGTACACGTTGCCATGGGGTTGAAGGCCATTCCCATGGATGCAGCGGTGCAATCGGAGGTGCATTTTGCACTTTTTGGCACCCTGAGCAGCTTTTCGTCAGCTCCTCTACCTGTTGGTCGATACCCGGCCACCACACATAAGCCCTAGCAAGGCTTTTCATCTTGACTCCCCCCAGATGACCTTCATGCAGTTCCTTTAGAACTCTCTCTCTTAACTTAGGAGGAATAATCACCCTTGTTCCATACATCAATGTTCCTTGACAGAAGGACAGCTGTTCTCATCTTGCTGAGAATGCCGGTAACAGTGGATCACCATGTGCTGGCCATCCCTTCACTGTCACTTCGTAGACCCTGGACAGTGTCGGGTCGTTCCTGGTTTCTCTTTCAATACTTGCATTGGTGACTGGTAAACATTCGATGATGGTCGAGTGAAATAACTCAACAGGGTCAACCATCGGTGCCTCCTCCTCTGTAGGTAGTGGCAGGCGCGACAGCCCATCAGCATTACCATGCTGCTTTGTACCTTTGAATTCTATCTGATATTGATGTGCCCCTAGGAAAAGAGACCATCTCTGGAGTCTCTGTGCTGTCATCGCCGAAACACCCTTCTTAGGGTTAAAAATGGATACCAACGGCTGGTGGTCTGTCAGAAGCGTAAACTTTTGGCCCTGCAGGTAATGATTAAACTTCTTTACTCCCCACACAAGGCTGAGAGCCTCCCTATCTATCTGAGCATAATTGCACTCAGCGGAGGTCAATGATCTGGATGCGAACGCAACTGGCCTCTCCTGGCCATTTGGCAACTTGTGTGAGAGTACTGCCCCAATACCATATGGAGAAACATCACAAGCCAAACGAATAGGCAGCGTTGGGTTGAAGTGAGCCAACACTTCCTCTGAGGTGATCAATGCCTTGCTTTCGCGAAAGGCCCTCTTACAGTCCTCGCTCCACTTCCATGGTACTCCCTTCTGCAAAAGAGCGTTCAGCGGGTGCAGCACCGTGGATAAATTTGGCAGAAACTTATGGTAATAGTTAATCAACCCTAGAAACGACCTCAATTGGGATACATTATCCGGAGTGGGAGCCTTCACAACAGCTTCAATCTTGTCAGGAGACTTATGAAGCCCCTCCTGGTCAATGACATGACCACAGTACGAGATCCGCTTCTGAAAGAATTCACATTTCTGGCGATTCACTCGAAGACCATATTCTTTCAATCTGGTGAGCACCAGTTCCAAGTTTGCAAGGTGTTCCTCGTCATCATCTCCTGTAATCAGAATATCATCCAGGTAACATTGTGTACCTGGAATTCCCTGTAATACCTGCTCCATGGCCCTCTGCCAAATTGCTGGAGCCGATGCCACTCCAAAAACCAGTCTATTATACCGGTACAAGCCTCTATGCGTGCTGATCGTGAGATACTAGCGTGACTCTTCCTCAACTTCCATCTGTAAGTACGCCTGCGCCAGGTCTATCTTGGTGAAGTGTTTCCCGCCAGACAATGAAGCGAAGATATCCTCAATCCGTGGAAGCGGATACTGCACCGTGTGAAGCACCGGATTAACAGTGATTTTGAAATCACCACAGATGCGAACCTTCCCCGGTCCCCCCGGCTTGTTGCTCGATGAACGCTTCATGACTGGGACAATGGGCGTGGCCCACTCACTCCAGTCTACCTTAGACAGTACTCCTGAACGTTCCAGCCCTTCCAGCTCAGCTTCCACAGCAGGTCGTATTGCATAAAGTACCGGTCTGGCTTTGAAAAATTTCGGGTTTGCATGTTCTTCAATCTTGATGTTTGCCGTAATTCCTCTCAGTGTTCCCAGTCCTTGTTGGAACACCTCTTTAGCATCGTCCAATATTCTGGAGAATCGTTTAGGTTTGGCATCTTTTGTACCGGAATCTACCGTTAGTGCTTTTAAGGAATGCCAGTCCATATTTATTTTCCTAATCCACTCCCGTCCCAGTAGTGGTGGACCTCCCTCAGGTAGCACATATAAGTCCATTCCTCGGCTTTCTTTGCCCTTGTGGACCACCTTTACCTCTATCTTCCCGATGGGGTATACTCTTTGCCCCGTGTATGTTTTCAATACAATCTCCGTATCCCGTAGGGGAATATGTGGGAATAACCTTTTGTAATCTTTCTTATTCATGACCGTCAATGCCGATCCAGTGTCCAATTCCATCTTCACTTGGACTCCTGCTATCTGAAGTGTGACCCAAATTGTTTGGAGGTCTGCTTCCTTACCAACATTGTGTACTCTTAGACTACCCAGTTCATTACTGCTGGCATCTGAATCTGACTTCTGTTCGTTCGAACTGTTCTCTGTCACCTTGTGTACCTTTTTGTACTTTTCCTGTGGTGACCTTTTGTTGCTGGTCTTCTTTCCTGACCGGCATACTTTAGCTATGTGACCAAGCCTGCCACATTTTCTGCATTCCTGATTTTTGAACCAACACTGGTTCTGATCGTGTGTTGTCTTTCCACAACGATAACATTTTACTGTACTCAAGACCATTTGATTGGTACAGAGTTCCGGTGACCATAGCTGCATTTCCGCAGTGCCTCTTGCTGCGGCTTCTTGCGATGCTGCAATAGTGACAGCTTTATCAAGCGTAAGATCATTCTCTTCAAGCAGTCGCTTTTGTGTTCCTTCTTTTAACAATCCACACACAAATTTATCTCTCAGCGCATCTGCTAGCCCTGTCCCAAACTGACAGTACTTCGATAGCTTACGTAGTTCAATTAAAAATTCAGCGTTGCTTTCGTCTTTCAACTGCGTTCTTCTGTAAAATTTAAATCGTTCCGCTATCATCAGCGGCGTGGGGTTTAAATGATTTTTCAGGACAGTAACAATATTCGCGAAGGTCTGATCCGCCAGTTTAATTGGTGATAGAAGGTGCTTCAATAGCCCGTATGTCTTCGCCCCCATTGAGCTTAATAAGGTTAATGCTTTCTCATCATCTGGTACCTTATTTGCTTTACAATAAACTTCCATGCGTTCGACATACGTGGTCCAATCTTTGACATCACTATTAAAGGTGTTAATGCTCCCATGTTTAGGCATCCTTGCAAGTTTTTTTTTTAATGTTTCTTTTTTTTTTTAAATGGCGGTCTTTCCCACGCTCGTCTTCTTCCCCCGCCTACTAAAATGGTGGATTCCCGCGTTTGCCTTCTTCCCCCGCTGGCTGCAATGGCGATTGCCTTGCTGCTGCCGTTCTCGCCTCCCCAGTGGTTCTCACTCCCCGACGCTGCTTTGCCTTGCAGCCCCGCTTGCAGCCCGGTCCTTTACACCGGCTGCGTTTGAATTCTCCGCGGCTCTCATGCCTTAAGCTTCTCAACTCCCCGACGCTGTTCTGCCTCGCAGCCCCGCTCGTAGCCCGGTCCTGTACACTGGCTGCATTTGAGTTCTCCGCGGCTCTTGAGCCTTAAGCTGCCCCAGTCGCTGCGCCTCTCGGCCTCGATTGCAGCCCGGCCCTTTCTACCGGCCGTGGTCGAGCTCTCCGCCCTTATTCCTCCGTTTTCCCTCCCCTACTCCACAGTCAATGCGGCCGACTTTCTGCTCATGTCGCTGATCGGCTTAACCACCACCGTGGTAGAAGGGATGAACACTGCCTGTCGCTGATGGAGGGCTTCGTGGTCAGAATTCTTTTTCTTTTTAACTCGGGTTCTCGATGCCTCCCGTGCGATGGTGCTCAGCAGGATGATGAGGGCGGATGCCTCTTCTCGACGCCCGTTTTGAGGACGAAGCTGCCTTGGATGTAAATTTGCCGCAGGGTAAGATCGGACTCGTCGCCACTGTTGAGTCTGTATGTCCCAGTTAGGTTTAGGATCAATCACTGGACACAGACAACAAGAATATCTTTTAACAGGTCTTTACTATTCGAAGGTCAGGGCTCAACTGCCCAGCAAATCCTTGCACAACACTTATATACCGGTGTGGTCACCACCGGTATTACAGTATTACAGTATACAGCAGCCAAGAGAAAGTAGTACATCTCTTAAGGTAGTTCTCTTAAGGTGGAACAGGTTACATACACCACAGTGACCCCGTCTCCGTGAATGTTTTTCACGGAAGAAGCGCACTGCCTGAACCCCGTCTCTGTGAACGTTTTCAAAGAACGGCACGACGAACAACAACCGACGAACAACAACCGACGAACAACAACCGACGAACAACAACCAATGAGCACCAATTCCTACATTGGTGACCCCGAGTTTCGTGAACGTTTTTCACGAAAGAAGCGCAGCCGAACTCCGATTTTTGTGAACGATTTTCACAAAAGAAGCACGCCATGGAAGCACCAGCCGTTTCGCTGGCGCTACCGCAATTCAGGGAGCAGCAACTGCCCTCGTGCTTTATTCAGGTAGAAGCCCCGTTCGCCAAGAGCATCGATGCGGTGCAGACCAACTAGGTCTCCGTATTCGACAGCTCTACCGCCTCACAGATCATCCGCCTCCTCGACATCTCCCAATGGAACGGCAAGTATGAAACCCCTCCAAGCGCGGGTTCTGCAGGTTTTCGGGCCCACAAGATCTGAGCGCGCCCCGGTGGAGAGGCCACGAGGACTCAGTCCTCACAAACCACCCCGCGCAACCCACGAGGCCTCACCCCTCGCAACCCATGAGGACTCGCCCCTCGCAATCCATGAGGATTCGCTCCTCGCAACCCACGAGGACCCACCCCTCGCAAACCACGAAGATTTGCCCCTCGCAAACCACGAGGACCCATCCCCCGCCGACGCCGCATCAGCCCGTCAGCCTGCTGGTCTGTTTCTTCTACCATGCTTATCGGCGCGAAGGTGAAGCGTTGCCGCCCTCCCGGCAGTTTTCCCCCTAAATCAACAACAACTAGAAGCGTTGCCGCCCTCCCAGCAGTTTTCCCCCTAAATCAGCAACAACTAGAAGCGTTGCCGCCCTCCCGGCAGTTTTCCCCCTAAATCAGCAACAACTAGAAGCGTTGCCGCCCTCCCGGCAGTTTTCCCCCTAAATCAACAACAACTAGAAGCGTTGCCGCCCTCCCAGCAGTTTTCCCCCTAAATCAGCAACAACTAGAAGCGTTGCCGCCCTCCCAGCAGTTTTCCCCCTAAATCAGCAACAACTAGAAGCATTGCCGCCCTCCCGGCAGTTTTCCCCCTAAATCAGCAACAACTAGAAGCGTTGCCGCCCTCCCGGCAGTTTTCCCCCTAAATCAACAACAACTAGAAGCGTTGCCGCCCTCCCAGCAGTTTTCCCCCTAAATCAGCAACAACTAGAAGCGTTGCCGCCCTCCCGGCAGTTTTCCCCCTAAATCAGCAACAACTAGAAGCGTTGCCGCCCTCTCTACAGTTTTCCCCTCAACAAAAGTAAACATCTACTGACACTGCGACCATCAAGGACCGGTCCAACAGGCATCCCGCGGCCGTGATCGGCCACGTGAACATTGCTGTCACCACTGATCACCGATCAACGCAACATCGGGTCACTCTCATCTGCGTCCCCGACTGCCGAAGAGTTCGCTGATCAATGCAGCAACGGTTCACTCTGTTCTGTGTTACCGTAGCAGCACTACCGCATGCAGAGTTCGCTCGCCTGTCGGCGAGTTCACCGACCTGCCTAGACCCACGTTCATTTCCTCCTGGATCGCCCGTTCGGCGTTCCTGCAGATTTCGTCAGACTGGGGACCTTTTTCCAACAATGAGAGCGCCATGGTCCGCGTCTGCCCAACCTGCCAGTCACTATGATGTGGCCAGCTGTTTCGCCCCGGCGCCCGCTTTGAACCACGGGCTGCAGAGGTCACATGCTTCCACGGTCCTTCACAGGGCTGAATACGTTTTATTCACCCTTACACACATCGCGATCCGCTCAAGACCCCATCTACCGGACCACATATTTGGACCTCGCCCGCCAAGTCGAGACAGCACGATCGCCGAGACCACCGACCACCCATCGTCATTACGGCAGCCCAAGTACGACCGCCCGCCTGACCACCAGCTACCCATCGTCGTTACGGCAGACCAAGTACGACCGACCGCCAGACCGCCAGCCACCCAACAGTCTCCGTCTCGAGACTACAGGAGTCATTCGGACAGGCTCGTCAGAATATCTCATCGTTTGACGTCCGTTAAAGCGAATTCTGGGGGGGCGTATGAAGCGTTACCACCGAGTGTCTCTTACTTACTGTACATAAATCCCTTTAACTATGTTTGTATAGAGTTTGCATGTACGGGGCGTTGCCCCTTTAAGAACGTGTATGGGGCGTTGCCCCTTTAAGAACGCGACTTAACGTGATGACGTCACGTCGCACAGCATGTGACCGCCCTAAGCGCGGGCAAACGTGATGATGTCACGGCGCAGATCACATGACCGCCCTAAGCGCGGGCAAACGCGATGACATCACGTCGCACATCATGTGATCGCCCCAAGCGCGGGCAAACGCGATGACATCACGTCGCACATCACGTGACCGCCCAAGCGCTGGAAAATGCGCTGACGTCATGACTCAATCCACGGGACTGGACAGTCAGTCCTCGTGGCGTCCCCATTCGGGTAAGACCTGTTCCAAGGCTCTCCTGCATTGATCCTTGTTGTTTTCTGTACTTCGTCAAATCCTTCATTTTGGATTGTTTCTCCTGAGTCGACCTCAGTGATTTGGTTAGGAATATGCCTATTCCTACAATATCTACTTTTAAATAGCTTTTTGCTTATCAGTGATCTCAGCAATTCACCTCTCTGTGGTCAGAAATCCAGTGTTCTGCTATACTAGGAGCAGGGCTGCCCTGTAACTTTGTATCCAGTAGGACGTGAGTTGAAACCCGGGCAAATGTATTTCAGGTGGGAGGTTTGTGCGGAGTATTGAGGGGCGACTGGTTCTGTATGTGTGAACCAGACCTGAACTCCAATCCCAGCCTTTGGAGTTTGTGTTAAAATAAGTAAATGTTTCAATTGTGTGCTTGGATACTGTGCAACGTCTATAACAGCAATTCCACAGGGGAGGTGTGGTGAGTCGATGCTCTATTACACACTATTATACAACAGACATGCTATAAATGACCTCTGTCTTTCTGTTACCAGCAACTGGGCCATTGGATGCTGTCAAAATTTGTGTTTTCAAGAATTTTTGTGAATCTGCTAATACAACTGATTTGGGGTTTCTAATCGCTCCTAACCCCATCTGTTGTAAGGACAAACAAGGGCACGAGGCATCCAGGTAAAAATAATGGGCACGGGTACAAGGTCCACATTCCCAATAACCTGTTATTTAGTGTGAACCTGCATAGTGTGGGTAAGTTGACTGACCCACCAACCCCTATCACACTAACCCCTGTCCCAACTAATCCAATACCCAACATTGCTGTTCCACCCACAGGTAACACCAACGCCTGTCCCACCCAGCTATCCCACTAACCCCTGTCCCAACTAACCCAAGACCCAACATTGCTGTCGCACCCACAGGTACCATCAACCCCTGTCCCACCCAGCTATCCCACCAAACATAGAAATGCTGTGCATCGGCGCTGATGAGTTCGGCGAGTCAGCGGGGAGGCAGCAGAAGCAGCAATGGAGGCCACGATGACCCGCTGTAGCACGGTGGCTGGCAGCTCCTCGGCGGGAGGCTCGGAGGTCGAACCGGTAGGAGGGGAGGTGGCCAGCAGACCAAGGGCGGGAAAAGCAGGCCCTGGAAGGTTGGACACCGCGGGAGGCTCGGAGGTCAGATCGGGTGGAAGGAAAGCCAGGGAGAAGCAGGCTCCAGGACGTCGGTACCACGGCGGCTGAAGATTGTCGGGCAGGAGTGCGGGAAAGGCAGATTGAGGCGAGAGCGGACCCTATTGTGATGGTGCCGATGAAGATGGCTGCCATCCTTGCGGGCTCCGTGCGTACCAGCAGCTAAGTGTCCTTGCTGATTGGTGCGCTCGGCTCATTAAGAAAAAAGCATTTCACTGACTGGATTTCACTTGTTGTATTTGGTTATGTGACAAATAAAAAATAAATAAAAATTGAAATTGAAAAACATAGAAACATAGAAGATAGGAGCAGGAGTAGGCCATTCAGCTCCTCGAGCCTGCTCCGCCATTCAATGCAATCATGGCTGATCATCCAAATTCAGTACCCTGTCCCTGCTTTCTCCCCATATCCCTTGATCCCTTTAGCCTGAAGAAATATATCCAACTTCTTCTTGAATATATTTAATGAATTGGACTCTACTGCCTTCTGTGGTAGAGAATTCCACAGGTTCACCACTCTCTGGTTGAAGAAATTCCTCCTCATTTCTGTCCTAAATGGCTTACCCCTTATCCTTAGACTGTGACCCCTGGTTCTGGACTCCCCGACCATCGGGAACATCCTTCCTGTATCTAGTCTGTCCAGTCCTGTCAGAATTTTATAAGTTTCAATGAGATCCCCTCTCATTCTTCTAAACTCCAGCGAGTATAAGCCCAATCGACCCAATCTCTCCTCATACGTCATTCCTGCCATCCCAGGTATCAGCCTGGTGAATCTTTGCTGCACTCCCTCCATGGCAAGAACATTCTTCCTCAGATAAGACGACCAAAACTGCACACAGTACTCAAGATGTGGTCTCACCAAGGCTCTGTACAACTGCAGCAAGACATCCTTGTTCCTGTACTCAAACCCTCTCGCTACAAAGGCCAAAATACCATTTGCCTTCTTAACCGCCTGCTGCACCTGCATGCTTACCTTCAGCGACTGGTGCACAAGGACACCCAGGTCTCGTTGCACTTCTCCTTCTCCCAATCTATTGCCATTCAGATAATAATCTGCCTTCCTGTTTTTGCCACCGAAGTGGATAACCTCACATTTATCCACGTTATATTGCATCTGCCATGCATCTGCCCAATCACCCAACCTGTCCAAATCATCCTGGAGTTTCTTGGCATCCTCCTCACAGCACACATGCCCAGCCAGCATTATGTCATCTGCAAACTTGAAGATATTACATCTAGTTCCCTTGTCTAGATCATTAATATATATTGTGAATAGCTGGGGTCCAAGGACCGATCCCTGCGATACCACACTAGTCACTGCCTGCCACTCGGAAAAGACCCGTTTATTCCAACTCTTTGCGTTCTGTCTGCCAAACAGTTCTCTATCCAAGTAAATACCTTGCCCCCAATCCCATGTGCCTTAACTTTACACGCTAATCTCTTATGCGGGACCTTATCGAAAGCCTTCTGAAAGTCCAAATACACTACATCCACTGGTTCTCCCTTATCTATTTTACCAGTTACATCCTCAAAAAACACTGTCCCACCAACACCTGTACCGCTAACCCCTGAACCGCCCAGAAATCCTGACCCCAACCCCTGACCCCACCACCCTTGTCCAGTCACACCTACACCCCACTCCTGTCCTCCCACGCCGGTCCCACCATAACTGTCCCCCCACCCGACACCCCAAGTCTTTGCCCAACCCTGTACCCCAGTGGAGCTAACATACTCCCTGCCGAGTTATTGTTTGACAATTATATTCTGTGCAAATTGGAAATGATCAAGGCGCTGAGTTTGGGCCAACTAAGTGGCACTGGATTGAGATATAAACCCCCAATGTGGGCACTGGATTCAGGAATAAACCCCCAATGTGGGCACTGGATTCAGGAATATACCCACAATGTGGGCACTGGATTGAGATATAAACCCACAATGTGGGCACTGGATTGAGAAATACACCCCCAATGTGGGCACTGGATACAGGAATATACCCACAATGCGGGCACTGGATTCAGAAATAAACCCCCAATGTGGGCACTGGATTGAGAAATAAACCCCCAATGTGGGCACTGGATTGAGACAAAACCCCCCAATGTGGGCACTGGATTCAGAAATAACCCCCAATGAGGGCACTGGATTGTGAAATACACCCACAATGTGGGCACTGGATTCAGAAATACACCCCAATGTGGCCACTGGATTGGATGGTTTCCCGACTACAAATTTGAGCTTCTGGGAGGAAGAAGAATGGAATCATTTTTCAAGGCTCCACCCCCTCATCCGGTTGCTGGAGAAATATGGAAGAGAGAGGCTATTCGATTCAATCTATCACCCTTGCAGCCATACCCTAAGCCAGCCTGCCTCCATTACAGGGTCCAATTGATTCTTAAATGGTTGTAAGGTCTTCGACTGGATCCTAAAACCCAACCTGTTTCATGGCCTCGCCCCTCTCTATCTCTGTAACCTGCTGCAGCCCTTCAACCCTCCATATCTCTGTAACCTCCTCTATCCCTACAATCCTCCCTATCTCTGTAACCTTCTCCAGCTCTACAACCCTCCGAGGTCTCTGCGCTCCTTTAATTCTGGTCTCTTCTGCACCCCCTGATTTCCATCGCTCCACCATTGGTGGCCGTGCCTTCAGCTGCCTGGGCCCCAAGTTCTGTAATTCCCTCCCTAAACCTCTCCACCTCTCCCTCCTCCTTTCAGAAGCTGATTAAACCCTAGCTCATTGACCAAGCTGTCCTAATATCTCCTAATGTGGCTCGGTCAAATTTTGTTTGATTTATGCTCCTTTGAAGCACCTTGGGTCGTTTAACTGCATTAAAGGTGCTATATAAATGCAGGTTGTTGTTGCCATGTTGCAATTCAGGCTGTTTTTCTGTTTTACACTTATAGAGAGATTTATTTCTATTTGCTGCTATCAAATAATAATTAATGTATTTATTTCTCGCAGGTAGTGGGATTTCTCTTTCCCTCCTGGCAGTTGTGGTAGTCAGAACATTGCTGTGATTGGCGATATTATACAAACACATCCCCCAAAGCAGCAGATTCCACCGCCACTATCTGACCTGAGCGGCTCATCCACCCGACTCACGAGATTTCATTCCTTACAACAGCATTAAAAAATCTAATCTGAAACCTCTAATTGCATTGCGCACCATCATTTCCAGACTGCTATTGTGCTTTGATTTAGTGTGGACTGTTCCTGCGGATTGTAACTGAGGTACATTGGGAATAAACAGGTGTCAATTATATTGTGTTACAGTGCAATATTTCACTCCACTCTGTAATGTACAGATTAACTTGGAAATTCTCAGCACTGAATCAATGTGTCTTGGTTTAATTTGAAATATTGGACAGTTTATTATTACCAGTGATACTGTGTGTGACACATGCCTGTGACGGTGACCAATGTCTGATCTTCTCTATGGGATGTCCTGCTGTTTGTCGGATTTGGCCATTTAACCCATTTTTGTGTCTTGCCCTGGATAGAAAGGGCTGATTGGCATCTTGGCCATCAATGGTCAATGTCTCGATCCATTTCCCAAACACAGTCACTTAGCAACGAGCTCGAGCAGCTAGGGATCAGGAATAGGAATAGTGCCTGGTGAAGAAAGAAAGGAAAGAAGGAAGAAAGAAAGAACGAAAGGAGCAAAAGAAAGAGAGATGAAGAGTGAGAAAGAGAGAGAGAAAGACAAAGAGCAAGACAAAGAGAAAGAAAAAAATTCCCACAAACAGCAATGTGATAAATGACTAGATAATCTGTTTTAGTGATGTTGATTGAGGAATAAATATTGGCCCAGGACACCGGGGAGCACTCCCCTGCTCTTCTTCAAAATAGTGCCATGGGATCTTTTACATACACCTGAGAGAGCAGACGGGACCTCAATTTAACGTCTCATCTGAAAGACAGCCCACCTGGCAGTGCAGCGCTCCCTCAACACGGCACCTGTGACAGTGCAGCACTCCCTCAGTACTGGCACCTGGAATATCGGCCTGGATTATGGACTCAAGTCTCTGGAGTGGGACTGCAAACCCACGACCTTCTGATTCTGAAGCGACAGTGCTACCCACTGAGTCAAGGCTGACACGGTTTTATTCCAATTAGAAGCCTGCAGCTAAACAGGTGTAAACTCGGGGAAATAATCTCGACAGGGCACCAACCCACTCCACGGCACTTCTGAGATTTCACTGTGCCAGGACCACATCCCTTGTATCAGCTCCTATTCCCTATATCAGATCCCATTCCCTGTATCAAATCCCATTCCCTGTATCCGTCCCCATTCCCTGGAGGAGGGGAAGGAAGTGGAGGAGGAGAAAGTGGAGGAAGTGGAGGAAGTGGAGGAGTAGTAAGTGGAGGAGGAGGAAGTGGAAGTGGAGGAGTAAGTGGAGGAGGAGGAAGCACAACAAGAAGTGGAGGCAGTGGAGGAACAGGGAGAGGAAGACTGGCTGCAATGTGGACAGCCCATTTCTGCTCGGACTCTGCGTGATCAGATTATTCACTCATCCAGTACCTGAACTGAGGTAACAGACATATGGAGGGGCGAGGCCATGGAGCGATTTAAACACAAGGATGAGAATTTTGAAATTACCCACAACCTCAAGACAGGAATAGAAAGAGTTAGACGGTTGGAACAGACCCTTCCAGGTTGGGGCATGAAGACACTCAAAGTGGGGAATAGCACAGGCCACAATGCCGGTGAACTCTTTGTTTTACACACACTGACCCTTCAGGCCTTCCCAGGTCACGAATGAGCTGGGTCCCACCCAGTGACCCCAATCTCCCAAGACAAGTGTCCCATTGCACCAGTGTGACTTTAATCTCTTGTACAATAACCAGGTGAGTGAGGTAATCAGTTCAGTAGCAATTTATTGCTATCAGATTTAAAGGGAAATTGTTAATGATTGCCCTAAACCACCTTGGCAAGGACACAAGGTAGTAGGGGATTCTGGATGCTGGAGGCTGTGAACCTTCTCACATATAAATTTACCGACTGATAGACACAGTGTGCAGAGCTGTGAGGAGAAGAGGTTTGTGTCACTGGTCTGCAGGAAGAACACCAAAGATCAAAGCAAAGATGAAGTTGTTCGCTGGCATTTTCATCATTTGTGCTCTCATTACTGAAGGTGAGACTTTTTATTAAGATTATTTCAATCGAACTGTTCGCTAGTGGTACCATATGAATATTTATATAAAATAGTGTTGGATTCCCATATGGGGTGTGTGTTACTGCAATGCCTGATGTGCCCTTGAAATACGGGTGAATTTTCAAATAAATTGTCGGGATGCAGGCATCGCTGGCAAGGCCAGCATTTATTGCCCATCCTGAGTTGCCCCTAGAGAAGGTGGTCGTGAGCCACTTTCTTGAACGCTGCAGTCCATGTGGTGAATGCACTCCCACAGTGCTGTTAGGGAGAGAGTTCAAAGATTTTGAACCAGCGACGATGAAGGAACGGCGATATATATCCAAGGCAGGATGGTGTGTGACTTGGAGGGGCCATCTTTTGATGATACGTTAAACCAAGGTCCCATCTGCCCCCTCGGCTGTTTGTAATGGTTCCAATGCCACTGTTCGAAGAAGAGGAACATTCGATTTTCCAGTGTCCTGGCCAATATTTACCCCTCAACAAACGTCACTTATCTGGTCATTTATCTAATTTCTCTATGTGGGACTTTGCTGTAAGCAGAGGTGGATATATGGAGTTAGGTCACAGATCAGCCATGATCTCATTCAATGGCAGAACAGGCTCGAGGGGCTAAAGGGCCTCCTCCTATTCCTATGTTCTTGTGTTCCTAAATTGACTGTCGCATTTAATACCAACATAAGAACATAAGAAATAGGAGCAAGCGTTGGCCATTCCGCCCTCGAGCCTGCTCCGACATTCAATAAGATCATGGCTGATCTTCTACCTCATCTCCACTTTCCTGCACTATCCCCATATCCCTTGATTCCCTTCATATACAACAGTCTATCGATCTCTGTCTTGAATATATTCAATGACTGAGCCTCCACAGCCCTCTGGGGTAGAGAATTCCAAAGATTCACCACCCTCTGAGTGAAGAAATTTCTCCTCATCTCAGTCCTAAATGGCCGACCCCTTATTCTGAGACTGTGACCCCTGGTTCTAGACTCCCCAGCTAGGGGAAACATCCTCCCTGCATCTACCCTGTTCAAGCCCTGTAAGAATTTTGTATGTTTCAATGCGATCACCTCTCATTCTTCTAAACTCTAGCGAATATAGGCCTAGTCTACTCAATCTCTCCTCATAGGACAATCCCCCCATCCGAGGAACCAAATCAGTCTGGTGAACCTTCGTTGCACTCCCTCTATGGCAAGTATATCCTTCCTTAGGTAAGGAGACCAAAACTGTACACAATACTCCAGGTGTGGTATGACCAGGGCCCTATAGAATTGCAGTAAGATGTCTTTACTCTTATACTCAAATCCTCTTGTAATAAAGGCCAACATACCATTTGCTTTCCTAATTGCTTGCTGTACCTGCATGTTAACTTTCAGTGATTCGTGTACAAGGACATCCAGGTCCCTCTGAACACCAATATTTCCCAAACTCTCATCATTTAAAAAATACTCTGCTTTACTATTTTCCCTACGAAAGTAGATAACTTCACATTTCTCCACATTATATTCCATTTGCCATGTTCGTGCCCACTCACTGAGCCTGTCTCTATCCCCTTGAAGCCTCCTTGCATCCTCCTCACAACTTACATTCCCAGCCAGCGTTGTATCGTCAGTAAACATTGCAACAATGACTACACTTGAAAATTACTTCATTGTCTGTGAAACGGCTTGAGGTGTCTCAGGACATGCAAAGCACCCTGTCACTATCTGTATAGTGTGATGTAATGCATTTCAGTTGTAGGAATAAGGAGGCCACGTACTCCTTGGAAAATAACTCTCTAAATGGGCTAGAAGAGCACAGGTACAGATTCACAAATCATTAAAAGTAGCGACACAAGTTAACAAGGACATAAAACGTTCAAACAACGTTCATTTTGAGAGGAATATAATTGAAAATCAGGGCAGTTATATAAAACTTATAACAAACCTTGGTTAGTCCACAATTGGAGTGCAGTGCGCAGTTCTGGTTTCCATATTATAAAAAGGATATAGTGACACTGGAGAAGGTGTAAAAAAGATTTACAAGGGTTGATACCAGGACTGAACGGGGGAGGCCAGAACTAGGGGCCATAAATATTAGATAGTCACTGATAAATCCAACAGGCAATTCAGGATAAACTTTACCCAGAGACAGGTGAGAATGTGGATCTCGCTACCACAGGGAGTGGTCGAAGCGAATAGCACAGATGCATTGATGGGGAAGCTGGATAAACACATGAGGGAGAAAGGAATAGAGGGATATGGTGATAGGATGAGATGAAGAGGGGTGGGAGGAGGCTTCTCTGGAGCATGGACCAGTTGGGCCGATTGGCCAGTTTCTGTGCTGTACATTCGATGTAATATTCCGAGATTGTTAAATTAGGTCCGTTCCATGCGACTGGAACAGTGACTGATTGTTTCCCTTGTTTTGTTTGTTGCAGCCTCGGCTCTGAAGTGTTTCAGCTGTGTGAGTGAAACTAGAAACTGTGAACAGAAGGAAGAAGTCTGCAAATCAGGATCGAAGGACACCTGTTTAACACTGGCAAACACCGTTACATTCGGGAGAGAGTCTTCCAGGAGTGGCGCTGAAGTACAAAATTCTAAGGGTAGAAATTCAATCTGGAAGGCAGCACAACACCGGCAGGAATCCATCATTCGCCTGTAATAGACATCCCGCCCGACATTAATTCAAGTCAATGGAACGGAATATCGGGCGGGCGTATCACAGGCGGCCGCTGGGACTCGGGCCAAGATAAGCCCAGTCTGGACCGTGGTCGCTCTGGGCGGCTGGGTGTAAGGAGAAACGAGGATCAGGTTGTCCAGAGCACTTGGATGTGAAGTGCGGGCGGGATTGGGGGACTGGGACATGGACAGGAGAGGAGGGAAGAACAAGAGAAACAATTTAAACATAACAGAAATGAGACGGAGGGAGGCTGCGATAAATAAAGGAATGGCTGGATAAATAAAGGGATTGACGGTTAAGTAAACAGATAACTAAATGGGCTAAATGTAGAATGAGCCTACAATATCAGAAGATGAAATATTTCTCTCCATTTTCAGGCAGAACGATGTATTTCAAAGGCTGCGGAAATTGCGCTGAATCCTTTTCCTACAACTTCGGTTCTGTGATGGAGAACCTGGAATGCAGTTCTTGCAGTTCCGATTTATGTAATAATCAGACTTTTCCAGGTAAGCTGAGACACACAGTAACCGATTGGGACACTCGGGTGAATCTGGTTCATATCTCTATTACGGTATATTCCTGTAACACTAAAGTCCTCCTGGAACATCACACCGATCTTCATTCTCTCTCCTCACAACACTTTGCGTCGCTGTAAAGTTAGGAATGATCCAAATTGCGTTTCCTATTGTGCTCACCAAAGGGAAATATTAAAGCAGATGAATGGATCCCTCGCCCATTTCTGACATCATAAAGGACTCGGAGAGGGCCCTGGGCGCTGAAAGCATCGTGCAATTTGTTTTTCTACTGAAAGATCTCCTCCTGTCTCCTTGCTTTTCTCACTGGGCTATCGTTTCATTTGGACTTGTAGCTATAAAACTACTGAAGTTCTATTGTTTATTTTGTATTAATTATTTTTATTAACTTTAATATTACGTTTTATTGGAGTGGGGCTAATTGGATCATTCTTTCAAAGAGCGAGCAGAGGCGCGATGGGCCGAATGGCCTCCTTCTGTGCTGTGTCATTCTATGAGATTCTACCTCGCAGCAATGTCAGTGCCCCATTTCCCATTAACACATCAGCCCCTTTATGGCATCTCTCGCTGAGAGTCAGCTTAGTGTAAACTAGTGAGAAGTCTGAGGCAGATTTGAGTTCTGGAATGGGACAGGTGTCTTTCCCTAGGAGGGTTACGGTCTGGGAGAGAACAGATTCTCCCCACATCAGGATGGAACCTGTTCCAACCCAGATACCCGAGCTGGATCTGAATCCATTGCCCTGCATAAATCGCACTGCGTTGATTGGTCCTCAAGGTGTGCTTCTCATGGATCGATCTCAATTTTTACCAATCCCAGTGTGATTAAAATAACCCTGGGACACTCGGGTGAATAGGTGGAGAGAGTAGAGAGCTGGGATTGTTCTCCTTAGAGTACAGAATGTTAAGGGGAGATTTGAAAGAGCTGTTCAAAATTATGAGGGATAGAGGAAATAGGGTGGCACTGTCTCCACTGGCTGGAGGATCAGTAAGCACAGGACACAGAGTAAGATTCACAGGGATTAATGAAGACCTCGGGAACAGGCTGCCAGCTAGGAGTCCTTCAAGAGTAAAGGGTCTGTTCCTGGCTGGGGTGGAGATCACCTCTTGCAGAAGGTAAGTACTGTAGGAAATACAGGGACAGAGTGATCTCCTGGACGAGTTTCGATTGCCTAGGTGGGTCGGAGAAGAATTTCCCAGATTTTTTCTCCCAAATTGGCACATTGGTTTTTTATCTGGTTTTTCGCTTCTCCCGGGAGATCACATGGGTTCGGGTGGATGCAGAGTGATAGAAGATTTGAGGTTAGGATCAGATCAGCCATGATCTTATTGAATGGCGGAGCAGGCTCGAGGGGCCGATCGGCCTACTCCTGCTCCTATTTCTTATGTTCTTATGTAAGATAATTTGCAAAAGAACCAGAGGGGAGATGAGGAGAATTGTTTTAGCAGCAAGTAGTTGTGATCTGGAACGCGCTGCCTGAAAGAGCGGTGGAAGCAGATTCAATATTAACTTTCTAAATGGAATTGGATAAATCCTGAAAAGGAAAAAATCAGTGCTATAGGGAAAGAGCAGGTGGAGTGGGATTAATTGGATAGCTCTTTCAAAGAGCCAGCACGGGCATGATGGGCCGAATGGTCTCTTTCAGTACGGTGTCATTCTATGTAGCTACTTATTAATTATTAATGAAATTTAAAAATTCGTGTAACTGGAGACTCTTCATCTCCAAGTCAATGCTTTTGGGATCCTGAATATTCTGTGTTCATCTTTCATCAGAAAAGCCCACTCCCAACGGCCTAGAATGCTTTGGATGTTTTCATGATTCACCTGAAACCTGTGCCAACAGTCCGAGCATCGTGAAATGTGTCGGGATTCAGGATCGCTGCATCAATACTTCCTCTACAGAGCCATTTCGTAAGTTTAACTGGTAATATGTCATGGTAACAGCGTGAACTGTTTAATTGATGTTAGGGGAGATTCCTCATTTGCTGAAAGGGATCTCACGGTAAAAGGAATGTAAATTAAATTCAGGTGGGATCTCCATGTCAGTTGCAAAATGTTATTTCCGGTGTAGTTGTAAGGATGGAGGGAATGGAGAACCAAAGACCATTGGGGGACTGTTTGACAAAGAACGACAAATGAATTCTGCCCCCTTGAATTCTACTTAATTGGATTGTCCAGAGATTAGCCCTTCCCCATCTAATGTTAATAAAATATCTAAAATTTAGCTTCCGCATGATCCATCTCTCATTACCCAGTCCATCGCACATTACCAGTCCCACAAACAAACCAGTCATAGCACGGGCAGAGTACATGACTTAGTGAATTAGATAACGTTCTCCTGCTGAGGGCCATCAGAGATAAAGACATGCTCTTAAAAATGGAATTAATATTACCTTGTTAACACATCCATTAAAACATAATTATTATACATATTTATATATATATTCCACAGTATGTGCGTATGTATATGTAACCCCTTCACGGTTCTCTAGATATATGTGAGATGTGGTCTCTGTTGTAGACAGTATTCTACAGTCCAGTAAGGAGATCACTACTACAATGGCTTAATTCTAATTATCTTACTTTATAGTTTTAACATCAGACAGTATAAGAAGATTACAGGTCAATGAACTAAATTAGACATTTGCATGCATTAGAATGAATCTAGACATAATAAACATACATTCTCCATTTACATGGATTCAAAGGAGAATCTGTCCCTGTGTCCAAATTCGAGTGCACTCTTTCGTTGGCGCGCTTAAGTTGGAGCTCATGGTATGTATAATGTCTGCAAGACTTACGACTCCGAACCCCTTCATTGAATTCTCTTCACGATCACTGAATCCCACTTTGAGTTCTGGATGCAGAGCTCACAGCAGCAGCTGGAGTTGGTGACTCTCTCTCTCTGCAGCTTTTCCAAGTAGCTCCCCATCAGCACGAGGCAAGCAGCTCTCCCCAGACCTCTGCCTTGCAGATCTGGGTTCAGATGACGATCCCCCGGTACTGGTGACTTGCAGCCAGCCAGTTCAGGATGCAGTGCTACTAATACGAAGGGCGGCGGCCGATTTTGGAAGCCCGGGACGGGATGCGGCAGCCATTTGCCTCCTGAGCCCTCTTTTTCAGAGCTCCTGCCCTCCTCTCTTCCAGTCGCTCCCTCTTTTTTTCCCGCTCGAAAAACCCGACTCCACCCCTTCCTCCTGGGGTTTCTGCCTGGAGACTGCGCAGCCTCACTGTCTGCAACAGTTGATACTGGTGCAGAATTATGGAAAGTCTGCTCTTAGTCACATTGTGTCCTTAAAAGTTCTGGCTGTACCTTCACATGGCAACTTTAACCCAGGGATTTATAACAATGATAATACAGTGTCTAAGTTAAAGATTGATAACCATACATAACATTTCCAGTGGGTATTACATATATATCACTGTGTATATGTACACAAGAGCAAGGTAAGCATTTACTGCCCATCCCTAGTTGCCATTGAGAAGGTGGTGATGAGCCACCTTCTTGAACCGCTGCAGTCCGTGTGGTGAAAGTGCTCCCACAGTGCTGTTAGTGAGGAAGTTCCAGGATTTTGACCCAGCGACGATGAAGGAACGGCAATATACTTCCAAGTCAGGATGGTGTGTAACTTGGCGGAAAACTTGGAGGTGGTGGTTTTCCCATATGCCTGCTGCCCTTGTCCTTGTAGGCGGTAGAGATCGCAGGTTTTTGAGGTGCTAGGGGGATAGAACAGATGAATGCATGGCTGGAGAGATGGTTCAGGAGGGAGGGCTTTATATTCTGGAGGCACTGGGACCATTTCTGGGGAAGGTGGGACCTGTACAAGCTCGATGGGTTACACCTCAACAGAGCCGGGACCAATATACTCACGAGGAGGTTTGTTAGTGCTGTTGGGGAGGGTTTAAACTAGCTTGGCAGGGGGGTGGGCACCAGCATATAGGAGTAGAAAAGAGGAATAAGGTGCATAAAAGAGTGATTGTGTTGGAAAGTACTTGAGATGATAATACTAGAGGTGGTAGTATTACCATATTGGATAGGTGCAGACTAAGAAAGACTACGAAAAATTCAAAAATGTGTTTAGAATGCGTGTAGATAAACGCACAATGTGTGGTGAATAGGGTTGGTGAGCTACAAGCACAATTAGCCATGTGGAAATATGATTTGTGGCAATAACGGAAACGTGGCTTAAAAAGGGTGAGGACTGGGCACTTAATATTCAAGGGTACAAGGTGCTCAGAAAAGATAGGGAAGGAAAAAAGGGAGGTGGGTTGGCAGTGCTGATTTAGGAAGACATTGTAGTTTTGGAAAGGGAGGATGTTCTTGAGGGGACAAGGACAGATTCCATTTGGTTAGAGTTGAGGAGCAAAAAGGGTATGACCACACTATTGGGGGTATTCTATAGAGCTCCAAATAGTGAGGGAGAGATAGAGGAGCAAATCTGCAGGGAAATCGCAGAGATATGCAAGAGCTATAGAGTGGTGATATTGGAGGACTTTAATTACCCAAATATCAATTGAGATAATACTAGGGTAAAGGGAAAGGAGGGGGAGGAATTTCTGAGAGAGACATTCCTTGACCAATATGTTCTTGGCCCAACTAGGAAGGAGGCATTGCTGGATCTGGTGCTGGGGAATGAGGTGGGCCAGGTCGATCAAGTGTCTGTGGGAGAGCAGTTGGGTATGAGTGATAACTCAAAAATCTTCTACCGGCATGTAAACAGTAAGCGAGCAGTAAGGACAATCCTAGTAACTACAGGCTGGTCAGTTTAACATCAGTGATGGGTAAAGTTTTTGAAACAATAATCAAGGAAAAAATTAACAGGCACTTGGAGAGGTTTAACTAATTAAGGAGAGCCAACATGGATTTGTAAAAGGCAGATCGTATTTGACGAATCTCATTTAATTTTTTGATGAAGCAACAGAGAGGATTGATGAGGGGAATGCAATGGATGTTGTCTACATGGATTTTTGGAGGGCGTTTGACAAAGTACCGCATAGAAGGCTGGTTAACAAAATTGAGGCTCATGGAATAGGTGGGTTAGTGGCAGCTTGGATAAGGAATTGGCTTAACGACAGAAAATAGCGAGTTGTGGTAAATGGCTGTTGTTCAGACTGGAGGATGGTAGCCAGTGGTGTTCCCCAAGGGTCATTGCTGGGGCCACTGCTTTTTAAAATATATATATAAATAACCTGGATATTGGAATACAAAGTAGAATTTCTAAATTTGCCGATGACACCAAACTTGGGGGTGTGGGAAACAGTGATGTTGATACCAGTCGTCTGCAACAGGACATAGAAAGGCTAGCAGAATGGGCAGACAAGTGGCAGATGGTAATTAATACAGAGAAGTGTGAGTTGATGCATTTTGGCAGAAGGAACAGGGAGAGGTGATATACACTTAATGACACAGTTTTAATGAGTGTGCAGGGACAGAGGGACCTGGGAGTTAATGTTCTTAGGTCCCCGATGGTGGCAGGACATATTGAGAGAGTGGTTAACAAAGCATATGGAATCTTGGGTTTCATAAATAGAGGTATTGAGTACAAAAGTAGAGAAGTTATGCTGAACCTTTATAAAGCGCTGGTTAGGCCACAACTGGAGTATTGCATCCAGTTCTGGTCACCACACTTTAGGAAGGATGTGAATGTACTTGAGAGGGTGCAGAGGAGATTTAACAGAATGGTTCCGGGGATGGGGGATCTTAGCTACTAGGACAGGTTGGAGAAGCTGGATTTGTTTTCATTAGAGCAAAGGAGGTTCAGCTGTGATTTGATAGATGTGTACAAGATTATGATGGGTTTGGATAGGCTAGACGGGGAAAGGCTGTTCCCACTAGTTGATGGTACAAGGATCAGGGGACACAGATTTAAGGTTTTGGGCAAGAGATTCAGGGGGGGTGTGAGGAAAAACTTTTTTACACAGCGAGTGGCGATGACCTGGAATTCGCTGCCAACGGAAGTGGTGGAAGCGGAGACACCCAATGTTTTCAAGGGGAGACTGGATAGGCACTTGAGGGAAATAAACTTGCAGGGCTACGGAGATAGAGCGGGGGAATGGGACTGAATGGATTGTTCTACAGAGAGCTGGCATGGACTCAATAGGCCAAATGGCCTCCTTCGGTGCACCGGTGGTGGAGGGAGTGAATGTTTAAGGTGGTGGATGGAGTGCCAATCAAATGGGCTGCTTTGTCCTGGATCGTGTCGAGCTTCTTGAGTGTTGTTGGTGCTGCATTTATCCAGGCAAGTGGAGAGTATTCCATCACACTCCTTACTTGTGCCTTGTAGATGGTGGAAAGGCTTTGGGGAGTCAGGAGGTGAGATAGTCGCCACAGAATCCCCAACCTCTGACCTGCTCTTGTAGCCACAGTATTTATGTGGCTGGTCCAGTTAAGTGTCTGGTCAATGGTGACCACCAGGATGTCGATGTAGGGGGATTCGGCGATGGTAATGCCACTGAATGTCAAGGGGTGGTGGTTAGTCTCACTCTTGTTGGAGATAGTCATTACTTGGCACTTGTGTGACTCGAATGTTGCTTGCCATTTATCAGCCCAAGCCTGAATGTCATCCAGGTCTTGCTGCATGCGGGCATGGACTGCTTCATTATCGGAGGAGTTGCGATTGGAACTGTACACTGCGTAGTCATCAGCGAACTTCCCCACTTCTGACATTAAGATGGAGGGAAGGCCATTGACGAAGCAGCTGAAGGTGGTTGGGCCTAGGACACTGCCCTGAAGCAGCTTCTATGGATGAGAAATTCATATATTTACCACCACCTGTTAGCGCCAGTAATTCTCAAGAAAATGGAGGCCGCCACTCTTGCACCAGCTGGAGGCAGTCCCCATGGCGGCTGCCATATTCATGGGGCCCTTTGAACTGCTGGTAACCAGCAGTGCCCTGTAAAAAAATATTGTGAAGTGGTGACTTAACGTCACCCACGTGAACTTCAACCCTAGCGCTCAATTCAGCGCTGGGTCCTAAGCACCCCAGGTTTTATTTTGTCTTGCTTCAATGTGCATGGTCCCTTTAAATTTCAGAGACCCTCACTGCCCACAATGCATTGCGAGCGTCACAGCCTCGCACACAGACACTCGGGGAAGCAGCAACTCTGCACCAGCACAACAAATTGGTCCCAGATCTCTCATGCAATGCCACCAGGATGGCGCAGTGCCTAAGGTTAGCGCTGCGCCACCTAACTCCATGCACCCCCCCAACATGCCAATTTAGGTCGGTTAGCACTGCGGCTATTTCGGACGGCTGTAAACGTCAGTTGGCGGTGACACCGACTGCTTTGCTGGTGATCAGTAATTTTCCCCCCTATAATTTCATGATATCCCACATTGTGTGTTGATATATATACATCTATATATATAAACGGATCGTTCTTTCTGTCTGTCTGTCCTTCTGTCTGCCTGTCTGTCTGCAGGTGCGCGTCTGGGCGGCTATGCGCTCGAAAGTTACAGGGCGTACCTACGCGTGCGTTACGTCGAAAGAAAGCTTACCTTTCCAAAACAGTTTTAAGCGTATTTACGTTTCGGCCGGGCTAAAATCGTGCCCGCGGTATCCGAAAAACCTTAACGTTCCGCTCATTAGCATCTCATTATCCGCTCATTAGCGACAGAGTGACCTCGAGCTCGACCAATCGTACGCCAGGTTGCTGGCGTGTGCCGCCGGGCCAATCGGTGCGTGTGTGGGTGGGCCTTATCGTTCTGAACCGAGGTGAGTCGCCGCCATCTTGATTCCAAACTTTTCCTTTCTTTTTCCCGCTTTCTGCGTCTTTTAAAAAAAAAACGTTGCTTTTAAAACACATATTGTTTTTCAAAAAAATGATTTAGAAAGTAATTAACTTATCTCATCTCATTAATTTTCCTACCTTTCCCCGTTTTTCCAGGTAGGCCTCCAAGCCTTGGCGTCTCCTCCGCACCCACACCTGAGCTAGGCACCTCCCGGCCCCACTCGAAAGGCTAGAGGGGCGGGGGCCTCAGCCCAGCGCCGCTACCTTACTAAAGGGTGTGCACGCAGCAGGAGCAGCTGAGACCCGGCGTCTCTCTCTCTGGCTCGGCCAGGGGGCGGGGCTTGGTCAGCGTCAACGGTTACCCTGGCAACCCGGGGCCCTCCGGCCGTCTCGCACAGCCGCTCGGAAGATCGCGCCTCCGGAGTTCGGTGCTTGGTTGGTGGGGGGGGGCGAGCCTCGGCGGGGGGGCGAGCCTCGGCGGGGGGGGGCGAGCCTCGGGGGGGGGGAGCTCGGGGGGGGGGAGCCTCGGGGGGGGCGAGCCTCGGGGGGGGGGCGAGCCTCGGGGGGGGGCGAGCCTCGGGGGGGGCGAGCCTCGGGGGGGGGCGAGCCTCGGGGGGGGGGGACGAGCCTCGGGGGGGGGGCGAGCCTCGGGGGGGGGGGCGAGCCTCGGGGGGGGGCGAGCTCGGGGGGGGGGGGGGCGAGCCTCGGGGGGGGGGCGAGCCTCGGGGGGGGGGGGTCGAGCCTCGGGGGGGGGGCGAGCCTCGGGGGGGGAGGGCGAGCCTCGGGGGGGCGAGCCTCGGGGGGGGGCGAGCCTCGGGGGGGGGCGAGCCAACCTCTGGAGTTCGAGGGGTGGGGATCAGGGGGCTCGGGAGTTTGGGGGGACGGGGATCAGGGGGCTCGTGGACTCTCCCCCTTCCCCTCCCCTCCCCCCCTCCCTCCTCTCCCCCTCCTCTCTCCTCCTCCCCCTCCCTCCCCCGCCCCTTCTTCCCCCCTCCTCTCTCCTCCTCCCTCCTCCCCTCCCTCCCCCTCCCCCCCTCCCTCCCCTCCACCCCTCCGCCCCTCCCCCCTGCCCTCCCCTCCCCCTCCCCTCCCCCCGCCCTCCCTTCCCCTCCCCCCCGCCCTCCCCCCCCGCCCTCCCCTCCTTCCCCTCCCCCCGCCCTCCCTTCCCCTCCCTCCCCTCCCCCCCGCCCTCCCCTCCCCTCACCTCCCCCCCTCCCCTCCCCCTCTCCCCTCCCCCTCTCCCCTCCCCCCCTCCCCTCCCTCTCTTCCCCCTCCCCCCCTCCCCTCCCTCTCTTCCCCCCCCTCTCTTCCCCCAGTCGCTCTCTCTCTTCCCCCCAGTCGCTCTCTCTCTCTCTTCCAACAACAACATGCCCTCAAAAAAGCCTCGGCACCACCGGGCACTTCAGCTAGTCTATGTATATAAATCGGTCGATCTGTCTGTCCGTCTGTCTGTCATCGTGTGTGCGTCTGTCGGGGCTATGCGCTTGAAGGTTACAGGGCGTACCTACGCGCGCGTTACCTCCAAAGAAAGCTTACGCTTCCCGAGACGGTTTTAAGCGTATTTACGTTTCGGCCGGGCTAAAATTGCGCCCCGCGGTATCTGAAATACCTTAACATTCCGCTCATTAGCGTCTCATTATCCGCTCATTAGCGACAGAGTGACCTCGAGCTCGACCAATCGTACGCCGGGTTGCTGGCGTGTGCCGCCGGGCCAATCGGTGCGTGTGTGAGCGGCCCTTATCGTTCTGAACCGAGGTGAGTAGCCGCCATCTTGCTTCCATTCTTTTTCCTGCTTTCTGCGACTTTCTTTTCAAATATACATTTCCAGCAAAATAAAATTGAATTTATTAAATTGTTTTAAAATAAATCACTCATTTGTAAATATTTTATCTAACCTGAAGGTTCTTTTTCCTACCTTTCCCCGTTTTTTTTCTTAGGCCTGAAAGCCTAGGCCTTTCTTGCCCAGCCAGGCCCGAGCTAGGTAATTGGGAATTGGGCTTCTGCTAAGCTCCTCACCCGCCCCCCCCCCCCGTGTCACGTTACCCCGGGGCAACGGCATCAGCCACGAGGGTCAGGGTGCGCGCGCAGCAGGAGCAGGTGAGACGCGGCGTCTCTCTCTATTCCGCGCTCGGCTCGGGCGGGGCTCTCGAGAGTGCGGATCTCGGCCTTGGTGAGCGGGACTCTCGGGAGTGCGGGGCGCGGCGGCTGGGGCTTGGAGAGTGGGGCTCTCGGCCGGGGGGGGGGCGGGGCTCGGGGCGGGGCGGCGCGGCAGGGTTACCCCGGCAACCGGTCGTGGCCGTGGCCGTCTCTCAGCCTCAAGCCCTCCCTTCCCCTCCCCCCTTCCCCTTCCCCTCCCCCCTTCCCCTCCCCGCCTCTCCCCCTCCCCCCCTCTCCCCTCCCCCCTTCCTTCCCCCCTTCCCCCCCGCCCTCCCTTCCCCCCTCCGCCCCCCGCCCTCCCCTTTCCCCCCTCCCCCCTCCCTTCCCCCCTCCCCCGCCCCCCCCCGCCCTCCCTTCCCCCCCCGCCCCCCCCTTCCCCCCTCCCCCCGCCCCCCCCTTCCCCCCGCCCTCCCTTCCCCCCCCGCCCTCCCTTCCCCCCCCGCCGCCCTCCCTTCCACCCCCCCCCACCCGCCCTCTCTTCCCCCCACCCGCCCTCTCTTCCCCCCAGTCACTCTCTCTCTACCCCCCAGTCGCTCTCTCTCTTCCCCCCCAGTCGCGCTCTCTCTCTCTCTCTCCCCCCCCCCAGTCGCTCTCTCTCTCTCTTCCAACAACAACATGCCCTCGAAAAAAGCCTCGGCACCGCCGGGCACTTCAGCTAGTATTTATGTATATCCAACAGTGTGTGTGCAATTATATATAAATATCCCACAGTATATCTCACAGTGTGTGTTGATATATGTACATATTTATATATATCCGATAGTGTGTGTGAAATTATATATAAATATCCCACAGTATATCTCACAGTGTGTGTTGATATATATACATATTTATATATATCCGACAGTGTGTGTGAAATTATATATAAATATCCCACAGTATATCTCACAGTGTGTGTTGATATATGTACATATTTATATATATCCGATAGTGTGTGTGAAATTTATATAAATATCCCACAGTATATCTCACAGTGTGTGTTGATATATATACATATTATTTATATATATCCGATAGTGTGTGTGAAATTATATATAAATATTCCACATTGTGTGTAAGCACATAAATATCACACAGTGTATCTCACGGTGTGTATATATGTAACTATATATCCCACATTATATGTCCATATGTTATCAGTGATCTCAGCAATTCACCTCCAGGTTACTGGCCTCTCGCGGGTCAGAAACCCATTGTTCTGCTATACTAGGAGCAGGGCTGTCCTGTAAGTTTATATCCAGTTGGACATGAGTAGAAACCTGGACAAATTTATTTCAGGTGGCAGGTTTGCGCGGAGTAGTGCGGGGTGACTCATCCTGTAAGTGTGAACTGGACCTGAACTCCAATCCCAGTCTTTGGAGTTTCTGTCAAAATAAGTAAATGTTTCAGTTGTGTGCTTGGATACTGTGCAACCACAATTCCAAAGGGGAGGTGTGGTGAGTCGATGCTCTACTACACACTATTATACAACAGACATACTACAAATGACCTGTGTCTTTCTGTTACCAGCACTTGCTCCACTGAATGCCATCAAAGGTTGTGTATCCAAGAACATTTGCAAATCTGCTAAGACAACTCATTTCAGGATTCCAATCGCTCCTAACCCCACCTGTTGTAAGGACAAACTGTGCAGCAAGGGCATGAGGCTTTCAGGTAACAATAATGGGCACGGGTACAAGGCCCACATTCCCAATAGCCTGTTATTTAGTATGAATTTCCGTAGTGCGGGTCAGTTGACCGACCCACCAACACCTATCCCACTAACCCCTGCCCCAACTAACACAAGACCCAACATGGCAGTCCCACCCACAGGTACCAGCATCCCCTGTCCCACCCAGCTATCCCACTAACCCCTGCCCCAAGTAACACAAGACCCAACATCACTGTCCCACCCACAGGTACCACCGACCCCTGCCCCACCCAGCTATCGCACTAACTCCTGTCCCACCTACCTGTCCCAACAACCCCTGTACCGCTAACCCCTGACACACCCCAGCAATCCTGACCCCCCAACCCCTGACCCTACCAACCTTGTCCACTCACACCTGCACCCCCACTCCTGTCCTCCCATTCCTGCCCCACCACCACTGTCCCCCCACCCGACTCTGCAAGTCTTTCCCCAACCCTGTACCCCAGTGGAGTGAACATACTCCCTGCCGTGTTATTGTTTGACAATTATATTCTGTGCAATATTGGAAATGATCCAGTCGCCGTGTTTGGGCCAACTATGTGGCACTGGATTGAGAAATAAACATCCAATGTTGGGCACTGGATTCCGAAATGAACCCCCAATGTGGGCACTGGATTCCAAAATAAACTTCCAATGTGGGCACTGGATTCAGAAATACCCCCAATGTGGGCACTGGATTCAGACATAAACCCCCAATGTGGGCACTGGATTCAGAAATACCCCCAATGTGGGCACTGGATTCAGAAATAAACCCCCAATGTGGGCACTGGATTCACAAATAAGCGCCCAATGTGGCCACTGGATTCCGAAATAAACCCCCAATGTGGCCACTGGATTCCAAAATAAACCCCCAATGTGGCCACTGGATTCCGAAATAAACCCCCAATGTGGGCACTGGATTCAGATATAAATTCCCAATGTGGGCACTGGATTCAGAAATACACCCCAATGTGGGCACTGGATTCAGATATAAATCCCCAATGTGGGCACTGGAATCAGGAATATACCCCCAATGTGGGCACTGGATTCAGAAATGCACCCCAATGTGGGCACTGGATTCAGATATAAATCCCCAATGTGGGCACTGGATTCAGGAATAAACCCCCAACGTTGGGCACTGGATTCAGAAATGCACCCCAATGTGGGCACTGGATTGGATGGTTTCCCGACTACAAATTTGAGCTTCTGGGAGTAAGAAGAATGGAATAATTTTTCGATGCTCCGCTCCCTCATCCGGTTGCTCCAGATATACGGATGAGAGAGGCTATTTGATCCAATCTAGGTCACCCTTGCAGAAATACCCTAACCCCGCCCCCTCCATTACAGGGACCAATTGATTCTTAAATGTTTGTAAGATCTTCGACTGGCTCCCAAAACCAAACGGGTTCCATGACCTTGCCCCTCCCTATCTCTGTAACCTCCTCCAGCCCTACAACCCTCCCTATCTCTGTAACCTGCTAGAGCCCTACAACCCTCCCTATCTCTGTAACCTGCTCCAGCCCTACAACCCTCCCTATCTCTGTAACCTGCTCCAGCCCTACAACCCTCCCTATCTCTGTAACCTGCTCCAGCCCTGCAACCCTCCCTATCTCTGTAACCTGCTCCAGCCCTACAACCCTCCCTATCTCTGTAACCTCCACCAGCCCCACAACCCTCCCTATCTCTGTAACCTGCTCCAGCCCTACAACCCTCCCTATCTCTGTAACCTCCACCAGCCTCACAACCCTCCCCACCTCTGTAACCTCCTCCAGCCCTACAACCCTCCCTAGCTCTGTAACCTTCTCCAGCCCTACAACCCTCCGAGATCTCTGCACTCCTCTAATTCCGGTCTCTTCTGCATCCCCCATTTCCATCACTCCACCATTGGCGGCTGTGCCTTCAGCTGCCTGGGATTGAAGCTCTGGAATTCCCTCCCTAAATCTCTCCGCCTCTCTCTGCTCCTTTCAGACGCTGCTTAAAACCTACCTCTTTGCCCAAGCTTTTGGTCACCTGCCCTAATATCTCCTAATGTGGCTCGGTCAGGTTTTGTTTGATTTATGCTCCTGTGAAGCACCTTGGGTCATTTAACTACGTTAAAGGAGCTATATAAATACAAGTTTTTGTTGCTATGTTACAATTCGGTTGTTTTTCTGTTTTACTCTTATGGACAGATTTATTTCTATTCACTGCTTTCAAATAATAATTAATGTAATTATTTCCTGCAGGTAGTGGGATTTCTCTTTCCCTCCTGGCAGTTGTGGTAGTCAGAACATTGCTGTGAATGGCGATATTATACAAACACATCCCCCAAAGCAGCAGATTCCACCGCCACTATCTGACCTGAGCGGCTCATCCTCCCGACTCACGAGATTTCATTCCTTACAACAGCATTAAAATATCTAATCTGAAACCTCTAATTGCATCGTGCACCATCATTTCCAGACTGCTATTGTGCTTTGATTTAGTGTGGACTGTTCCTGCGGATTATAACTGGGGTACATTGGGAATAAACAAGTGTCAATTATATTGTGTTACAGTGCAATATTTCACTCCACTCTGTAATGTACAGATTAACTTGTAAATTCTCAGCACTGAATCAGTGTTTCTTCGTTTATCAAATTGAAAACAAAGGCATACAATGTTGTGAAGATCAGTGGGAGGCCAGAGGATTGGGAAAATTTTAGAATCCAGCAAAGAACGACTAAAAAAAAATAAAGTGGGAGAAGATAGATTATGAGCGTAAACTAGCATGACATATAAAAACAGACAATAAGAGCTTCTACAGGTATATAAACAGGAAGAGTGTAGCTAAAGTAAACGTTGGTCCCTTAGAGAATGAGACTGGGGAATTAATAATGGGAAACAGGGAAATGGTTGAGACTTTGAACAAATATTGAAACACATATTTTGTATCAGTCTTCATGGTAGAAGACACTGAAAGCATCCCAACAGTAATAGATAATCAAGGGGCTATAGAGAGGGAGGAACTTAAACCAATCACTATCGCTAGAGAAAAAGTACTAGATAAACAAATGGGACTTCAGGTGGACCAGTCCCCTGGACTCGAATGCCTGCATCCTCGGGTTTTAAAAGAAGTGGCTGCAGAGATAGTGGATGCATTGGTTGTAATCTACCAAAATTCCCTGGATTCTGGAGAGGTCCCAGCAGATTGGAAAACCTCAAATGTAACTCCCCTATTCACAGAATCACAGAAACCCCACAGTGCAGATAGAGGCCATTTCAGCCCATCGAGCCTGCACCGACACATATCCCACCCGATCCCCGTAACCCCTACACCAACACATATCCCACCCTATCCCCGTATCCCCACGTATTTAATCCCCCTAACACTAAGGGTCAATTTATCATAGCCAATCAACCTAACCTGCACATCTTTGGGGGAGACAGAAAGCAGGAAACTATAGACCAGTTAGCCTAACATCTGTCTTTGGGAAAATGCTGGAAACCAGTATTAAGGAAGCAGTAGCAGGACATTTAGGAAATCATAATACAATCAAGCAGAGTAAAATTGGTTTTATGAAAGGAAAGTCATGTTTGACAAATTTGCTAGAGTTCTTTGAGGATGTAACGAGCAGGGGAAAAGGGGAATCAGTAGATGTGGTGTATTTGGATTTCCAGAAGGCATTCGATAAGGTGCCACAAAAAGGTTACTGCACAAGATAAGAGCTTACGGAGTTGGGGGTAATATATTAGCATGGATAGAGGATTGGCTAACGAACAGAAAGCAGAGAGTCGGGATAAATGGGTCATTTTCAGGTTGGCAAACTGCAACTAGTGGGGTGCCACAGGGATAAGTGCTGGGGCCTCAACTATTTACAATCTTTATTAATGGCTTAGATGAAGGGAGCAAATTTAATGTAGCCAAATTTGCTGGAGATTCAAAGATAGGTGGGAAAGAAAGTTTTTTTTAAATCCATTGATGGGATGTGGGTGTCGCTGGCTGGCTAGGCCTGCATTTAGTGCCCATCCCTAATTGCCCTTGAGAAGATGGTGGTGAGCCACCTTCTTGAACCGCTGCAGTCCATATGGTGTAGGTACACCCACAATGCTGTTAGGAAGGGAGTTCCAGGATTTTGGCCCAGCGACAGTGAAGGAACGGCGATACAAGTCCAAGTCAGGATGGTGTGTGGTTTGGAGGGGAACTTGTAGGTGGTGATGTTCCCATGCGTCTGCTGCCCTTGTCCTTCTAAGTGGTAGAGGTCGCGGGTTTGGAAGGTGCTGTTGAAGGAGCTTTGGCGAGTTGCTTCAGTGCATCTTGTAGATGGTACACACTGCAGCCACAGTGCGACGGTGGTGGAGGGAGTGAATGTTGAAGGTGGTGGATGGAGTGCCAATCAAGCGGGCTGCTTTATCCTGAATGGTGTCGAGCTTCTTGAGTGTTGTTGGAGCTGCACTCATCCAGGCAAGTGGAGAGTATTCCATCACACTCCTGACTTGTGCCTTGTAGATGGTGGAAAGGCTTTGGGGAGTCAGGAGTTGAGACACTCGCTGCAGAATTCCCAGCCTCTGGTCTGCTCTTGTAGCCACAGTATTTATATGGCTGGTCCAGTTCAGTTTCTGATCAATGGTAACCCCCAGGATGTTGATAGTGGGGGATTCAGCGATGGTAATGCCATTGAATGTCAAGGGGAGATGGTTAGAGTCTCACTTGTTGGAGATGGTCATTGGCTGGCACTTGTGTGGTGCGAATGATACTTGCCACTTGTCAGCCCAAGTCTGAATGTTGTCTAGGTCTTGCTGCATATGGACACGGACTGCATCAGTATCTGACGAGTCTCGAATGGTGCTGAACAGTGTGCAATCATCAGCGAACATCCCCACTTCTGACCTTATGATGGAGGGAAGGTCATTGATGAAACAGCTGAAGATGGTTGGGCCTAGGACACTGCCCTGACGAACTCCTGCAGTGATGTCATGTGATTGAGATGAATGACCTCCAATAACCACAGCCAACTTCCTTTGTGCTAGGTATGATTCCAACCAATGGAGAGTTTTCCCCTTGATTCCCATTGACATCAGTTTTGCTAGGGCTCCTTGATACCACACTCGATCAAATGCTGCCTTGATGTCAAGGGCAGTCACTCTCACCTCACCTCTTGAGTTCAGCTCTTTTGTCCATGTTTGGACCAAGGCTGTAATGAGGTCAGGAGCTGAGTGGCCCTGGTGGAACCCAAACTGGGCGTCAGTTAGCAGGTTATTGCTGAGTAAGTGCCGCTTGATAGCACTGTCGACGACACCTTCCATCACTTTGCTGATGATTGAGAGTAGACTGATGGGACGGTAATTGGCCGGGTCGGATTTGTCCTGCTTTTTGTAGACAGGACATACTTGGGCAATTTTCCACATTGCTGGATAGATGCCAGTGTTGTAGCTGTACTGATTGGCTAGGGGCGCAGCTAGTTCTGGAGCACAGGTCTTCAGTACTATTGCCGGAATGTTGTCAGGGCCCATAGCCTTTGCAGTATCCAGTGTCTTCAGCCATTTCTTGACATCACGTGGAGTGAATTGAATGGGCTGAAGACTGGCATCTGTGATGCTGGGGACCTCAGGAGGAGGCCGAGATGGATCATCCACTCGGCACTTTTGGCTGAAGATAGTTGCAAATGCTTCAGCCTTGTCTTTTGCACTCACGTGCTGGGCTCCACCATCATTGAGGATGGGGATATTTTTGGAGCCTCCTCCTCCTGTTAGCTGTTTAATTGTCCACCACCACTCACGAGTGGATGTGGCAGGACTGCAGAGCTTTGATTTGATCCGATGGTTGTGAGATCGCTTAGCTTTGTCTATCGCATGTTGCTTCCGTTGTTTGGCATGCAAGTAGTCCTGTGTTGTAGCCTCACCAGCTTGACACCTCATTTTTTGGTATGCCTGGTGCTGTTCCCGGCATGCTCTCCTGCACTCTTCGTTAAACCAAGGTTGATCTCCCGGCTTGATGGTAATGGTAGAGTGAGGGATATGCCGGGCCATGAGGTTACAGATTGTGGTTGAATAGAATTCTGCTGCTGCTGATGGCCCACAGTGCCTCATGGATGCCTAGTTTTGAGTTGCCAGATCTGTTCGAAATCTGTCCCATTTAGCACGGTGGTAGTGCCACACAACACGGTGGAGGGTATCCTCAACATGAAGATGGGACTTCGTCTCCACAAGGACTGTGTGGTGGTCACTTCCACCAATGCTGTCATGGACAGATGCATCTGCAACAGGTAGATTGGTGAGGACGAGATCAAATAGGTTTTTCCCTCTTGTTGGTTCCCTCACCACCTGTCGCAGACCCAGTCTGGCAGCTATGTCCTTTAGGACTCGGCCAGCTCGGTCAGTTGTGGTGCTACCGAGCCACTCTTGGTGATGGACATTGAAGCCCCCCACCCAGAGGACATTTTGTGCCCTTGCTACTCTCAGTGCTTCTTCCAATTGGTGTTCAACATGGAGGAGTACTGATTCATCAGCTGAGGGAGGGTGGTAGGTGGTAATTAGCAGGAGGTTTCCTTGCCCATGTTTGACTTGATGCCATGAGACCTCATGGGGTCCTGAGTCAATGTTGAGGACTCCCAGGGCTACTCCCTCCCGACTGTATACCACGGTGCCAACACCTCTGGTGGGTCTGTCCTGCCGGTGGGACAGGACATACCCAGGGATGGTGATGGTGGTGTCTGGGACATTGGTTGTAAGGTATGATTTGGTAATTATGACTATGTCAGGCTGTTGCTTGACTAGTCTGTGGGACAGCTCTCCCAATTTTGGCACAAGCCCCTAGATGTTGGTAAGGAGGACTTTGCAGGGTCGACAGGGCTGGGTTTGCCGTTGTCATTGTCGTTTCCGGTGCCGAGGTCAATGCCGGGTGGTCCGTCCGGTTTTATTCTTATTGTTTTTCGTAGCGGTTGTTTACAACTGAGTGGCTTGCTAGGCCATTTCAGAGGGCATTAAGAGTCAACCGCATTGCTGTGGGTCTGGAGTCACATGTAGGCCAGACCAGGTAAGGACGGCAGATTTCCTTCCCTAAAGGACATAAGTGAACCAGATGGGTTTTTGCAACAATCGACAATGGTATCATGGTTGCCATTACTAAGACTAACATTTAATTCCAGAATTAAATTGAATTGAATTTAAATTCCACCAGCTGCCGTGGTGGGATTTGAACCCACAGCCTCAGAGCATTTGACTGAGTTGTGAGGAGGATACAACGAATCTGCAAAGGGATATCGAGAGGTTCAGTGAGTGGGTAAAAATTTGGCAGATGGAGAATAATGTGGGAAAATGTGAGGTTATCCACTTTGGTAGGAAGAATAAAAAAGCAAATTATTGTTTAAATGGAGAGACTACAAAATGCTGCGGTACAGAGGGATCTGGGGGTCTTTGTACATGAAACACAAAGTTAGCATGCAGGTACAGCAAGTAATCAAAGGCAAATGGAATGTTGCCCTTTATTGCAAAGGGGATGGATATAAAAGTAGGGACGTCTTGCTATAACTGTACAGGGCATTGGTGAGACCACACCTGGAGTACTGCATACAGTTTTGGTCTCCTTATTTAAGGAGGGATATACTTGCATTGGAGGCAGTTCAGAGAAGGTTCACGAGGTTAATTCCGGAGATGAGGGGGTTGTCTTATGAGGAAAGGTTGAGCAGGTTGGGCCTATACTCATTGGAGTTTAGAAGAATGAGAGGGGATCTTATTGTAACATAAGATTCTGAAGGGGCTTGACAGGGTAGATGCAGAGAGGATGTTTCCTCTTGTGGGGGAATCGAGAACTAGGGGGAATAGTTTCAGAATAAGGGGGCATCCATTTAAAATGGAGATGAGGAGGAATTTCTTCTCTCAGAGGGCCGTGAATCTTTGGAATTCTGTACCCCAGAGAGCTGTGGAGGTTGGGTCATTGAATATATTTAAGCACTGAAGAACATAAGATAATAAGAAATAGGAGCAGGAGTAGGCCATTTGGCCCTTCGAGTCTTCTCCACCATTCAATGAGCTCATGGCTGATCTGCCTCAACTGCATTCATCGGCCCTATTGCCAGAGCCTTGATGCCCTTACTAGTCAGAAATTTATAGACTTCTGTTTTGAATATACCCAATGACTGAGCATCCACAGCCCTCTGGGGTAGAGAATTCCAAAGATTCACCACCCTCTGTGTGAAGAAATTTCTTCTCATCTCTGTCCTGAATGGCCTACCCTTTATCCTGAGGCTGTGGCCCCTGGTTCTAGACTCCCCAGCCAAGGGAAACATTCTCCCAGCATCCACCCTATCAAGCCCTGTAATCATTCTGTATGCTTCAATGAGATCCCCTCCCATTCTTCTGAATTCAAGAGAATAGAGGCATAGTTTACTCAATCTCTTCTCATACGACAGCCCCGCCATCCCAGGAATCAATCTCGTGAACCTTCGTTGCACTCCCTCTATGGCAAGTATATCCTTCCTTAGGTAAGGACACCAAAATTGTACACAGTACTCCAGGTGTGGTCTCACCAAGGCCCTATATAATTGTAGTAAGACTTTTTTACTCCTGTACTCAAATCCTCTTGTAATGAAAGCCAGCACACCATTTCCCTTCCTAATGGCTTGCTGCACCTGCACATTCACTTTCAGTGACTCATGTCCAAGGACACCCAGGTCCCTTTGAGCATCTGCATTCCCCAATCTTTCACCATTTAGGAAATATTCTGCCTTTCTGTTTTTGCTACCAAAGTGGATAACTTCACATTTATCCACATTATATTCCAGCGGCCATGTTCTCACCCACTCACTGAACCTGTTGAGATCCCCTTGAAGCCTCTTCACATCCTCTTCACAACTGACACTGCCACCTAGCTTTGTATCATCAGCAAATTTGGAAATGTTACATTTATTCCCCTCATCCAAATCATTGATATAGATTGTGAACAGCTGGGGCCCAAGCACCGATCCTTGGGGTACCCCACTAGTCACAGCCTGCCATCCTGAAAAATACCCATTTATCCCTACTCTTTGTTGTCTGTCTGTTAACCAATTCTCAATCCATGCTAGTATATTACCCCCAATTCCAAGTGCCCTAATTTTGTTTACCAACCTCTTGCCTGGGACCTTATTGAAGGCCTTCTGAAAATCCAAATACAGAGATAGGCATATTTTTGAACAAAAGGGGAGTCAAGGGTTATGAGGAGTGGGCAGGAAAGTGGAGTTGAGTTCAAGATCAGATCAGCCATGATCTTATTGAATGGCGGAGCAGGCTCTAGTGGCCGAAAGCCCCACTCCTGCTCCTATTTCTTATAGAGTCATAGAGTTATACAGCACAGAAAGAGGCACTTCGGCCCATCGTGTCCGCACCGGCAATCAAGCCTTGTCTATTCTAATCCCATTTTCCAGCACTTGGTCCATAGCCTTGTATGCTATGGTGTTTCAAGTGCTCATCTAAATGCTTCTTGAATGTTGTGAGGGTTCCTGCCTCTACCACCCTTTCAGGCAGTGAGTTCCAGATCCCAACCACCCTCTGGGTGAAAATGTTTTTCCTCAAATCCCCTCTAAACCTCCTGCCCCTTACCTTGAAACTATGCCACCTTGTTATTGACCCCTCTACTAAGGGGAAAAGTTCTTTTCTATCTACCCAATCTATGCCCCTCATAATTTTGTACACCTCAATCAGGTCCCCCCTCAGCCTTCTCTGCTCTAAGGAAAACAACCCCAGCCTGTCCAGTCTCTCCTCATTGCTGAAGCACTCCAGCCCAGGTAACATCCTGGTGAATCCCCTCTACACCCTCTCCAATGCAATCACATCCTTCCTATAGTGTGGCGACCAGAACTGCACACAGTATTCCAGCTGTGGCCTAACTAGCATTTTGTACAGCTCCATCATAACCTCCTTGCTCTTATATTCTATGCCTCGGCTAATGAAGGCAAGTATCCCATATGCCTTTTTAACCACCTTATCTACCTGTTCTGCTACCTTCAGGGACCTATATACATGCACACCATGGTCCCTATGATCCTCTGTCCTTCCAAGGGTCCTACCATTCAATGTGTATTCCCTTGCCTTGTTAGTCCTCCCAAAATGCATCACCTCACATTTTTCAGGGTTAAATTCCATTTGCCACTGTTCTGCCCATCTAACCATCCCATCTATATTGTCCTGTAGCCTGAGGCTTCCCTCCTCACTATTTACCGCTCCACCAATTTTCGTGTCATCTGCAAACTTACTGATCATACCTCCAACATTCACATCTAAATCATTAAAGTACACTACAAACTGCAAAGGACCCAGCACCAATCCCTGCAGTACACCACTGGACACAGGCTTCCAGTCACAAAAACAACCTTCGACCATCACCTTCTGCCTCCTGCCACTAGGCCAATTTTGGATCTAATGTGCCAAATTGCCCTGGATCCCATGGGCTCTTACCTTCTTGACCAGTCTCCCATGCGGGACTTTGTCGAAAGCCTTACTGAAGTCCATGTAGACTACATCGACTGCAATACCCTCATCCACACACCTAGTCACCCCCTCGAAAAATTCAATCAAATTGGTCAGACACGATCTCCCCTGACAAAGCCATGCTGACTATCCCTGATTAATCCCTGCCTCTCCAAGTGGAGACTAATTCTGTCCCTCAGAACTTTTTCCAATAATTTCCTTACCACTGATGTTAGGCTCACTGGCCTGTAAATCCCTGGTTTATCCCGACTACCCTTCTTGAACAATGGTACTACGTTAGCTGTTCTCCAGTCCTGTGGTCAGAGAGGTTCTGAAAATTTGTGTCAGAGCCCCTGCAATCTCCCCCCTTGCCTCACACAGCAGCCTGGGATACATCCCATCAGGACCTGGGGAAATATCGACTTTTAAGCACTCTAAATCCGCTAGTACCTCCTCCCTCTCAATATTAATTTGTTCAAGTATATCACAATCCCCCTGCCTGATTTCTATGCCTACATCATCCTTCTCCATAGTGAACACAGATGCAAAATATTCATTTAAAATCTCACCTACATCTTCCGGCTCTACACACAGATTGCCACTTTTGTCCCTAATGGGACCTATTCTTTCCCTGGTTATCCTCTTACCCTTAATATACTTATAAAACACCTTGTGATTTTCCTTTATTTTGCCCACCAGTGTTTATTCATGCCCCCTCTTCGCTCTCCTAATTTCTTTTTTAAGTACCCCCCTGCACTTTCTATACTCTTCTAGGGCTTCCACTGCTTTTAGTCCTTTGTATCTGCCAAAAGCCTCCCTTTTTTTCCTTATCCATTCTTGTATATCCCTTGACATCCAGGGTTCCCTGGGTTTGTTGGTCCCACCCTTGACCTTTACGGGAAAATGTTGGCATTGTACTCTCTCTGGATTTTCCTACAAGTAGCTGATCCCAGTCCACTTTGGCCAGGTCCTGTCTTATCATATTAAAATCGGCCTTCCCCCAATTTAGAACCTTTATTTGCGGTCCATCTTTGCCCTTTTCCATGACTACCTAAATCTCACCGAATTATGGTCACTGTCACCAAAATGCTCTCCTACTAACACTTCTACCACTTGCCCGGCTACATTCCCTAGAATTAGGTCCAGTACCACCCCTTTCTTGTAGGACTTTTTACATGCTGGCTCAAAAGCTGTCCTGGATGCACTTTAAGAATTCTGCACCCTCTAAGCCTTTCACACTCTGACTATCCCAGTTAATATTGGGGAAGTTGAAATTCCCCACTATTATTACCCTATTATTTCTGAACTACTCTGAGATTTGCCTGCATATCTGTTCCTCTATCACCCCCCGACTGTTTGGGAGCCTATAGTACACTCCCAGCAAAATGCTTGCCCCCTTTTTGTTTTTAAGTTCTACCTGGCCTCATTAGAGGAACCTGCTAAGGTATCATCCCTAATTACAGCAGTAATTGACTCCTTGATCAATATTGTTTTGGTTAACAAACATCTATCAATCTCAAGTTTAAAATTGACAATTGACCCAGCTTTAACTGCTGTTTGCGGAAGTGTGTTACAAATTTCTGCCACCCATTCCATGCAGAAGCCTATCCTAACTTCTCTCCTGAAAGGCTTGGATCTACTGTTGAGTCTATGTCCCCTACTCCTAGATGGGCCAATCATCGGAAATAGTTTATCTCTATGGACACTATCAGTTCCACTTAATATCGTGAATACTTCAATCAAATCTCCACAAGCTTCTAAATTCCAGGGAATATATCTGTAATGTCCATGTGTAATTGAGACACGGACTGCAGAAGTTGGTTATAACAGGTGTTTACTGAATGGAGACAAAACTGGAACTACTATACAAAGTTACTTCACAGGCTTATATACAGGGGTGGACACTACTGGTACTGCAGTGTACAGGGGCTGCAGAATATAGTTCCTTCTTCAAGGTACATACACTACAATTCCTCCCCTTTTAGCTAAACAGTACATAACATTCGATTAATAATTAAATAACATATTTACAATTACAGTTGCTATATACATTAGCTGAAGTTAATCAATTATAAATTCAGCCTTTGAGGAGGCTTCCTGATTCTGTCCGGATAACGCCTCTTTGGGGTATCAGGTTCTTCTGGCAAAGTTGATTCGGGATCAACGTCGTTGTTTGGTTCGTCTGCTTCCAATATCATCGATTCTGAGGTAGATGCAATTGGTACTTCGGTTTCATCACCAGGTGTATAGGATCGTGGTGTAGATTTGACGTTTTCCAGTGACTCTAGAATCTGGTCAGCATGGTGCCTTACAATGTTCTCTCCAACGTCCACGGTATACATTAGAGGTCCTTGCCATGTGCAGATCATTCCTGGCTGCCATTTCTCAGTGCGGTAGTCCCAGGCCAAAATTGGTTGACCTATCTTGAAACTCCTGGTTGGCCTTTCATTCATATTCTGAAACTGCCTGTTCTCCACATCTCTTCTGATGTTTGGCTTAACCAAATCCAAGCGGCATCTTAGTCTTCGATTGAAGAACATCATGGCTGGAGTTTGGTTGGTAACCGCATGTGTCGCATTCCGGTAGGCAAACAAGAAGTTATCCACCTTGTGTTGTAGGGGTATGTCTTCATTACACATTGCCTTGATAGCCTTCTTGAACGTTTGAACGAACCTCTCAGCCAATCCATTGGTGGCTGGATGATATGGGGCGGATGTGTAATGCTTAACACCATTGTTCTTTAAGAACCTCCGGAACTCTTCAGACACAAACTGTGGTCCATTGTCGGAGCAAATCTGTTCAGGCAGACCATTTCTGGCGAATATGGTTCATAAGACTGTGATAGTTTTATCTGTGGTGGTTGAGGACATTTTTATTACCTCTGGCCACTTTGAATGTGCATCCACCGCAATTAAAAACATCAAGTCCATAAATGGACCAGCAAAATCAATGTGTACCCTTTGCCATGGAGATGAGGGCCACTCCCATGGATGTAGAGGGGCTTTTGGTGGGGCGTTTTGGACCTTCTGGCATCCTGTACAGCTCTTGGTCATCTCTTCGATTTCTCTATCGATTCCCGGCCACCACACAAACGCTCTGGCTAAGTTCTTCATTTTTACCCCTCCCAGATGACCCTCATGAAGCTCAATGAGCACTCTATCCTTCAATTTGGGTGGAATTACTACTCTGGATCCACACATCAAGGTTCCTCGGCACACTGACAGCTGTTCTCTTCTCGGCGAGAATGCTGGCAACAGTGGTTCACCATGTGCTGGCCATCCCTTCACTGTTAAATCATAGACCCTCGAGAGTGTCGAGTCATTTCGTGTTTCCTTTTCTATGTTTGCATTCGTCACAGGTAGACATTCGACTATGGTCGAGTGGAATATCTCCACAGGATCCACTGCAGGTGCTTAGAGTCATAGAGTCATAGAGTTTTACAGCACAGAAAGAGGCCCTTCGGCCCATTGTGTCTGCGCCGCCCATCCATCCCTGTCCAGTCTAATCCCATTTTCCAGCATTTGGTCCATAGCCTTGTATGCAATGGCATTTCAAGTGCTCATCCAAATGCTTCTTGAATGTTGTGAGGGTTCCTGCCTCCACCACCCTTTCAGGCACTGAGTTCCACATTCCAACCACCCTCTGGGTGAAAAAGTTCCTCCTCAAATCCCCTCTAAATCTCCTGCCCCTTACCCTGAATCTATGCCCCCTTGTTATTGACCCCCCCACTAAGGGGAAAAGTTCCTCTTTATCTACCCTATCTATGCCCCTCATTATTTTGTACACCTCAATCAGGTCCCCCCTCAGCCTTCTCTGCTCCAAGGAAAACAACTCCAGCCTGTCCAGCCTCTCTTCATAGCTGAGGCGCTCCATCCCAGGAAACATCCTGGTGAATCTTCTCTGCACCCTCTCCAAAGCAATCACATCCTTCCTATAGTGAGGCGACCAGAACTGCACACAGTACTCCAGCTGTGGCCTCACCAGCGTTTTGTACAGCTCCATCATAACCTCCCTGCTCTTATATTCTATGCCTCGGCTAATGAAGGCAAGTATCCCATATGCCTTTTTAACCACCTTATCTACCTGCTCCGCTGCCTTCAGGGATCTATGTACATGTACACCAAGGTCCCTCTGACCCTCTGTACTTCCTAGGGTCCTACCACTCATTGTGTATTCCCTTGCCTTATTTGTCCGTCCAAAATGCATCACCTCGCACTTTTCAGGGTTAAATTCCATTTGCCACTTCTCCGCCCATCTGACCAACCCGTTTATATCGTCCTGTAGCCGGAGGCTTTCCTCCTCGCAATTTACCACCCCACCAATTTTCGTGTCATCTGCGAACTTACTGATCATACCTTTTACATTTTCATCCAAATCACTTATGTAGATCACAAACAATAAGGGACCCAGCACCGATCCCTGAGGTACCCCACTGGACACAGGCTTCCAGTCACAAAAGCAACCTTCGACCATCACCCTCTGCCTCCTGCCACTCAGCCAGTTTAGGATCCAACGCGCCAAGGCACCCTGGATCCCATGGGCTCTTACCTTCTTGACCAGTCTCCTATGCGGGACTTTGTCAAAAGCTTTACTGAAGTCCATGTAAACCACATCCACAGCATTTCCCTCATCCACCCCACTAGTCACCCCCTCGAAAAATTCGATCAGATTTGTTAGACATGATTTACCCTTGACAAAGCCATGCTGACTATCCCCGATTAATCCTTGCCTCTCCAAGTGGAGATTAATTTTGTCCCTCAGAATTTTTTCCAATAATTTCCCCACCACAGATGTTAGACTCACTGGCCTGTAATTCCCTGGTTTATCCCTGCTACCCTTCTTGAATAATGGTACTACGTTAGCTGTTCTCCAGTCCTCTGGTACATCCCCTGTGGCCAGAGAGGTTCTGAAAATTTGTGTCAGAGCCCCTGCAATCTCCTCCCTTGCCTCCCACAGCAGCCTGGGATACATCTCATCCGGGCCTGGGGATTTATCCACTTTTTGGCCCGCTAAAACCGCTAGCACCTCCTCCCTCTCGATGCTAATATGTTCAAGTATGTCACCGTCCCCTTGCCCGATTTCTATGTCTGCATCGTCTTTCTCCATAGTGAACACAGATGCAAAAAATTCATTTAAAACCCCGCCTACATCCTCTGGCTCTACACACAGATTGCCACTTTGGTCCCTAATGGGCCCTACCCTTTCCCTGGTTATCCTCTTGCCCTTAATATACTTATAAAACATCTTAGGATTTTCCTTTATTTTGCTCGCCAGTGTTATTTCATGGCCCCTCCTCGCCCTCCTAATTTCTTTTTTAAGTATGCCCCTGCACTTTTTATACTCCTCTAGGGCTTCTTCTGTCTTTAGTCTTTTGTAACTGCCAAAAGCCCCCTTTTATTTCTAATGCATTTTTGTATATCCCTTGTCATCCAAGGTTCCCTTTGCTTGTTGGTCCCACCCTTGACCTTTACAGGAACATGTTGGCGTTGTACTCTCTCTATTTCCCTTCTGAAAGTCTCCCACTGTTTTGATGTGGATTTTCCTATAAGCAGCTGCTCCCAGTCCACTTTGGCCAGATCCTGCCTTATCATATTAAAATCGGCCTTCCCCCAATTTAGAACCCTTATTTCCGGGCCGTCTTTGTCTTTTTCCATGACCACCTTAAATCTCACCAAACTATGGTCACTGTCGCCAAAATGCTCTCCTACTGACCCTTCCACCACTTGCCCGGCTACATTCCCCAGAATTAGGTCCAGTACCGCCCCCTCTCTTGTAGGACTTTCTACATGTTGGCTCAAAAAGCTCTCCTGGATGCACTTTAAGAATTCTGCACCCTCTAAGCCTTTCACACTCTGACTGTCCCAATTTATATTGGGGAAGTTGAAATCCCCCACTATTATTACCCTATTATTTTCGCACTTCTCTGAGATTTGCCTACATATCTGTTCCTCTATCTCCCCCTGACTGTTTGGGGGCCTATAGTACACTCCCAGCAAAGTGCTTGCCCCCTTTTTGTTTTTAAGTTCTACCCATATGGCCTCATTAGAGGAACCCGCTAATATATCATCCCTCCTTACAGCAGTAATTGACTCCTTAATTAATATTGCAACACCCCCTCCCCTTTTACACCCCCCTCTGTCTCGCCTGAAGATTCTATACCCCGGAATATTGAGCTGCCAGTCCTGACCCTCCCTCAACCATGTCTCCGTGATAGCAACAATATCGTACTCCCATGTGTTCAACAACAACTTCAGTTCATCCACCTTATTTGCAAGACTCCTTGCATTAAAATAAATGCCTTCCAGCCCTGCCATATTCTCTTTTGCCTTCACATATTTGCTCTGCCTCCCCAGCTGACTTGTTTTTCCCTCTGTATTTGGCCGTAAATCACCCCCTACTATAGCTCCACTCTGTACCCCAACCCCCTGCCAAGTTAGTTTAAACCCTCCCCAGCAGTGCTAGCAAACCTCCCCGCAAGGATATTGGTTCCCCCCTGGTTCAGGTGTAAACCGTCCGACTTGTACAAGTCCCACCTTTCCCAGAAGCAGACCCAGTGATCCAGGAAACTAAAGCCCACCCCCCTGCACCATCCCTTTAGCCATGCATTCATCTGTTCTATCTTCCTATTCCTATACTTACTAGCACGTGGCACCGGGAGTAATCCAGAGATTACAACCTTTGAGGTCCTGCTCCTTAATCCTTCACCTAGCTCCCTAAATTCTTGCTGCAGGACCTCATCCCTCTTTTTACCTATGTCGTTGGTACCAATGTGGACCACGACCACTGGCTGTTCTCCCTCCCCCTCCAGAATGCCCTTCAGCTGCTCAGTGACATCCTTGACCCTGGCACCAGGGAGGCAACAAACCATCCTGGATTCACGTCTACGGCCACAGAATGGCAATGGTAGGCGTGACAATCCATCAGCATTCCCATGCTGTTTAGTTCCTTTGTACTCTATGTCATATTGGTGCGCCCCTAGGAAAAGGGACCACCTCTGTAGCCGTTGTGCTGTCATTATCGGGACGCCCTTCTTAGGGTTGAAAATGGAGACAAGAGGTTGATGATCAGTTAGTAGAGTAAATTTCTGTCCATGCAGGTAGTGATTGAAATTCTTCACCCCCCACACCCGGCTGAGGGCCTCTCTGTCAATCTGGGCGTAGTTACGCTCGGCTGCAGTTAACGAGCGTGACGCAAAAGCTGTCGGCCTCTCTGAACCATCAAGGGATTTATGTAACAGTACCGCTCCAATGCCGTAGGGAGATGCATCACACGCCAGTCTTATCGGTAGTGATGGGTTGTAGTGAGCCAATACTTCTCTTGAAGTGATCAGGCCTTTACACTTCTGAAAGGCCCGCTTACATTCATCGCTCCATTTCCATGCTACTCCAGTTTGTAGCAGGGCATTCAGTGGGTGCAGAATTGTGGACAAATTCGGCAAAAACTTATGGTAGTAATTCACCAATCCGAGGAATGACCTCAGTTGCGACACATTTTCAGGCGCTGGAGCCTTAACTACCGCTTCAATTTTGTCAGGGGACTTATGTAACCCCTCTTCATCAATCACGTGGCCACAATACAATACTTGTTTCTTAAAAAACTCGCACTTGGGGCGATTGGCTCGTAGCCCATGTTCTCTTAGCCTAGTGAGCACCTGCTCTAGGTTGGCAAGGTGTTCACTGTCATTTTCACCTCTCACTAGGATGTCGTCCAAGTAACACTGAGTCCCCGGAATCCCTTCCAGGACTTGTACCATCGCTCTTTGCCATATAGCCGGAGCTGATGCAACTCCGAATACCAGTCGATTATACTGGTACAGACCTTTGTGAGTGTTTATCATGAGATATTTCCTAGAGGATTCTTCAACCTCCATCTGCAAGTATGCTTGCGCTAGGTCAATTTTTGTAAAACGTTTCCCGCCAGCTGGTGAGGCAAAAATATCTTCTATCCTCGGAAGAGGATACTGTACTGTGTGAAGGACTGGGTTCACAGTCACCTTGAAGTCCCCACAGATGCAAACCTTCCTTAGCTCCTCAGACTGATTGTTTAACGTTTTCTTCATGACAGGAACGATGGGTGTCGCCCACTCGCTCCAGTCTACCTTAGTTAACACGCCTGCATTCTCCAGATTCTCTAGCTCTGCCTCGACGGCTGGGTGAATTGCATACGGTACCGGTCTTGCTTTGAAAAACTTAGGAATTGCATTCTCTTCTATTTTTATCGAGGCGGTTATGCCTTTAAGAGTTCCCAGTTCTTGTTGAAATACCTCTTTAGCATTAGCCAAGATTTTTGACAATCGTCCAGGTGTGACGTCGTCATCCTTTTTACCAGCCACAGTCAGTGCCTGAATGGGGTGCCAGTCTAAACTTATCTTTCTGATCCATTCACGTCCCAATAATGGTGGCCCACCATCTTGCAGTATGTACAGATACAATTTCTGTATTTCCTTGCCGTTGTATTCGACAGGCACCCTTATTTTCCCTCTGGGGTATACTTTCTGCCCCGTATATGTCTTCAAGACAATGGATGTGTCTTTCAAGGGTATGTGTGAGAATAGCCGCTCGTAGTCTCGTCGATTCATGACGGTCAGAGCTAATCCTGTATCCAATTCCATTTTGACTTGGGACCCTGCTATCGTGAGGGTGACCCAAATGGTTCGGTGATGCTCTTTTGTGATTACGTTGTGTAGTTTGAGACAGCTTAGTCTCTTGTTCCCGGATTCACTATCGCTCTTCTGGTCTTCGGAACTACTGTCCGTCATCATTTGTACTTTCCTGTACTGTTCCTTAGTAGCCTTTTGTTGTTGTTAGTCTTCTTTCCAGACCTGCAAACTCGTGCAATGTGTCCCATCTTCCCACATTGCCTGCATGTTTTGTCCTTAGACCAGCAGTCCTTCTGGTCATGGGTTTTTCTGCTGCAGCAATAACATTTTTCAAATCCCCGTGTCATTTCATGGGTGCTGTATTCCTGTGGCTTTTGCTGTATTTCCGCAGCTCCCTTTGCTGCTGCTTCATACGATACTGCCACGCTGAAAGCCTTATCTAGCATCAGCTCTTTCTCTGAGAGTAACCTCTTCTGGGTTCCTTCACTCAGGAGTCCACAGACAAATTTGTCCCGTAGGGTATCTGCCAGTCCTGCTCACAACTGGCAGTGCTTTGATAGCTTGTGTAGTTCCGTAAGGTAATCAGCATTGCTCTCATCTTTATGCTGATTTCTCTTGTGGAATTTAAATCGTTCTGCTCTCAGCAGCGGTGTAGGATTTAGGTGTTCCTGTAGGATATGAACAATTTCATTAAAACTCTTCTCCATCGGTTTGACTGGAGTGATCAGGTTCCGCAATAGGCCATACATTCTTGTGCCCATTAAGTTTAGTAGTACCGATGCCTTTTTCTCATCGGCTACTTCATTTGCCTTGCAATATATTTCGACTCTTTCCACATACGTGGTCCAGTCTTCTATTGCATTATCGAAGGCAGTGATATTGCCAGTCTTCGGCATCTTGGAGATCTAAGATGGCGCCTCCCGCGCTTTGCCTTCTTCCCCGATTGAACAAAATAGCACCTCCTGCGCTTTGCCTTCTTCCCTGCTGGATTAAGATGGCGCCTCCCGCGCTTTCTGCCTTTTCTGCTGCTGCCAACGCCGCTCTCCGCGGTCCCCGTGGCAAACTGCAGCTCTTCGCGGCTTTCTGCGCTTCTAAATTATTTTTCTTTTATTTTAATTACTGTTCCTGTCATCAGAGCAGACCCTATGGGACACTTCCCTCCCTCTTCTCGGGTCTGTACGCTGCCCGGCTTCGTAGCACCAGCCGCGCCCTGTGTGCTCCACCCTCTCTCTCTCTCTCCTCTTCCCGACAACGCTGTTCGGCCCCGTTGAAAAGCCACCCGATTGAGCTCTAGCCTGCCGCAGCCCAGGAAGGATCAGTGTACTACCTGCCACCAGCCCGATTAGCTGGAACACCATAGACTGGATAACCAAGCCCAGCTCTCGACAGCCTCTCCTGCAAATCTTCGAATTCGATGAATCAGAGAGCGGTTGCCCATGGTCGACGCCCATTTCTTCTGGGTTTTTTTCTTTTTGGATTTCTTCCTTCTGGCTTCGACCTCTAATAAATTCGCTTCAGGGATGGATCCCCGTGAGGTGGTACAGAACTGTAGGTAAGTTCGGATCTGTTCGTCGCCAATGTAATGTCCGTGTGTAATTGAGACACGGACTGCAGAAGTTGGTTATAACAGGTTTTTACTGAATGGAGACAAAACTGGAACTACTATACAAAGTTACTTCACAGACTTATATACAGGGGTGGTCACTACTGGTACTGCAGTATACAGGGGCTGCAGAATATAGTTCCTTCTTCAAGGTACATACACTACAATATCCCTAGTTGCAATCTCCCATTGTAATTTGTCCCTTGGACTCCATGTATCATTCTGTTAAATCTACACTTCACTTTTTAAGCCTAATACTGTTTGGATCTCAACTGTCTCCAGCTTTACTCTATATAGAGTGTATTGTAAACACATCTTTTTAGATCCGAAGTGGATGACTTCACACTTGCTCATATTTAAATCAATTTGTCACAGTTTTGTCTGGATTTGTGACAGAAATGCGCTGTAGTGGCAGGATTATGGACAAGAAAATGGAATTTGTAGATTGTGCAATGATGCACTGCAGCCAATGAAAGTCCTTTGGTGGGATTTGGCCAACCGGATCCCAGATAGCTTGTTAAAGTATTTGACTTTTAATCTGAGGGTCCAGTGTTCAAATCGTGCGCTGCTTCTAAACTGCGAAACTCATCTCTACATTCGTGCTCTGATCCTTTCACAATGAGAATAGCAACAGCAGTAGGCCATTTAACCCCTCGAGCCTTTCTGCCATTCAATTATTTCTGTGACCGAACTCCGTTTGCATCCCTTTGCTCCATAGAAACATAGAAAATTGGAGCAGGAGTAGGCCATTCGGCCCTTCGAGCCTGCTCCGCTATTCAATATGATCATGGCTAATCCTCTATCTCAGTACTATATTCCCACTCCCTCCCCATACCCCTTAATGCCTTTTGTGTCTAGAAATCTATCTATCTCCTTCTGAAATATATTCTTGGCCTCCACAGTCTCCTGTGGTAGAGAATTCCACAGGTTCACCACCCTCTGAGTGAAGAAATGTTTCCTCATCTCAGTCATAAATATCCTACCCCGTATCCTGAGACTGTGACCCCTCGTTCTAGAATCCCCAGCCAGGAGAAACATCCTCTCTGCATCTAATCTGTCTACCACTGTCAGAATTTTATACGTTTCAATGAGATCCCCCCTCATTCTTCTAAACTCTATTGAATACAGGCCTAGTCGACCCAATCTCTCCTCATACAACAGTCCTGCCATCCCAGGAATCAGTCTGGTGAATCTTTGCTGCACTCCCTCTATGGCAAGTATATCCTTTCTTTGGTAAGATGAGCAAAACTGCACACACTACTACAGGTGTGGTCTCATCAAGACCCTGTACAACTGCAGTAAGACATCCTTGCTCCTTTACTCAAATCCTCTTGCAATGAAGGCCAACATACCATTTGCCTTCCTAACTGCTTGCTGCACCTGTATCTTTGCTTTCAGTGACTGGTGTACAAGGACACCCAGCTCCCTTTGTACATCAACATTTCCCAATCTATCACCATTTAAATAATACTCTGCCTTTCTGTGTTTCCTACCGAAGTGGATAACTTCACATTTATCCACGTTATACTGCATCTGCCATGTATTTGCCCACTCACTCACTCAACTTGTCTAAATTGCCTGGAAGCCTCTTTGCATCCTCCTCACAACTCACAATCCCACCTAGATCTGTGTCATCAACAAACTTGGAAATATTACATTTGGTTCCCTCATCCAAATCATTGATATATATTGTGAATAGCTGGGGCCCAAACACTGATCCCTTTGGTATGCCACTAGTCACTGCCTGCCAACCCGAAAAAGACCCATTTATTCCTTCTCTCTGTTTCCTGTCTGTTAACCAATTTTCAAACCATGCCAGTATATTACCCCCAATCCCATGTGCTTTAATTTTGCACACTAACCTCCTATGTGGGACTTTATCAAAGGCCTTCTGAAAATCTAAATACACCACATCCACTGGTTCTCCCTTATCTATTCTAACAGTTACATCCTCCAAAAACTCCAACAGGTTTGTCAAACACGATTTGCCTTTCATAAATCCATGCTGACTTTGTCTAAACACGTTGATATTTTCGAAGTGTCCTTTTTATCACATCCTTTATAGTAGACTCTAGCGTGTTCCCTACTACTGAGGTTAGGCTATCAGATCGGTAGTTTCCTGTTTTCTCTCTCCCTCCTTTTATAAATAGTGGGGTTATATTTGCCATCCTCCAATCTGCAGGAACTGTTCCATAATCTATAGAATTTTGGAAGATGACAAGCAATGCATCCACTATTTCCATGGCTACCTCTTTTCGTACTCTGGGGTGCAGATTATCAGGCCCTGGGGATTTATCGGCTTTCTGTCCCATTAATTTCTCCAGCACTATTTTTTTACTAATACTAATTTCCTATAATTCCTCCTTCTCACTAGACCCTTGGTTTCCTGCAGTTCTGGGAAATTATTTGTGTCCTCTTCCGTGAAGACAGAACCAAAGTATTTGTTTAATTGCTTAGCCATTTCCTTGTTCCCCATTATAAATTCTCCCGTTTCTGACTGTAAGGGACCTACATTTGTCTTCACTACTCTTTTTGTTTTTACATACTTCTAGAAGCTTTTACAATCCGCTTTTATGTTCCTTGCAAGTGTATTCTTTTTACTCTATCTGCCAACTCACTTCCCCCTCACTTAGTCTATCTATATCCCTTTGCAGACTCTGTGTGTTCTCCTCACAGCTTACTGTCCCACCTAGCTTTGTATCATCAGCAAGCTTGGATACACTACACTCGGCCCCTTCATCTAGGTCATTAATATAGATTGTAAATAACTGTGGCCCCAACACTGATCCTTGCGGCACCCCACCAGTTACAGCCTGCCAACTTGAGAAAGGTCCGTTTATCCCTAATGTCTGTTTTCTGTCCATTAACCAATCCGCTCTCCATGCTACTATATTACCCTCAATCCCATGAGCACTAATCTTGTGCAATAGCATTTTATGTGGCCCCTTATCCCGTGCCTTTGGGAAATGCAAATAAACTACATCCACTGGTTCCCCTTTATCTACCCTATTAGTTACATCCTCAAAAATTATAATAATTTTGTCAAACACGATTTCCCTTTCATAAAACCATGTTGACTCTGCCTAATCTTGTTATGATTTTCTAAGTGCCTGATACTACTTCCTTAACAATCAATTCCAGTATTTTTCCGACGACTGATGTCAGGCTAACTGGACTGTAGCTCTCTGTTTCTCTCTCCCTGCTTTCTTCAATAGCGGTGTTACATTTGTGACCTACCAATCCGCTGGGTCCATTCTAGAATCTAGGTCAAAACCGGAACATCAACCATCTCTTCAGACACCTCTTTCAGAACCCTAGGATGTCGGATGGCAGGTCCAGGGGATTTGACAGCGTTTAGTCACATTAGTTTCTCTAGTACTTTTTCTCTACTTATATTAATTACATTAAGTTCCTCATCCTCATTAGACCCTTGGTTCTCCACCATTTTTGGTATGCTTTTTGAAGACAGGTACAAAATATTTTAACGTTCTGCCATTTCCTTATTCCCCATTTTAGCCAGTTCCTTCCTTCCTTCAAAACTTCATCCATCCTTCCCTCCTTCCTTCCCTCCTCCTTCCTTCCTTCCTACCTTCCCTCCTTCGTTTCTTCCCTCCTTTCTTCCCTTCCTCCTTGCTCGCAGTATCCTGCCTTATTGGACAATGATCCTGATTTTGATATTAACTCTGTGATTAACAGCTTATCAGTTCGCGTCCTAACGACGTCTTCTTGCAGATTTAGTAAAACTCTATTTGATTGGAAGCTCTCCAACATCTAATAAACCCACCAGTTTAAAGCCTGTGGGCTATAACAGGCGTTTTAATGGTGAGGGGAATCTTTAGAGGAACAGAACAACTGCTGCAGCAACAGAAAGTGAGTCAGTGCCCAGCTCTGCTGTTCCGGGCACCAGTCGCCTCCTCCTGTTTCATTTTCACATCGATGGGAGAAGCTGAGGGCGAAATCCAATCTACACCGGCTTTACACCGCTTGAAAGATTAACAGGAAAAGCAAATGACGAGGGAGCTGGACAAAGGGTTAACTTTATCATTTCTAAATGAATTTAATTTCAAACATGTTATCGATTTTAGACCAGCGCATTTTTCTGATTCGCGCCGTTAGTGATAGGTTAGGGTTATTGCTGCCCCCGCTCATCAGCATCCCGCGCCACGGGCATTCACAGACCTTTCAGTTATGGCCAAACTCCTGTAATCGCTGCCTTCACCCACTAGCGCGCTTTCCATTTATCCTTTAGCTGTTTCAATCGCACCCTTCCACAGACCTGTTAAGATGAAGGCGGTCCACTTCCGATCTTACTGCACAGCACCAGCGAGCCAAAGTTTCACATCTAGTCCCTCACTCGCAGTTATGTAGCGCTGCCCGTGGTTCACGCACCTCAACTGTTTAGGGCAAAGCTCCAATTACCATGAACACAAAAACCCAGTTCTTCAGTTAACCCCGGGAAAACATAGTGAAAGTTCGGGCCACTGTCCTTGCGACCACAGGCCCTGCTGTCCCAGCGCTTGTCTGCCGCGCGGTCCCGCAGATCTAAATATATCGACTGGTTTTAAGGCACTAATGTGCATTGCTGCGAATTGGTGCATTGGTGCGAATGGGACACGTACCCACTAGGAACAGCGGGTGGTAGCAGAGCAAATTTAATGGCGTAAGCACATGAAAGTGAAGGTTAGATTAAGGAAGTGCCGCAGGCAAGTAACAATGATTTTGAAGGAGGAAAGTAAAGGAGGGTTATTGATTGTGGAAGGAAGAAAAAGCTGGGAGAGGATGCCGGTTTGAATTATGGAGCATAAGGGACAGGCATGAGAGCACTCGCTTTCACCACCAACAAAATGTAACTAGTAGGGTAGGTAAAGGGGAACCAGTGGATGTAGTATATTTGGATTTCCAAAAGGCATTCGATAAGGCGCCACATATAAAGGTTATTACATAAGATTAGGGCTCATGGGGATGGGAGTAATTTATTAGCATGGACAGAGGATTGGTTAACGGACAGAAAACAGGGAGTTGGGATAAATGGATCTTTTTCAGGTTGGCAGGCTGTAACTATTGGGGTGAAGCAAGGATCAGTGTTGGGGCCTCAGCTATTTACAATCTATATTAATGATCTAAATGATGGGACCGAGTGAAATGTATCCAAGTTTGCTGATGATACAAAGCTAGGTGGGACAGTAAGCTGTGAGGAGAACACAAAGATTCTGTAAAGGGATCTAGATAGACTAAATGAGTGTGCAGTAAGGTGGCAGATGGAGTATAATGTAGGGAAATGTGTGGTTATTCATTTTGGTAGGAAGATTAGAAAAACAGAATATTTTTTAATATTGGTGTTCAGAGAGATTTGGGTGTCCTCATGCAAGAAACACAGAAAGCTCACATCCTGATACAGCAAGCAATGAGGAAGGCAATGGATAGCGCATTGGACTTCTAGTTCAATGGTCGAAAAGGCTTTTAAAGTTCTGTGTTCAAGTCCCACCAGAGTCACTGTTTAGTCAGGTTTCGCTGGTGAGCTTTAGCAGCAAAACCACAACTCGTTCATTCATGTCCTTCAAGGAATGGGAATCGCCAATGAGGTCAGTTTAATTGTGAATAAATAACTTGTCAGCTTCAATCTGCACAACGCCTTGAGATATTTTCTTTATTCCACGTGTGTTGTGTCGACAAACCCTCTGCATTCTGTCCACTGAAGCTCAAACATTCTCTGGAGATGTCAATCACACATTCTACAACGCTAAAGAGACATCATCTGAACCTGGGAACCTCTCCAATATCAATCAATGTCCCCCACCCAACCCCCCATCCCCAGCGAGAATCAAACCCCGAGAACAACGAGTCTCTGGAAACGGAGCCGTACAATGTCAATGCCAAACACAGCCAATCAGCCGTCCTTTCAGACCGCTTCTGTCCATCCAATCCCGCTTTCTTATACAATGTACCGCTTCTGTCCATCCAATCCCGCTTTCTTATACAATGTACCGCTTCTGTCCATCCAATCCCGCTTTCTTATACAATGTACCGCTTCTGACCATCCAATCCCGCTTTCTTATGCAATGTACCGCTTCTGTCCATCCAATCCCGCTTTCTTATACAATGTACCGCTTCTGTCCATCCAATCCCGCTTTCTTATACAATGTACCGCTTCTGTCCATCCAATCCCGCATTCTTATACAATGTACCGCTTCTGTCCATCCAATCCCGCTTTCTTATACAATGTACCGCTTCTGTCCATCCAATCCCGCTTTCTTATACAATGTACCGCTTCTGTCCATCCAATCCCGCTTTCTTATACAATGTACCGCTTCTGTCCATCCAATCCCGCTTTCTTATACAATGTACCGCTTCTGTCCATCCAATCCCGCTTTCTTATACAATGTACCGCTTCTGTCCATCCAATCCCGCTTTCTTATACAATGTACAGCTTCTGTCCATCCAATCCCGCTTTCTTATACAATGTACCGCTTCTGTCCATTCAATCCCACTTTCTTATACAATGTACAGCTTCTGTCCATCCAATCCCGCTTTCTTATACAATGTACCGCTTCTGTCCATCCAATCCCGCTTTCTTATACAATGTGCCGCTTCTGTCCATCCAATCCCGCTTTCTTATACAATGTACCGCTTCTGTCCATCCAATCCCGCTTTCTTATACAATGTACCGCTTCTGTCCATCCAATCCCACTTTCTTATACAATGTACCGCTTCTGTCCATCCAATCCCGCTTTCTTCTCCAATGTACCGCTTCTGTCCATCCAATCCCGCTTTCTTCTCCAATGTACCGCTTCTGTCCATCCAATCCCGCTTTCTTATACAATGTACCGCTTCTGTCCATCCAATCCCACTTTCTTATACAATGTACCGCTTCTGTCCATCCAATCCCGCTTTCTTATACAATGTACCACTTCTGTCCATCCAATCCCGCTTTCTTATACAATGTACCGCTTCTGTCCATCCAATCCCGCTTTCTTATACAATGTACAACTTCTGTCCATCCAATCCCGCTTTCTTCTCCAATGTACCGCTTCTGTCCATCCAATCCCGCTTTCTTATACAATGTACCGCTTCTGTCCATCCAATCCCACTTTCTTATACAATGTACAGCTTCTGTCCATCCAATCCCGCTTTCTTATACAGTGTACAGCTTCTGTCCATCCAATCCCGCTTTCTTATACAATGTATCGCTTCTGTCCATCCAATCCCGCTTTCTTATACAATGTACCGCTTCTGTCCATCCAATCCCGCTTTCTTATACAATGTACCACTTCTGTCCATCCAATCCCGCTTTCTTATACAATGTACAGCTTCTGTCCATCCAATCCCGCTTTCTTATACAATGTATCGCTTCTGTCCATCCAATCCCGCTTTCTTATACAAGGTACCACTTCTGTCCATCCAATCCCGCTTTCTTATACAATGTACCGCTTCTGTCCATCCAATCCCGCTTTCTTATACAATGTACCGCTTCTGTCCATCCAATCCCGCTTTCTTATACAATGTACCGCTTCTGTCCATCCAATCCCGCTTTCTTATACAATGTACCGCTTCTGTCCATCCAATCCCGCTTTCTTATACAATGTACCGCTTCTGTCCATCCAATCCCGCTTTCTTATACAATGTACCGCTTCTGTCCATCCAATCCCGCTTTCTTATACAATGTACAACTTCTGTCCATCCAATCCCGCTTTCTTATACAATGTACCGCTTCTGTCCATCCAATCCCAGTTCCTTATACAATGTACAGCTTCTGTCCATCCAATCCCGCTTTCTTATACAATGTACCACTTCTGTCCATCCAATCCCGCTTTCTTATACAATGTACCGCTTCTGTCCATCCAATCCCAGTTCCTTATACAATGTACAGCTTCTGTCCATCCAATCCCGCTTTCTTATACAATATATCGCTTCTGTCCATCCAATCCCGCTTTCGTATACAATGTACAGCTTCTGTCCATCCAATCCCGCTTTCTTATACAATATATCGCTTCTGTCCATCCAATCCCGCTTTCGTATACAATGTACAGCTTCTGTCCATCCAATCCCGCTTTCTTATACAATGTACCGCTTCTGTCCATCCAATCCCGCTTTCTTATACAATGTACAGCACGATCAAGCAGTACACGAAACATTTCAAATCAACTATATTAGCCTCACTTCACCAGATTCATTTTGAAAGTCTGAACTTTCCTTTTCTGAATTACTTGCCCTGCCATCTCAGTCATTCTTTCTTTCTTTCCCCCTTTCTGATGGTGTTGCCGGTTAGATCAGCCTCGGCCGTTCAAGGAAGCCTGAGAAGTCCATCAGTGGAAAACACAGAGAGACAAGACATAGAGATGGAGCCACTGAGAGATTGGGTCCAGGGGTATGATTTTCACACAGAATAATCCACTGATTTAAATGCGAGAGTCGGATGAGCCCCCGTTTTTTAGTCAAAAATCCCCAATTCCCTCAGCTTGGCGACATTACACAAGACTTAAAATAATTACTGCCAAAAGTACTGTGCAGAGTCTGTGTCCAGTATATAACAAGAAACCTGCGATTTTTTATTAAAAGCGGGAATTCAGTCCCAGATGTGCTGAAACTGTGAGGTAAATATCAAATCAAATCAAATCAAATCAACTTTTATTGTCATTGTTAGTGCACAAGTGCAGTACAACGAAATGTAGGCTTGCGGCTCCCGAGAATGTACATTTGGATTAAGACATTTAAACATTCAACATACATTTTGCTTGTAGTATATTAGCATAAATATGACCATAATAAAGTGCATTGGCAGATGTGCAGGCTTTAGAGTTTATTTGTAGAGTTCAGTAGGATGACAGCCCTGGGAAAGAAGCTGTTCCTAAATCTGGTCATACGGGTGCGAATGCATCTGTAGCATCTCCCAGTTGGTAGGAGGGTGAACAGACTGTGGCTGGGGTGGGTAGGGTCTTTGATGATGGACCGTGACCTCCGTAAACAGCGTTTCTGGTGTATGTGCTCTATGGTCGGTAGCCAGGTGCCGGTAATGCATTGGGCAGTTTTGACTACCCGCTGCAGGGCTTTCCGTTCATAGTAGCTACAGCTGCCATACCATACTGTGATACAGTTTGTCAGGATGCTCTCTATAGTGCAGCGGTAAAAGTTAGAGAGGATCAGGGGTGACAGATTACATCCCTTCAGCCTCCTTAAGAAATATAGGCGCTGCTGGGCCTTCTTCACCAGAGAGGAGGTGATGAGGGAACAGGAGAGGTCTTCCGTGATGTGGACTCTGAGGAACTTAAAGCTGTCCACCCTTTCCACCACAGCCCCATTGATGTGGATGGGGGTGTGACTTCCACCTTTGGACTTCCTGAAGTCCACAATGATTTCTTTTGTTTTCTTGGTGTTAAGGGCCAGGTTGTTATCGGCGCACCACTTCATGAGATGCTGGACCTCCTCCCCGTTTGTCTCCAGAAGCCTGCTCCATATTTTCCACATTGTCAATCTGGGAGCATGGGCAGGACTTAGCTTCAAGTCTGTCGCTCAGACACAAAGCAGCACAAACTCCCGGATTCAGAAACCACCCACAGGTGGAGAGTCAAAGATAAACACAGCCAGAGGGACCAGCAACACCTGGAGCTCAGGCTCCGTGGGTTAGTTGGTTAAAGTGCCTGTTTAGTAAAGCGGAGTTTCTGGCTTTGACTCCCAGCTTTATTTTATAACTTGTGAATTTAAACAACAAAATGAAACTGTATCTGTAAAATCACACTGACCAGAGCGTGGAAATATCAATTTTAATAAAATTACCTGCAACTTTGTTCAATGATTGGTGCAAAACCTTGGATCTGAGGAGAGCTCCTCGACCTCAAACGTTAACCCTGTGTTTCCTCTCCACAGATGACCCCGGACCTACCGAGTGTTTACAGCATTTTCTGAATAATTCAATTTCCAACCTCTGCAGTATTTTGCTTTGCCTTTTAGTCTTTCAATAACAGAAACAAGAATGTGACAGGAGAATTGAAATGGAGGTGTTGGTGAGCATTGGTGGTTCAGGTGTCGAATTCTCGCCTGCCATGGGGGCGATCCGGGTTCAATTCTGGGCTCAATACCGAGCTAGACATCTTGCTAAAGTACTTAAGCAGCCATTTTAAATTAAAGAAGTTTCATCATATGTTCTACAAAAAAGACAATTTTTAAAACGTGTCAAACTTTCCGTCATTCTGCTGTCAAGGAACAGAATAATAATTTGAGTTAAGGAACAGAATAATAATTTGAGTGAAGGAAGATAAATCCATCCTCTCACTTCCGTGTGACAAACCTCAGGGAAACAGCTCCGAGCTTCCACAAGGAGGGAGACGCTGAGGTCCGAGCGAGAAAGGAGGAAGGATTTGGTTAAAGGTGGTTAGAGCCCGAAGCTGCAGTAATATTTTAGGGTTTCAGGCAGGTTTGAAGAGTGGTTGAGTGTCAGAGTTCCAGAGGGCAGCAGAAGACTGACTGAGATCAGCCGGCGGGGAGGAAGAGCAGGGAATGGGTTAGGAACCTGTTAAAAGTCAAAGCGAGAATCAGACCCCAGACCCAGGAGCTGCTGGTAACTGTGCCGCGCAGATAATGGAGCTGAAATAAAGACAGTCACAGTTTGTGAAGATTTAAGAATCAGAACAGAATAACTGAACAGCCCCGTCCGCTAATGGGTAAGACTTTGGTTGGTGATATTCTGAGGTTCAATTCTTGCTGCAGTCGTTCTACACGCTGGGAAAACAATGTCCAACAGAGCGAGGAATAGACAGTTTACTTAACGTGAAATTAAATTCAGCCAAACTTCCTTCAGTTCCATTACTCGCAATGACACTTTACATTACAAACAAGGCTCTTATTATTATTTATATTTGCATTGCTGTTTTTGCGCCCTTGCAAACTACCGCCTCATTTCCAACCTCCCTTTCCTCTTCAACAACCTTTAACGTGTTGTCGCCTCCAATTCCGTGTCCATCTACACCTGAACTCAATGATTTAATCTCTCCAATCATGTTTCCGCTACTACCCCTGTACCGAAATGGATCTTATCAAAGTCACAAGCGATATCCTATGCGACTGTGAGCAAAGGTAAGCTCTCCCTCTTCACCCTTCTCGAACTGTCTGCACCATTTGACACGGTTCACCACACCATGCTTCTCCAGCGCCTCCACACTGCCGTCTAGCTGGGTGGGACTGCACTCGCCTGGGTCCATTCTTATCTACCCAGTCGTAGCCAGAATATCACCTGCAATGGATTCTCCTCCCGCTCCCGCACCCGCATCGTCACCTCTGGTGTCCCCCAAGGATGTATGCTTGGCCACCTTCTATTCCTCATCTACAAGCTGTCCCTCGGTGACATTTTCTGAAAACACAGCGTCCGTTTCCATATATACCCAGCTCAACCACCCCACTGCCTCTCTCGACCCCTCCACTGCCTCTGTGTTGTCACTCTGCTTCTACATAATCCAGTGCTTGATGAGCGGAAATGTCTTCCAACGATATGCTGGGAATGTAAAGTAATTGTCTCCGCTCCCTGCCACAAGCTCCGTTCCATCGCCACTCGCTCTATCCCTCTCTCCCTGGTAACTTGCTGAGGCACAAGCAGACTATTCACAACCTAGGTGTCATATTTGACCCCGAGAGCAGCTTCTGACCACATATTTGCTCCATCACCAAGACCGCCTATTTCCACCTCCGACTCCGCCCCTGCCTCGGCTCATCTGCTGCTCAAACCCTCACCCATGCCTTGGTTAACTCTAGACGACTATTCCAATGCACGCTTGGCTGGTCTCCCACGTTCCTGATGTCACACAAAACTCTGCTGTCCGTGTCCTAACTCGCACCAGGTCCCGTTCACCCATCACCTCTGTGCACTGAACAGGGAACTGGGAAGCTATGGAAACCCCGAGCAAATGAGATTTTATTCATTTTGAGTCCTACTTTTGACAAAGCAGAATCGCAGAATGGCAGCTTATGATCAATTATGATTGTGGAGCCTGAAATTAAATGCAGCTCAAGCCTTAATAATGATGCATTAAAGGCCTGCGTCGTTGTTATGACATTAATGGTGCAGCGGGCGCGCGGACAGCTGGGTTGCGCTGCGCCATAAACTGATGGTTTTTCATTAAAATGGGAATATATTGCGCTCGAACGGGATTTGAACCCTCAGCGAGAATCACTCCGCTGGAACAAGAAGCCTTTGGCAACATTACCGTTCAGCCGGTGCAACATTTAGCGGCCACCCACATCCTATCAACAAGCCTTTGGCACCACTTCTGTCCATCCAATCTCGGGTGTTTTACTGCAACGTTCCTCTCCGCCCTAACTAGGCGATCGGAACTAGTCCAGTAAATCACTCTGGCCCTGTATTCCTGGCAGTACCTAACTTTGTCCAGTTCCATTACTCGCAATGACACTCGGCCCCAGTCAAAACAGGTCCCGCTCTCGCTGGAAGGAATTCTGCGAATCGATGTCCACTGCCCGAGCCGACAGATTGTTGCAGAGTTCAACTATTCTCTGGGGAAAGAACCACCTGCTGACATCTGACCTCGATCTGGCCTTATACAACTTAACATCGTCACCCCACCTGCTCCCTCAAATATTTAACTGCAAGAAACTGTCAGCTCGAAAAACTCTATTCACTTTATCATCTTCTAGACCTCCAACAGACCAACGCTAAGTCTATAGAGTCTCAACTCGTTCAGCCTATCTTGATAACTAAGATGCTTACTAATAGGAATTAGTCTAGTGGCCCTTCTCTGCACTCTCTCCAAAGCACTTTTGCCTTTATCTCAAGGGGCAGGAGTAAAACAATGGGGATGACGATATTCTCCAGTTGTATAAACTTCTAGTTAGACCACATCTGGAGCATTGAGTCCTGTTCCGGGCACCGCGTGCAGGGAGGGTACAGTGGCCTTAGAGCGGTGCAGTGCAGATTTACCACATTAATACCGAGGCTTACAGGGTTAAATTATGAGGATTGGTTCTTTAAACTTGGTTTCTGTTCCCTTGAGTTTAGAAGATTGGGGGATGATTTGGCCGTGGTGGTTAAAGTGTTAAAAGGTTTAATATGGTAGATAGAGATAAACTATTTCCTCTGCTTGGGGAATCAAGTACAAGGGGGGGAAAAACTTAAAATTAGAGCCACCTCATTCAAAAACAAGCCTGAAGGCTTTACATCTTAATGCGAGGAGCATTCGTAATGGCCCAGTAATTCCGGGCACAACGCGTACGGACGGGGTACTCATGCGTGTGCCCGGAGGAATTGCCGGTTTTCAGCATGCACAGCGCATGCGCTGAAAACCGGCATTTCCTGTCCTCTGACCCAAGGGGTTAAGAGGCTGAACGCGTGCGCGGTATCGGGCAGCGCGTGCATCTTGGATTTCCTCTATTTTTAGAGAGTTGTGCGTGTGTAAAGGCTTCCGGTCTTTACGCATTGAAAAACCACACGTAAGTACTTAGTTTTTCAGGTAAGTGGTCTATTAATGCAATTGAGAATTTTTTTTCCACAGGTTTGTTATTTTTAAAGAATTTACAGTAAGGTAAGTTTAGTTTTAGCCCCGATTTTTTTATATAATTTTTTTTTTCAAATTTTCAAATTATTGTTTAAAATAGTTTTTCAGAGTTCTTTATGGTTCATTTAAGTAGTGCAATGTTTTTTTAAATTTTCTTTCAGGTTTAAGTAGTGTTTTGGGGCCAGGAGTTTGGGGACAGCTCTTACTGTCAAACTCATGAATGAACTTTTGCAACCTCCCATTGGTTGCCCTGTGCTCACGTGATCCCAGCCGGCTCATCGCACTAAGTATGCCACTGGGTCACGCACGCACAGCGCGGCAGCACCTCAAGCGGGCTAGTCAGAGGAAATGCAACGCGGGCCAGAATTAAAATGTCAGCGCGCTGGGTAACTGAACATTGGGGGCTTGCACGCGCGGCAAGCTCCCGATCCAAATTTCAGGGCCAATAAGGTGGACGAATTAGCTGCGCAAATAGATGTAAACGGATATGATATGATTGGGATTACGGAAACATGGCTCCAGGGTGACCAAGGCTGGGAACTCAACATCCAGGGGTATTCAATATTCTGGAAAAACAGGCGAAAAGGAGGTGGGGTAGCATTGCTGGTTAAAGAGGAGATTAACACAATAGTAAGGAAGGATATTAGCTCTGATGATGTGGATTCTGTATGGATAGAGCTGAGAAATACCAAGGGGCAGAAAACTTTAGTGGGAATTGTATACAGACCCCCAAACAGTAATGCAGAGGTTGGGGATGGCATTAGACAGGAAATTACAGATGGGTGCAATAAGGGCACAGCAGTCATCATGGGTGACTTTAATCTACATATAGATTGGGCTAACCAAATTAGTAACAATACCCTGGAGGAGGAATTCCTAGAGTGTATGTGGGATGGTTTCCTGGACCAATGTGTCGAGGAACCAACTAGAGAGCAGGCCATCTTAGACTGGGTATTATGTAATGAGAAATGATTAATTAGCAATGTTGTTGTTCAAGGCCACTTGGGTCGGAGCAATCATAATATGATAGAATTCTTCATTAAGATCGAGAGTGAAGGAGTTGACTCAGAGACTAGGGTCCTGAATTTAAATAAAGGAAACTATGATGGTATGAGGTGCAAGTTGGATAGGATTGATTGGGGAATGATACTTAAAGGGTTGACGGTAGATAGGCAATGGCAAACATTTAAAGATCGCATGGATGAACTACAGAATTTGTTCATCCCTGTTTGGCATAAAAATAAAACAAACAAGGTGACTCAACCGTGGCTAACAAGGGAAATTGGAGATAGCATAAGATCCAAGGAGAGGACATATAAATTGGCCAGAAGAAACAGTAAACCTGAGGATTGGAAGCTGTTTATGATTCAGCAAAGGAGGACCAAGGGATTAATTAAGAGGGGCAAAATAGAATATGAGAGTAAGCTTGCAGGGAACATAAAAACTGACTGTAAAAGCTTCTATAGATATGTGAAGAGAAAAAGATTGATGAAATCAAACAAAGGTCCCTTTCAGTCAGAATCAGGGTAATTTATAATGGGGAACAAAGAAATGGCAAACCAATTAAATACATACTTTGGTTCTGTCTTCACAAAGGTGGACACAACTAACCTTCCAGAAATTTTGGGGAACATAGGGGCTGTATTAGTTTGAGGTACTCTATTAATTTGAGGTTGCTGTAATAGTTTGAGTTACTGTATTAGTTTAAGGGGCTGTATTAGTTTGATGGGCTGTAGTTGTTTGAGGTACTGTAGTAGTTTTAGGGTCTGTATTAATTTGAGGGCCTGTATTAGTTTGAGGTACTGTATTAATTTGAGGTGCTATATTTGTTTGAGGGGCTGTATTTGTTAGAGGGGCTGTATTAGTTTGAGTGGTTGTATTACTTTAAGGGACTGTATTAGTTTGAGGTACTGTAACAGTTTGAGGTGCTGCATTAATTTGAGGGGCAGTATTAGTTTGAGGGGCTGTATTAGTTTGTGATACTGTATTAGTTTAAGGGGCTGTATATGTTTGAGATACTTCATTAGTTTGAGGTGCTATATTAGTACGAGGTACTGTTTTAGTTTGAGTAGGTGTATTAGATTGAGGTGCTGTATTAGTTTGAGGAGCTGTATTGGTCTGAGGGACTATATTAGTTTGATGGGCTGTATTAGTTTGAAGGGCTGGATTATTTGAGGGGATTTATTAGTTTGAGGGGCTGTATTAGTTTGAGGTACTGTATTAATTTGAGGTACTATATTAGTTTAAGATACTGTGTTAGTTTTGAGGAGCTGTATTCGTTTGAGGGGCTATATTAGTTTGAGGTACTATATTAGTTTGAGGTGCTGTATTAGTTTGAGGGGTGGTTTTTGTTTGGGGTTCTGTATTTGCTTGAGGGGCTCTATTAGCGTTTGAGGTTCTATATTAGTTTGAGTGGTTCTATTAGTTGGGCTGTATTAATTTGAGGTGCTGTATTAATTTGAGGGGCTGTATTAGTTTGAGGGGCTGTATTACTGAGAGATGCTGTATTAGTTTTAGGGTCTATTATTTTGAAGGTTCTGTATTAGTTTGAGGTACTGTATTAGTTTTAGGGTCTGTATTAGTTTGAGGAGCTGTATTAGTTTGAGGTACTGTATTAGTTTGAGGTACTGTATTAGTTTGAGAGGCTGTATTCTTTTGAGGCACTGTTTTAGTTTGACATTCTGTATTAGTTTGAGTGGCTTAATAGTTTTAGAATCCATTGACTCAAATTCCCCACTTTAATTGTTTAACTAAATGGCCCCTGTTAAAGACGGACAGCCCCATCCCAGAATGCAGCAGACCATCCCTGAGAGGACACTCTAACATTTGGAATTTAATTACTGAATGGCCACAGAGAGTGAAGGACATCACCGAAACAATATGGCCTAGAAATTGGGTTGGTAGCGCCGGCGCTGTGCACCTAAAGAGACCTAGAATTGGGGCGATACCCTATGTTAGGGCGGACGCTATGAAGATAGCGACAACTCAGATATTGACTATACATTTAGCACCTGCGCTAAGTGTTTGCGCGCGCCCGCGAGCGCAAGCAGTTCATGACGTCATTTCAGTGTGCAACGCCTTCTAGGATCGCCTGAGCGCATATTGGGTGGTGCCCGGAGCCTTAGCGCCCAGCGCTATTAGTGACAGTTCGAAGGAGGGCTAACAGGCCCTTCTCGGAGTAGGGGGGCGCTATTTAAAGGGGACAGCTTTAGTGCAGAATCTTCTGCCACTTGGCCTGCTCATTGCGATCGTTGCTAGAGAGAGTTGGCGAGCTAATGTGGAGCCGAGTTCTGGGAATTTAGCTTTAGAGTACTTGGGTCCTTCAAACCTGTCCGAAGCACTTGCAGCACTACACCTAAAAGCCTTTTGACCAATTGGCATCGGAATGAGTGTTTGTTTGGAGGGTGATGGCCTCATCGCCCAACACTGTGAAGGGGCAGAGAGACGGCGGGAGAGAGGGCCGGGATTGGCCAGAAGGAGGAGGGGCAATGGAGGTCGGCCAATCCGACGGGAAGCTGCGAGGGTCTTTAGGCAGCAGGTGACAAGCCTTGACATGTCGGAGGAGCAGTGTTTGGGAAGGCTCCGATTCTGGACGGACATTGTTACTGATCTGTGCCACCTGTTTGGTCAGGATCTGCAGCCGCGTGAACGCTGCAGGACCTCTCTGTCCGTGATGGCTAAACTGACTGATGGCCTCCATTTTTATGCCAACGGATCCTTTCAGTCAGCCATTGGGGACATTGCGACTGTCACTCAGGTTGCAGTCCACTGTTGCACCCGGCAAGTTACAGAAGCCCTTTATAGGCGAAGGCGTCAAATCATGACCTTCCCTCGGACCCTGCACAAGCAGGCGGAGGGCGCGCAGGGTGTCGCTTCTATTGCGGACTTCCCCATGGTGCAGGGGGCGAGTGACAGCACACACGTGGCTTTGAGGGCGCCATGCCATCATCCTTAGCACTTCCGCAGCCGCAAGGGGTTGCACTCCTTCAACATGCAGCTGGTCTGTGACCACCGCCAAATCATCATGGCAGTCACCGCGCATTTCCCAGGGTGCAGCCACGATGCCTTTATCCTGCGGTTGACCTCAGTTTGTAACCTTTTTGAGGGGCTGCCTCGAAGACGAGGCTGGCTTACTGGGGACAAGGGCTATCCTCTCTGGCCATGGCTGATGACAACACTCCATGTGGCCGACACCCCAGCAGAAGAGCTGATCAGCAGCGGCCATCAGGCGACCAGGCACAGTAAACAGCACACTATTGGTGTTGTCAAAAAGCGTTTCCAATGTCTGGAACATTCGGGGGATCCCTGCAGTACTCGCCGCAGCAAGTGGCACACATCGTCGTTGTCTGCTGCCTGCTCCACAACTTGGCGAATTGACGCACCCAGCCAATTCCAGCTGTCCCTCAACGACCAGCAGAGCAGGCGGAGGAGGAGGAGTATGGGGAGGAGGAGGAGGAGGAAGAGCAGGCGGTGGAGGAGGAGTATGAGGAGTATGAGGAGGAGGAGGAGGAAGAGCAGGCAGAGGAGGAGGAATATGAGGAGGAGGAGGAAGAGCAGGAGGAGGAGGAGGAGGAGTATGAGGAGGAGGAGGAGGAAGAGCAGGAAGAGGAGGAGGAGTATGAGGAGGAGGAGGAGGAGGAAGAGCAGGCGGAGGAGGAGGAGGAGTATGAGGAGGAGGAGGAGGAGGAGGAAGAGCAGGTGGAGGAGGAGGAGTATGAGGAGGAGGAGGAAGAGCAGGCGGAGGAGGAGGAGGAGGAGTATGAGGAGGAGGAGGAAGAGCAGGCAGAGGAGGAGGAGGAGTATGAGGAGGAGGAGGAAGAGCAGGCGGAGGAGGAGGAGGAGGAGTATGAGGAGGAGGAGGAAGAGCAGGTGGAGGAGGAGGAGAAGGAGGAGGAAGAGCAGGCGGAGGAGGAGGAGGAGGAAGAGTATGAGGAGGAGGAAGAGCAGGAGGAGGAGGAGGAGGAGGAGGAAGAGCAGGCAGAGGAGGAGGAGGAGTATGAGGAGGAGGAGGAGGAGGAAGAGCAGGAGGAGGAGGAGTAGGAGGAGGAGGAGGAGTATGAGGAGGAGGAGGAGGAAGAGCAGGCGGAGGAGGAGGAGTATGAGGAGGAGGAGGAGGAGGAAGAGCAGGCGGAGGAGGAGGAGGAGTAGGAGGAGGAGGAGGAGGAGGAAGAGCAGGCGGAGGAGGAGGAGGAGTATGAGGAGGAGGAGGAGGAAGAGCAGGCGGAGAAGGAGGAGAAGGAAGATGGAAGGGCTGCTGAAAGTGGAAGGGCCATACGTCAGAGGCTCATCTGGACTCGTGTCGAGACCCCTGTGGCGGAATGATGAGAGTCTTAACTCATGCGCACTTTGGATGTTTGAGGGCCTCTGAATGCCAGCATCACTGAAACTAGTCACATGCACCATGCCACATTGAAACTTCTGTTTATTGGCACAAAAGTCTTTCATTAAAGCTAAACAACGTAATGTCAACAGAAACCATAACTTTCAAAATAACTGTGAACTGTTCGGCAAAGCCGAAAAACTCAACAAACCTTCTGCAGATATAACAGCAGGTGAGGGTGTCCTTGAATTTGGACAAACAAACGTCTCAGCACCTCCCTCTACAACTGGCCCCTTGAGGGAGAACGACTTCTCTTTCGCGCCCGGCCCCTTCCCTCCCTGCTGCTCCTACGTAATTGGACCCCAGTGGCGGCGTCAAGGCTGGGGGACGCCTGCTGACTGTCTGGAAGTGCAGAAGCCCCTGAGGAACGGCCTGGCCGACCTCTGGGCTTGGAGGGTGCGGACGCAGGATGCTTGATGTGACCATGGCTGGAAGCAGTGTGGCCTGCAGGTGGTGGCAGCTGCAATGCAGGCGTCCCAGCGCTGGCATGTGCAGTGGTCTCCTGCCGAGAGAGGACACCTGCACCATGGTCGGACGACACACTGGCTATCTGAGGGGAGCGGCTCGGCTCATCCGCCACAATTGCATGCTCCACTGATTCCCGGCCTGTATGGGACTGGAAGGGCCTGGGGTGATCCTAACTGATGCAGAGAGGGTGGCTACAGTGAGAGATCGCGTTGCGTCAATCTGGCTGTGGAGGAGCCCAGCAAGTGACTGCGTGGCAACAGTGAGGACCTGTGTGCCAGGTGCCAGTGCTTTGGAGAAGGCCTGGACAGTTCTTCCCATTGCTTCGGACAAGCCAGGTGCCGACCGCTCCACTGCCTCGGACAAGCCCTGCACAGACCTTTCCAGGGATTGTCCGAAGCCCTGAACAGTCCTTTCCATAGCCGACTCAAAGCCGTGGACAGTCCTCTCCATTGTTGGGCTGAAGCCCTGGATAGTCCTGTCCATTGTTGCCCCGAAGCCCTGGATAGTCCTGTCCATTGTTGCCCCAAACACCTGCAGAGTCCTGTCCATTGTTGCCCCAAAGCCCTGGAGAGTCCTCTCCATTGTTGCCCCGAAGTCCAACATACTCTTAGCCAATGAATCTATTGACTCAGGCATCTTCTCGACTGCAGCCATCAGCTCCGTGTGTCTGACCCGGGCCTATTTGCTCATCTCAGCCAGGCGACGCACCTCATCTGCACTCTGTGCAGCAGTCATCACGACCCGCCTTGCCCTCCGGGGAGACGGTGGCCAAACTTGCCTATCCCCCATGCGTTGCTGCATGCCGCTTGGTCCGGCAACTGGTTCATCCTCAGAGCCCCCACCCCTCCCCTCCAGGGGACTACTATCCCCAGTCTGTAGATGTGTCAGCTCCCCGGATTCTGCAATGGCTGGTCCAGATTCCTCCTGGTCCTCGCCTCCGGTGGCACTGGCACTGGCAGCTTCAGCGCATTGAGCCCGAGTTGGTGCTGCTTCATCTGAAAGTGGGAGGTGGAAGAGTGGCTTTAGCAAAAGGACAGGTTTGCTGAAAGGCATGCCAAATTGCGGCAAGGCTCTGACACGGCTGCATACTGAGGATGCATGCTGGCGGGGGGACCAAGTGGAAGGCAACACGTGAAAAAGGTGAGAGTCTTACCCTCGCTGTCGGTAATGGGGTCGGCAGATGCAGTGGTCACAGGACCAGACAGACGTCCTCCAAGTATCTGGTGCACTCTCTCCTCCAGATCCGTCAGAGTGACCACTTGTGGAGGTCCGCCACCGGTTCGACGTTGCTCCTTCCGGATCATCGCCAGCTTAGACTGCAGGGGAAAGAAGGGGAAGTTCTGTAACATGATGCCTTGAGAGATCATCGTATGGCCCCCATGGTGCAAGAGCCCTTACATGAGGCCTTGAGAGATCATCGCATGCCCCCCATGGTGCAAGAGCCCTTACATGAGGCCTTGAGACATCTGTCCATGTGTGTGCCCAGAAAGGGCCATGGGTGCATGCTGACAGATGGCCATTGGGGCATCATTGCAGCAGGGTGCCCGAAGTCAGCTGCAGATGGAGGGAATCAGAAGATTGCTAAACCATCACTCACCCTAACGATCCGTGTGAGGTTGTTGAATTTCTTCCTGCACTGAACAGGGGTCCTGGTCGCCATGTTGCTGGAGTTGACCCTCACAGCAACCTCCCTCCAAGATCGTCAGTAAGCCTTCTTATTCGGCCTTTTGCCATTATCCAGATACAGGACCTCTCGACGGCGTTCAACTGCAGCCACCAAGTGGTCCAGAGCCTCAGTGCTGAAGCGCTCTGCTCTCTGTCTAACCTTCTCCATGCTGAACAAGTTTGTACCGCCAGACAAGGGCGAGCGCCGAATCTGAGGCCTACAGGGCGTTGGGTGTTGAAGCTCAGGCTGACTGACCCACCCCTTTAAGAGCCGGCCGGCGCCTGGAGATCTCGTAGTTTCCCGTAATCGAGATCACCTGCGCTGCGCCCATCCGCGTCGATATTGAGTGGCGCCTGAACTTTTGCACCTTAAGAGCACCGTGCAACGGCTGAATTAGCGCCTCAATCCCCTTTGGGGGCGATGCAACCCAATATTTCGCCAGGCAGCGATAACTTTCGTCTGGCTATAAACTTAGCGCTCCGCCAGTTCTAACGCCTCAAGCGAGGCTATACCCAATTTCTAGGCCTGTGAGTTCTAAAGATGGGCCTGGTGATGTTTACAACAACAAACCCGTTGCTGGGAGAATACAGCTGACAATTTTCATTAGTTAATCATGTGATATTCTCCGGTCTTTGGAGCTTTCAATTTCAATCTCAGCAATAAATATATTCCATCACAACAGGGAATTAACTCAGCTGTCGTCATCTGTTCAAATGTTTTTTTTAAAGAGTATTTTCAGCGATGTTGCAACCTCAGTGTCCCCGTGGAGATCCCGCAGGGTATAAAGGAAAGGCTCTGGGAATGTCCCACCTCAGAGTTAATTCAGAGAGATTGTCGGCAGCACGAAGGGACACATCGCTTCACACAGAAAATGCTTGACACATATTTCAGTGCGGAGAAAATATGCTACGTGATCATTGCAGTCATTGGTGTTCCTGGTAAGTTACATAAACCATTGAAGTTGTGTAAATCTGTGTGTGAGCTGGCCTCTGGTTTTGCTCTGTGACTAATAATGTTACATCCTGATCACCGTTATACAGACACCCGAACAGTGATAACATTTCGTTTAGTCAAATGTCCTGAATTACTCACGGGCTCATTATGAAGTTATTGCCTTTAGTGTAATATTGTGTACTGTTGAATCAGACCCCAGTGTAAGCAACACTCTGAGAGAAGGTATTAGTGGAAGGGACTGTCACTGTAGAACTGTACTGAGTGTGGGTCACTAAGTGGAGTGGAACAGCTGACCCCAGTGGCCATGTGTTTCTGGGAGTATCTGTCACTGTAGAACTGTACTGAGTGTGGGTCACTAACTGGAGTGGAACACCAGACCCCAGTGGCCATGTATTAACTGGAGTGTCTGTCACTGTAGAACTGTAGTGAGTGTGGGTCACTAACCGGACTGGAACACCTGACCCCAGTGGCCATGTATTACTGGGAGTATCTGTCACTGTAGAACTGTCCTGAATGTGGATCACTAACTGGACTGGAACAATTCGGTTCCAATTTGAAACTATTCTTTTAGATAACTGATCTCTCCCCTTCATGGAGCTGCATTCGTGTTTTCCGACTGTAATTAATGGTAAAGGCAACAATTTTTGCTGTTGGTTGAAGAAGTTTGGTTATAAGCATATGAGGCGCTGCAACGAAGGTTCACGAGATTGATTCCTGTGATTGCCAGGGTTAGATGCTGAGAGGTTGTTTCCCCTAGCTGGATTCTCTAGAACTAGGGGGTATAGCCTCAGGAAAAGGGGTAGGCCATTTAAGACTGAGATGAGTCGGATATTCTTCACTCAGAGGGTTGTGAATCTTTGGAATTCTCTGCCCCAGAGGCCTGTGAATGCTGAGTCTTTGAATATATTCAAGGCTGAGATCGATAGATTTTTGGACTCTAGGGGAATCAAGGGCTATGGAGATTGGGCGGGAAAGTGGAGTTGAGGTCGATGATCAGCCATAATCTTTTTGAATGGCGGAGCTGGCTCGAGGGGCCATATGGCCTACTCCTGCTCCTATTTCTTATGTTCATATATAAGGTGAAATGTGTTGATAATGCTTTGTTTCCTGTACCAACAGAAACACAGGTTAACTGATTACTGACAGGTAAACAGCAGTGTTACAGAACTCAAATCCTCTCTATAATGACTTATTCTTACTCTATGTATAGTTATTGTAAACACTTTAATTGTTGTTGTGCTGATTAACCCCCTTCCCCCAACACGGCCCTGAGAATCTGTGGGTCATGAGTGCTGAATTTCATTATGTTGCCGTTAGACGGGATGAATATTGGGCTGTGGTTATTGATTATTCCACTTTTGTAACTGATTAAAGTTTGACAAACCAGTACTTATCTATGATTCAGAGTCTCTACACAGTTAACATGCAACGACCTCTGGCCTTAGCTCAGTGAGGTGAGTCCCTGCGAGGAGAGACACGTATAATTGAAGAACATGCATATCAGGGTTTCATAATACAGAGATCAGTACCGAGGGCAGTAAATAATAGCATTGATAATATTGTAATATATAGTGCAATGCTTTAATAAATAACACACTTCAATATCCGCAATGATTACATGAACTGATGAAAGTGATTAATTTGTACTCAAGTTATGGAGAACTCCTTAGAGTTTACAGCACATAACAGGCCATTCGGCCCAACTCGGTTATGCCAGTGTTTATGCTCCACAGGAGCCTCCTCCCACCCCTCTTCATCTCACCCTATTGTTGTGTCCGTCAGTAGTAAGACACAGACTGCAGGAGAACGGTACAACAGGTGTTTACTCAACGTGGCTCACTCTGGAACTAAACTGTACAGATTACTACTCAGTGCTATATACAGGTGTGGTCAATGCCGGTACTACAGTATACATGAGCTGTAAAAAGTAGTTCCCCGCTTAAAGGTATATACATTACAATTCCTCCCCTTTTAGATTAACAGTACCATAACACTCATTTAACAATTAAATATCAAACTAATTACAATTGACACTTTTAGCATACAACGTTAGCTGAAAATAGTCCATTTATATATTCAGTCTTTGGAGAGGCTTTCTGATCCTTTCTGGATAGCGCCTTTCCCGAGTGTCTCGCTCTTGGTGCGGAGGCGATTCTGGCACCCTGTCGTCGGTTGGGTCATCAGCTTCCGATGCTACTGTTTCTGGGGTAGATGCGACCTGTACGTCGGGTTCCTCACCAGGTACGTATGGGCGAGGCATGGGATTGACTTGTTCCTGTGACTCTAGGATCTGGTCAGCATGGCGTCTCACGATGTTCTCCCCAACGTCCACTGTGTACATTAGTGGGCCCTGCTGTGTGCATATCGTTCCTGGCTGCCATTTTTCTGTTCGGTAGCCGCGGGCCAAGACTGGTTGCCCTACATTGAAGCTCCTTGTTGGCTTCTCATGGATGTGCTGGAATTGCTTACTCTCAACATCTCTTCGTACGTTTGGTCTGAGCAAATCCAGGCGAGATCTTAACCTTCGGTTAAAGAACATCATGGCTGGCGCCTGGTTGGTGACTGCATGTGTCGCATTCCGGTAGGAAATTGTCCACTTTCAAGAAGCTCCGGAACTCTTCGGACACAAACTGTGGTCCGTTGTTGGAGCAAATCTGTTCTGGCAAGCCATTCCTGGCAAAAATGGTCCGTAGGACTGCAATAGTTTTCTCTGTGGTGGTGGAGGACATTTTGATGACCTCAGGCCATTTTGAGTGCGCATCCACGGCTATTAAAAACATTGAGTCTATGAATGGACCAGCAAAATCAATATGCACCCGTTGCCATGGAGATGAGGGCCACTCCCATGGGTGTAGAGGGGCATGTGGTGGTGCATTTTGGACTTTCTGGCATCCTGAGCAGCTCTTGGTCAGGTCCTCGATTTGTTTATCGATTCCCAGCCACCACACATAAGCCCTGGCTAGGCTTTTCATTTTTACCCCTCCCAGATGACCCTCATGAAGCTCATTGAGCACTCTATCCCTTAACTTGGGTGGAATTACCACTCGGGATCCACACATCAAGGTCCCCCGGCACACTGACAGCTGTTCTCTTCTTGTCGAGAATGCTGGCAACAGTGAGTCGCCATGTGCTGGCCATCCCTTCACCGTCAAATCATATACCCGAGACAGTGTCGGGTCATTTCGGGTCTCCTTTTCTACACGAGCGTTAGTTACCAGTAGGTATTCAACTATAGTCGAATGAAATATTTCGACAGGATCCACTGCTGGTGCTTCCTCCGCAGTAGGCAGTGGCAGGCGTGGTAGCCCATCAGCATTTCCATGCTGTTTCGTGCCCTTATATTCAATCTCATAGTGGTGCGCCCCTAGAAAGAGTGACCATCTTTGTAGTCGTTGCGCAGTCATCACCAGAACGCCCTTCTTCGGATTAAAAATGGAGACAAGAGGCTGGTCGTCAGTCAGCAAGGTGAATTTCTGCCCGTGCAGATAGTCATAGATTCATAGAGTCATAGAGTTTTACAGCACAGAAAGAGGCCCTTCGGCCCATCGTGTCTGCGCCGCCCATCCCTCCCTGTCCAGTCTAATCCCATTTTCCAGCATTTGGTCCATAGCCTTGTATGCAATGGCATTTCAAGTGCTCATCCAAATGCTTCTTGAATGTTGTGAGGGTTCCTGCCTCTACCACCCTTTCAGGCAGTGAGTTCCAGCTTCCAACCACCCTCTGGGTGAAAAAGTTCCTCCTCAAATCTCCCCTAAATCTCCTGCCCCTTACCCTGAATCTGTGCCCCCTTGTTATTGACCCCCCTACTAAGGGGAAAAGTTCCTCTTTATCTACCCTATCTATGCCCCTCATCATTTTGTACACCTCAATCAGGTCCCCCCTCAGCCTCCTTTGCTCCAAGGAAAACAACCCCAGCCTGTTTAGTCTTTCTTCATAGCTGAGGCGCTCCATCCCAGGTAACATCCTGGTGAATCTTCTCTGCACCCTCTCCAAAGCAATCACATCCTTCCTATAGTGAGGCGACCAGAACTGCACACAGTACTCCAGCTGTGGCCTCACCAGCGTTTTGTACAGCTCCATCATAACCTCCCTGCTCTTATATTCTATGCCTCTGCTAATGAAGGCAAGTATCCCATAAGCATTTTTAACCACCTTATCTACCTGTTCCGCTGCCTTCAGGGATCTATGTACATGTACACCAAGGTCCCTCTGACCCTCTGTACTTCCTAGGGTCCTACCACTCACTGTGTATTCCCTTGCCTTATTTGTCCGTCCAAAATGCATCACCTCGCACTTTTCAGGGTTAAATTCCATTTGCCACTTTTCCGCCCATCTGACCAACCCGTTAATATCATCCTGTAGCCTGAGGCTTTCCTCCTCGCAATTTACCACCCCACCAATTTTCGTGTCATCCGCGAACTTACTGATCATACCCTTTACATTCTCATCCAAATCATTAATGTAGATCACAAACAGCAAGGGACCCAGCACCAATCCCTGAGGTATCCCACTGGACACAGGCTTCCAGTCACAAAAGCAACCTTCGACCATCACCCTCTGCCTCCTGCCACTCAGCCAGTTTAGGATCCAACGCGCCAAGGCCCCCTGGATCCCATGGGCTCTTACCTTCTTGACCAGTCTCCTATGCGGGACCTTGTCAAAAGCTTTACTGAAGTCCATGTAAACCACATCCACAGCATTTCCCTCATCCACACACCTAGTCACCCCCTCGAAAAATTCAATCAGATTGGTCAGACATGATTTACCCTTGACAAAGCCATGCTGACTATCCCCGATTAATCCTTGCCTCTCCAAGTGGAGACTAATTTTGTCCCTCAGAATTTTTTCCAATAATTTCCCTACCACAGATGTTAGGCTCACTGGCCTGTAATTCCCTGGTTTATCCCTGCTACCCTTCTTGAATAATGGTACTATGTTAGCTGTTCTCCAGTCCTCTGGTACATCCCCTGTGGCCAGAGAGGTTCTGAAAATTTGTGTCAGAGCCCCTGCAATCTCCTCCTTTGCCTCACACAACAGCCTGGGATACATCTCATCCAGGCCTGGGGATTTATCCACTTTTTGGCCTGCTAAAACCGCTAGTACCTCCTCCCTCTCGATGCTAATATGTTCAAGTATGTCACAGTCCCCTTGCCCGACTTCTATGTCTACATCGTCTTTCTCCATAGTGAACACTGAGGCAAAAAATTCATTTAAAACCCCACCTACTTCATCTGGCTCTACACACAGCTTGCCACTTTGGTCCCTAATGGGCCCTACCCTTTCCCTGGTTATCCTCTTGCCCTTAATATACTTATAAAACATCTTAGGATTTTCCTTTATTTTGCTCGCCAGTGTTATTTCATGGCCCCTCCTCGCCCTCCTAATTTCCTTTTTAAGTATGCCCCTGCACCTCTTATACTCCTCTAGGGCTTCCACCGTCTTTTGTCTTTTGTAACTGCCAAAAGCCCCCCTTTTTTTCCTAATGCATTTTTGTATATCCTTTGTCATCCAAGGTTCCCTTTGCTTGTTGGTCCCACCCTTGACCTTTACAGGAACATGTTGGTGTTGTACTCTCTCTATTTCCCTTCTGAAAGCCTCCCACTGTTTTGATGTGGATTTTCCTATAAGTAGCTGCTCCTAGTGCACTTTTGCCAGATCCTGTCTTATCTTATTAAAATCGGCCTACCCCCAATTTAGCACCCTGATTTCCGGGCCGTCTTTGTCTTTTTCCATGACCACCTTAAATCTCACCGAATTGTGGTCACTATCGCCAAAATGCTCTCCTACAGACACTTCCACCACCTGCCCGGCTACATTCCCTAGAATTAGGTCCAGTACAAATTTTCAAATGTTGGTGTTCAGAGAGGTTTGTGTGACCGTGTGCAAGAAACACTGAAATCTAACATGCAGGTACAGCAAGCAATAAGGAAGGCAAATGGCATTTTGGCCTTTATTACAAAGGGGTTGGAATATAAGAGTAAGGAAGTCTTGCTACAATGGTGCAGGGCCTTGATGAGATACACGAGGGGTACTGTGCATGTTTTGGTCTCCTTATCTAAGGAATGACATATCTGCCTTGGAGGCGGTGCAACGAATGGTTACTAGGTTGGTGGGAGTTAATAGGAATGTATTCTTAATTGGGGATGGCATAGTCAGGGGGATAGACACAGTTCTCTGCGGCCAAGAGCGAGAGTCCAGATGGCTGTGTTGACTGCCTGGTGCCAGGGTTCGGGACATCTGCTGTGGCCTGGAGAGGAACTTGCAGTGGGAGGGGGAGGAGCCAGTGGTCCTGGTCCATGTAGGCACCAACGACATAGGTAGAACTAAGAAAGAGGTTCTGCTGAGAGAGTATGAGCAGCTAGGTGCTAAATTAAAAAGCAGAACCTCAACGGTAATAATGTCTGCATAACCTGAGCCACGAGCAAATTGGCATAGGGTAAATAAAGTTAGAGCGATGAATGCGTGGCTCAAAGACTCGTGTGGGAGAAATGGGTTTTGCTTCCTGGGGCACTGGCACCAGTACTGGGGAAAGTGGGATCTGAATCGTTGGGCTGTTCTTCACCTGAACCGTGCTGGGACCAATGTTTTGGTGAGACGTATAACTAGGGCGGTAGAGAGGGCTTTGAACTAAATATTGGGGGCATGGGATCAAATTTGGGAAGATGTGGTAATTCAATGATTAGAGACAAGGCAATAGAGACAGGTATTAATATGGGAAATGATAAACAGACCGCGACAGGAAGGGATAGAGAGTACAAATCTAAGAGTAAATCAACAGATAAGGCTAGAGGTTACAAACATAATAAAAGGACAAAACTAAAGGCTCTGCATCTGAATGCACGTAGCATTCGAAACAAAACAGATGAACTGATAGCGCAAATAGAAATAAATAAATATGATCTGATAGCCATTACAGAAACATGGCTGCAGGATGACATAGATTGGGACCTGAATATTGAAGGGTACATGACATTTAGGAAGGATAGGAAGGTGGGAAAAGGTGGAGGGGTGGCTCTGTTAATTAATGATGGTATTAGCACAATAGAGAGGGATGACCTAAGTTCAGGAAACCAGGATGTAGAAGTGGTTTGAGTAGAGATGAGAAATAGTAAAGGCAAGAAGTCACTTGTGGGAGTGCTGTACAGGCCCCCGAACAGTAACCACATGCTAGGTTGGAATATAAAGGAAGAAATAGTGGGAGCTTGTCAGAAGGGTATGGCAATAAACATGGGGGATTTTAATCTGCATATAGACTGGAAAAATCAGATGGGCAAATGTAATACAGATGAGGAGTTCATGGAATGTTTTTGAACTAATTTCTTACAACAGCACGTTCTGGAGCCAACCAGAGAGCAGGCTACACTAGACCTGGTATTGTGCAACGAGATAGGATTAATTAATGACCTCATAGTTAAGGCACCCCTAGGTAGCAACGATCATAATATGATTGAATTTTACAATCAGTTTGTGAGAGAGAAGAGTGGGTCCAAGACTAGTATTTTAAACTTAAATAAGGCAATTATGAGGGAATGAAAGCAGAGCTAGCTAAAGTGAGCTGGCAAATTAGGTTAAGGGATAGGTCAATAGCAGTCAGTGGCAGACATTTAAGGGGATATTTCAAAACGCACAGAATATATACATTCCAACAAGAAAGAAAAATTCCAAGGGCAGTTAACTAAAAACATTAAAGATAGTCTTAAACTTGAAGAAAAAGCATATAATTGTGCAAAGATGGGTAGCAGGTCAGAAGATTGGACAGAATATAATAAAAACAACAAAGAATGACTAAAAGATTAATAAGGAAAGACAAATTAGAGTAAGAGAAATCTAGCTAGAAATATAAAAACAGATAGTTAGAGTTTTTGATATTTGAAATAGAAAAGAGTTAACAAAGTGCATGTTATTCCTATAAAAAGTGAGTCTGGGGAATTAATAATGGAAAATAAGGAGATGGCAGTTGAATTGAACAGGTATTTTGCATCGGTCTTCACTATATAGGATACAAGTAACATCCTAGAAATAGCTGTAAATCAGAAAATGAAAGGGAGGGAGGAACACAAGAAAATTATAATCACCAGGGAAGTGGTACTGAGCAAATTGTTGGAGCTGCGGGCTGACAAGTCCCCGGGTCCTGATGGACTTCACCCTAGGGTCTTAAAAGAAGTGGCTAGTAAAATAGTTGATGCGTTGGTTTTAATTTTCCAAAATTCACTAGATTCGGGGAAGGTTCCATTAGATTGGAAAATAGCGAATGTAACTCCTTTTTTCAAAAAGGGAGGGAGACAGAAAGCAGGAAATGACAGGCCAGTTAGCTTAACATCTGTCCTAGGGAAGATGTTGGAAGCTATTATTAAAGACGTTATAGCAGAGCATTTAGAAAAGTTCAAAGTAATCAGGCTAAGTCAACATGGTTTTGTGCAAAAGAAACCATGTTTAACCAATTTATTTGAGTTCTTTGAAGACGTAACATGTGCTGTGGATAAAGGGGAACTGGTGGATGTACTGTGCTTAGATTTCCAGAAGGCATTTGATAAGGCGCCGCATCAAAGGTTATTGCGGAAAATAAAAGCTCATGGCGTAGGGGGTAACATATTGGCATGGATAGAAGATTGGCTAGCTAACAGGAAACAGAGAGTAGGCATAAATGGGTCATTTTCTGATTGGCATGATGTAACGAGTGGTGTACCACAGGGATCAGTGCTGGGGCCTCAAACTTTTACAATTCATATGGATGACTTGGATGAAGGGACTGAAGGTATGGTTGCTAAATTTGCTGATGACACAAAGATAGTTAGGAGAGTAAATTGTGAAGCAGACATAAGGAGGCTACAAAGGGATACAGATAAGTTAAGTGAGTGGACAAAGGTCTGGCAAATGGAGTACATTGTGGGAAAATGTGAAGATGTCCATTTTGGCAGGAAGAATAAAATAGAAGCATATTATCTAAGTGGTGAGAGATTGCAGAGCTCTGAGATACAGTGAGATCTGGGTGTCCTGGTGCATGAATCACAAAAGGTTACTATGCAGGTTCAGCAAGTAATTAGGAAAGCTAATAGAATGTTATTGTTTATTGCGAGGGGAATTGAATACAAAAGTAGGGAGGTTATGTTTCAGTTATACAGGGCATTGGTGAGACCACATCTGGAGTACTGTGTGCAATATTGGTCTCCTTATTTAAGGAAGGATGTAAATGCGTTGGAAGCAGTTCAGAGAAAGTTTACTGGACTAATACCTGGAATGGGCGGGCTGTCTTATGAGGAAAGGTTGGACAGGCTAGGCTTTTATCCGCTGTAGTTTAGGCGGGCAGCACGGTGGCATAGTGGTTAGCACTGTTGCCTCACAGCGCCAGGGACCCGGGTTCGAATCCGGCCTCGGGCGACTGTCTGTGTGGAGTTTGCACATTCTCCCCATGTTTGCGTAGGTTTCCTCCGGGTGCTCCGGTTTCCTCCCACAGTCCAAAGATGTGCGGGTTAGGTTGCTTGGCTATGATAAATTGACCCTTAGTGTTAGGGGGATTAAATACATGGGGTTACGGGGATAGGGTGGGATATGTGTTGGTGTAGCGGTTACGGTGATCGGGTGGGATATGTGTTGGTGCAGGCTCGATGGGCCGAAATGGCCTCTATCTGCACTGTGGGGTTTCTGTGATTTCTGTGAATACAAGGTGACTTGATTGAAACATATAAGATCCTGAGGGGTCTGGACAGGGTGGATGTGGAGAGCATGTCTCCTCTTGTGGGAGAATCTAGAACTAGTGATCACTGTTTAAAAACAAAGGCTCGCCCATTTAAGACAGAGATTAGGAGAATTTTTTTTCTCACAGAGGGTTGTGTTGCTTTGGAACTCTCTTCCTCAGAGGGCGGTGGAAGCAGAGTCTTTGAATATTTTTAAGGCAGAGGTAGATAGTTTCTTTGTAAGCAAGGGTTTGAAAAGTTATCGAGGGTAGGCGTCAATATGGAGTAATCGGATCAGCCATGATCTTATTGATTGGCGGAGAAGGCTTGAAGGGCCGAGTGGCCTACTCCTGCTCTTAATTCGTATGCTCGCATGTACATATGTTTGATTCATGGGTTGAGAGGGCTGTCCTATGATGAGAGATTGTGTAGAATGGGTCTGTACTCTCTGGAGTTTCGAAGAATGAGAGGTGATCTCATTGAAACATCCCAGATTCTGAAGGGGATCGACAGGGTAGATGCTGAGAGGTTGTTTCCCCCTGGCTGGAGTGTCTACAACTAGGAGGCACAGTCTCAGGATAAGGGGTAGGCCATTTGAGACTGAGATGAGGAGGAATATCTTCACTCAGAGGGTTGTGAATCTTTGGAATTCTCTGCCCCAGAGAGCTGTGAAAGCCGAGTCTTTAAGTATATTCATGGCTGAGATATTTCGATATTTGGACTGTAGGGAAATCAAGGGATATGGAGATCGGGCGGGAAAGTGGAGTTGAGGTCGATGATCATCCATATTATTGAATGGTGGAGCAGGCTCGAGGGGGCGTATGGCCTACTCCTGCTCTTACTTCTTATGTTTTTATGTTCTTATTCCTCTCTCCTATATTTACTAATCTAGCTTCTCCTTAACTGTATCTATGCTATTCACCCCAACCACTCCTTGTAGTCGCGAGTTACACATTCTCACGAATAAAGACGTTTCTTTTGAATTGCGTGTTAGATTTCTTAGCCACCATTTTATATTATCCGCCCCTAGTTTTGCACTCCCCTACAATTGGAAACAAGTGCTCTACATCTACCCTGTCGAATTACTTCATAATTTATAAAGACCTCCAACAAGTCGCCTCTCAGTCTTCTATTTTCTAGAGAAAAGAACCCCAGCCTGTTCAGTCTATCCAGATATTTGCATCCAATCAGTTCTGGTATCCGCCTTTTAAATCTTTATTGCACTTTCTCCAGTTCGTTTATATCATTGTTGTAATATGGAAACATGAACTGTTTACAGTTTTCTAAGTGTTCTATATAAAGGCAGCATAAATTCGCTGCTTTCGAATTCACAGAATCACAGAAACCCCACAGTGCAGGTAGAGGCCATTTCGGCCCATCGAGCCTGCACCGACACATATCCCACCCAATCCCTGTAACCCCTACACCAACACATATCCCACCCTATCCCCGTAACCCAACGTATTTAATCCCCCTAACACTAAGGGTCAATTTATCATAGCTAATCAACCTAACCCGCACATCTTTGGACTGTGGGAGGAAACCGGAGCACCCGGAGGAAACCCACGCAAACACGGGGAGAATGTGCAAACTCCACACAGACAGTCGCCCAAGGCCGGATTTGAACCCGGGTCCCTGGCGCTGTGAGGCAACAGTGCTAACCACTATGCTACCGTGCCGCCTCAAGGAAACTAGAATTTAATCCAGTGCTTTATATTGCACTTTTTATGGCTCTGTTAACCTGCTTTGCTACTTTTCATGATTAGTACATTTGTGCCACTGGATCCATTTGTGCCTCTACCCCATTTAAATTTTTACTTTCAAAGATGTAAGTGGGTTACACATTCACCAAACAAAATTCACTACATCACACTTATCTATATTGAAATGAATTTGCCATTTACTCGACCATTCTACATGTTTGTTAATTTGGACTTGTCTTTTGTGGCAGACTTGCTCAGTGTTAACTATACCCCCAATTTGGTTTTATCCGCAAACTTTGATATTGTACATCCGATTCCAGAATCCAAAACATTTATGTAAAGGGTGAACAGCTGTTGTCCCAGCACCGATCCCTTTGAAATGCCACTTCCCTTATTCAACCAGGCTGATCGGTAATTTTAACCCACAGTATCTATGTGTTACCCATTTTCGATCCATTCTGCCACTTGTCCCTAACGCCACATGCTCTTACTTTAGTCACGAGTCTACTATATGGGGGGAGAAATTCGGTTGGTTGCGCCACCTATTAGCGCCTAAAGAGGACGAGAAGTGGGGCGGTAACAAACTAGAGCCCGGGCGCAGCGAACCCAGCGCCTCTTCCCATATTGAGTGGATATTTTGCGCTGGCGCTAAACCTTAGCGCCCGCTCACAGGTGCAGGCAGATCATGACGTCATTTCAGTGTGCAACGCCTTTCGGGCACCCCAGACCGGAAATTCAGTGGCGCGCCCCTCCGGTCCACCTGGTGCTAATAAGGACAGCTTAACTGGAATGTTCCCCAGTCGCTGTCGGGCTGGGGGGGCCTTCTTTAAAGGGGACTGCTGTGGTATAAAAGCGGTAGCCATTTTTGGAGCACAACTTCTTCGAGAGTTAGAGAGAGTTGCTGAGCTGCACATTGAGAGCCATTTCACCACTGAGCCAGCGCTGGCAGAAGAACTTCAGACTTCTGACCATCACCTTGCTGTTGGTGAGCATATCAAACAGGGAGATTTTCTGTGGGCACTTATTATGGGGGCTGCATTGGATGGGAACGTCCTGCTGCTAAATCATCTGGAAAGGGCACAGAGACACAGGGAGAGATGGGCAGGCATAGCCAGACGGAGGAGGGCCAACAGACGTCGCCACACCAGACCTTACGCTGCCAGGGTTTTACGACAGCAGTTTTCCTACTTGAACATGTCGGAGGAGCAGTGTATCAGAAGGCTGCGCTTTAGAAAGGAGGTGGTGACTGAGCTGTGCCACCTGCTTCAGCCAGATCTGCAGCCTCAGATAAGGTGCAGGACATCTCTGTCGGTGGCTGTGAAGATGACTGTTGCCCTAAACTTCTACGCAAGCGGCTCCTTTTAGGCCACAACTGGGGACATAGCTAACATCTCGCAGTTTGCGGTGCATTGCTGCATCCGTCAAGTGACTGATGCCCTGTTTAAAAGGAGGCAGCAGTACATCTCCTTCCCAATGACCCCGGACATGCAGCGGGAGTGCGCAGAGGGCTTCGCAGCAATAACGGACTTCCCCATGGTGCAGTGTGCCATTAACTGCACGCACGGGCGCCTGTATTGAATCCGGAGGAGTTCCGCAACCACAAGGGGTTCCATTCCTTGAATGTCCAGCTGGCCTGTGACCACCGACAGCTGATCCTCGCAGTGAATGCACAGTTCCCAGGCAGCAGCCACAACACCTTCATCCTGCGCCAGACTTCTGTTGCAGACCTTCGAGGCCCCGGCTCACCCAGGAGGCTGGCTTCTCAAGGTGGATAAATCACCTGGACCTGATAGTTTACAGAAGAACATAAGAACATAAGAAATAGGAGCAGGAGTAGGCCAATCGGCCCCTCGAGCCTGCTCCACCATTCAATAAGATCATGGCTGATCTGATCCAAACCTCAAATCTTCTATCACTCTGCATCCACCCGAACCCATGTGATCTCCCAGGAGAGGCGAAAAACCAGATAAAGACCCAATGGCCAATTTGGGAGAAAAAAATCTGGGAAATTCCTCTCCGACCCATCTAGGCGATCGAAATTCTTCCAGGAGATCACTCTGTCCCTATATTTTCTACAGTACTTACCTTCTGTAAAGGCGGTCTCCACCCCAGCCAGGAACAGGAATAAAACCATCTCCTGAAATCTAACACAGAATTAGAACACAGTAGGAGCAGAACCAGGCTACACGGCCCCTGGGCCCACTCCACTACCCACAGGGCCATGACCATTCTGAACCTAGACTCATGTCCAAGTTCCTGCCCGCTCCCCGTAACCCTTAATTCCCTTTACTTCTAGGAAACTATCTATTTCTGTTTTAAATTTATTTAATGATGTAGCTTCCACAGCTTTCTGGGGCAGCAAATTCCACAAACCTACCACCCTCTGAGTGAAGAAGTTTCTCCTCATCTCAGTTTTGAAAGAGCAGCCCCTTATTTTAAGATTATGCCCCCTAGTTCTAGTTTCGCCCATCATTGGGAACATCCTCACCGCATCCACCCGATCAAGCCCCTTCACAATCTTATATGTTTCAATAAGATCGCCTCTCATTCTTCTGAACTCCAATGAGTAGAGTCCCAATCTACTCAACCTCTCCTCATATGTCAACCCCCTCATCCCCGGGATTAACTGAGTGAATCTTCTTTGTACTGACTCGAGAGCAAGTATGTCCTTTCTTAAGTATGGACACCAAAACTGTACGCAGTATTCCAGGTGCGGTCTCACCAATACCTTGTACAACTGCAGCAATACCTCCCTGTTTTTATATTCCATCCCGCTAGCAATAAAAGCCAACATTCCATTGGCCTTCTTGATCACTTGCTGCACCTGCATACTAACTTTTTGAGTTTCGTGCACCAGGACCCCCAGATCCCTTTGTACTACGGTACTTTCCAGTTTCTTGCCATTAAGATAATAATTTGCTCTATGATTTTTCCTGCCAAAGTGCATAACCTCACACTTTCCAGTATTGTATTCCATCTGCCAAATCTCTGCCCACTTACTTAGCCTGTCTATGTCCCTTTGCAGGTTTTTTATGTCCTCCTCACTCACTACTTTCCGTCTCATCTTTGCATCATCTGCAAACTTTGATATGTTACACTCGGTCCCCTCCTCCAAATCGTTAATAGAGATTGTAAAGATTTGGGGACCCAGCACTGACCCCTGCGGAACACCACTAGTTACTGATTGCCAATCTGAGAATGAACCATTTATCCCAACTCTCTGCTTTCTGTTAGAGAGCCAATCCTCTACCCACGCCAGAATATTACCCCCAATCCCGTGATTTTTTATCTTGAGCAATAATCTTTGGTGTGGCACCTTGTCAAATGCCTTTTGGAAGTCGAAATACACTACGTCCACTGGTTCCCCTTTATCCAATCTGTATGTTACTTCCTCAAAAAACTCCAGCAAATTTGTCAAACATGACTTCCCCTTCATGAAACCATGCTGAGTTTGTCCTATTAAATTATGTTTATCCCAATGTCCCGTTACTGTCTCCTTAATAATGGACTCTAACATTTTACCAACCACAGATGTTAGGCTAACCGGTCTATAGTTTCCAGCCTTCTGCCTACTACCCTTTTTAAATAAGGGTGTTACATTAGCAGTTTTCCAATCTGCCGGGAGCTTTGCTGAGTCCAGGGAGTTTTGGAAAATTATTACCAATGCATCCACAATCCCTACCGTTACTTCCCTCAAGACTCTAGGATGCAAGCCATCAGGTCCAGGGGATTTATCCGCCTTGAGTCCCATTATTTTACCAAGTACCACTTCCTTAGTGATTTTAATCATATTTAGTTCCTCCCCCCCTAGAGCCCCCTGTTTGTCCAGTGTTGGGATATTCTTAGTGTCCTCTACTGTAAAGACTGATACCAAATAATTGTTCAGTGTTTTTGCCATCTCCATGTTTCCCACCATTAATTTCCCGGTCTCATCCTCCAAGGGACCAACATTTACTTTAGCCACCCTTTTTCTTTTTATATAACTATAGAAACTTTTACTGTCTGTTTTTATATTTTTTGCTAATTTACTTTCATAATCTATCTTCCCTTTCTTAATCTATCTTTTAGTTATTTGTTGCTGTCTTTTAAAGACTTCCCAATCTTCCATCCTCCCACTAGATTTGGCTACCTTATATGCCCTTGTTTTTAGTCGGATACTAACCTTAATTACTTTACTTAGCCACGGATGGCTATCTTTTCTTTTACACCCTTTTTTCCTCAGTGGAATATATATTTTTTGGAAGTTGTAAAATAACTCCTTAAATGTACACCACTGATCATGTACCGTCTTACCCTTTAATCTATTTTCCCAGTCCACTCTAATCAATTCTGCTCTCATACCTTCATAGTCTCCTTTATTCAAGCTCAGCACGCTTGTTTGAGATCCAACCTTCTCACCCTCTAATTGAATATGGAACTCAACCATGTTATGGTCACTCATTCCAAGGGGATCCTTCACTAGGACATTTTTAATTAATCCTGTCTCATTACACAGGACCAAATCTAAGGTTGCTTGCCCCCTGGTCGGTTCAGTTACATACCGCTCAAGAAACCCATCCCTAATACACTCAATGAACTCATCCTCAAGGCTGCTCTGCCCAATTTGATTTGTCCAGTTAATATGATAATTAAAATCCCCCATAATTATAGCTGTTCCCTTATTACAAGCCTCAACTATTTCCTGATTAATACTCCGTCCAACAGAGTTGCAACTGTTCGGAGGCCTATAGACTACACCCACTATTGTTTTTTTCCCCTTATTATTCCTTTTCTCCACCCAAACTGTTTCACTATCCTGCTCCTTTGACCCAATATCATTTCTCTGTATTATAGTGATTCCTTCCTTTATTAACATAGCCACCCCACCACCTCTCCCTTCCTTATATCCTAGGGTCTTGAGGGAAGTGGCGGTAGGGATTGTGGATGCATTGGTAATAATTTTCCAAAACTCCCTGGACTCGGCAAAGGTCCCGGCAGACTGGAAAACTGCTAATGTAACACCATTATTTAAAAAGGGCAGTAGACAGAAGGCTGGAAACTATAGCCTAACATCTGTGGTAGGTAAAATTTTGGAGTCCATTATTAAGGAGACAGTAACAGGACATTTGGATAATCATAATTTAATAGGACAAAGTCAGCATGGTTTTATGAAGGGGACGTCATGTTTGACAAATTTGCTGGAGTTCTTTGAGGAAGTAACGTATAGGGTGGATAAAGGGGAACCAGTGGAAATAGTGTATTTAGACTTCCAAAACGCATTTGACAAGGTGCCACACAAAAGATTATTGCTTAAGATAAAAAATCACGGGATTGGGGGTAATATCCTGGCATGGATAGAGGATTGGCTATCTAACAGAAGGCAGAGAGTTGGGATAAATGGTTCATTCTCAGACTGGCAATCAGTAACTAGTGGTGTTCCGCAGGGGTCAGTGCTGGGTCCCCAACTCTTTACAATCTATATTAACGATTTGGAGGAGGGGACCGAGTGTAACATATCAAAGTTTGCAGATGATACTAAGATGGGAGGGAAAGTAGTGAGTGAGGAGGACATAAAAAGCCTGCAAGGGGACATCGACAGGCTAAGTAAGTGGGCAGAGATTTGGCAGATGGAATACAATACTGGAAAGTGTGAGGTTATGCACTTTGGCAGGAAAAATCGTGGAGCAAGTTATTATCTTAATGGCAAGAAACTGGAAAGTACTGAAGTACAAAGGGATCTGGGGGTCCTTGTAGTGTCCGTGTGTAGATAAAGACACTGAAGACAGGAGTTGGTTCATAGGTATTTACTGAGCAAGTCTGGGGCGGGGGGTTTCTAAAGGATATACACAATACACAGGCTTATATAGCCCAAGTGGCAATTACCGGCATTACGCACACCTGGGGCTCTTAAAGGCACATACACCATAATTGCTCTTAAAGGCACATACACCACAATTCCTCCCCTTCTAGCTAACTAGTACATCATATTTTAAGTAATTATTAATTACATGTTATATGCAAAATAATATACATTGCTGTATTAATTAATTATAAGTTAGTCTCTCAGGAGGCTTCCTGACTCGGTCCGGATAACGCCTCGGGGGTGTAGTAGTTTCTGGTGGTGTAGTAGGTTCTTCTGGCAAGGCTGATTCGGCTTGAAGGCCAGTGTCAGGTTCATCGGGCTCCAGTATCACCGGATCGGAGGTAGATATGGGTATCTCTACTTCATCGTTAGATGTATAGAGTGGTGGTGTAGGTTGTCCTTTTTCGGATGACTTGATGATTTGGTCAGCATGGCGTCTTATTATGCTGTCTCCGATGTCCACGGTATACATCAGTGGTCCTAATCGTGTGCAGATAGTTCCAGACTGCCATTTCTCGGTACGGTAGTCCCGGGCCAAAACCGGTTGGCCTATCTGGAAGACCCTAGTTGGCCTTTCATTCATGCCCTGAAACTGCCGGTTCTCCATGTCCCTTCGGATGTTGGGGTTGACCAAATCCAGCCGGCATCTTAGGTTTCTATTGTAGAACATCATGGCGGGAGTTTGGTTAGTAACCATATGCGTTGCATTCCTATATGCAAATAAGAAGTTATCCACCTTGTGCTGAAGTTTTATGTCTTTATTACCCATGGCCTTGATGGCCTTCTTGAAGGTCTGGACAAACCTTTCAGCCAATCCATTGGTGGCGGGATGGTATGGGGCGGACGTGTAGTGCTTTACCCCATTGTTCTTTAAGAACTTTCTGAATTCTTCAGACACAAATTGCGGTCCATTATCAGAACATATCTGCTCCGGCAGCCCATTCCTGGCAAATATGGTCCTTAATACTGTGATGGTTTTTTCGGTGGTGGTGGAGGACATCTTTATTACCTCCGGCCACTTGGAGTGTGGATCAACTGCGATTAAGAACATTGAGTCCATAAATGGACCAGCAAAGTCGATGTGCACCCTTTGCCAGGGAGATGAGGGCCACTCCCATAGATGTAGAGGGGCCTGTGGCGGAGCATTTTGGACCTTCTGGCATCCTAGGCAGCTCTTGGTCATTTCTTCGATGTCTCCATCGATACCTGGCCGCCATACAGACGCCCTAGCTAGGTTCTTCATTTTCACTCCACCCAGATGCCCCTCGTGAAGCTCCTTTAGTACTTTATCCTGGAGTTTGGGTGGAATCACCACTCTGGATCCACACATCAAGGTTCCTCGGCACACTGACAGCTGTTCTCTTCTTTGTGAGAATGCTGGCAACAGTGGTTCGCCATGTGCTGGCCATCCCTTCACTGTTAAATCGTAGACCCATGAGAGAGTAGGGTCATTTCTTGTCTCCCTTTCAATGGCAGAATTTGTCACCGGTAGACATTCCACTATGGTAGAGTGGAATATCTCTACTGGGTCTACTGTAGGTGCCTCTTCTATCGTTGGCAACGGTAGGCGTGATAAACCGTCAGCATTCCCATGCTGTTTTGACCCTTTGTATTCAATGTTGTATTGGTGTGCCCCTAGAAAAAGGGACCACCTCTGTAGTCTTTGTGCCGTCATAATGGGGACACCTTTTTTAGGGTTGAATATGGAGATGAGGGGTTGATGGTCAGTCAGCAAGGTAAATTTTTGTCCGTGTAGGTAATGGTTGAATTTCTTCACTCCCCATACCAGGCTGAGTGCTTCCCTGTCTATCTGGGCATAGTTACGCTCAGCTGAGTTCAATGAGCGTGACGCAAAAGCTATCGGCTGTTCCGAGCCATCAGGGAATCTATGGGACAATACCGCTCCTATGCCGTAAGGGGATGCATCGCACGCCAATCTGATTGGTAGTGATGGGTTGTAATGAGCCAAAATTTTCTCGGATGTGATTAAGTCTTTACATTTATGGAAGGCACGTTTACAGTCTTCGCTCCATTTCCAAATCACTCCTGTCTGTAGAAGATCATTAAGAGGGTGTAGAATAGTTGATAAGTTCGGTAAGAATTTATGATAGTAATTTATTAATCCCAGGAATGACCTTAATTGTGAAACATTTTCAGGTGCTGGGGCTTTTATAACTGCTTCAACTTTTTTCAGGTGACTTATGCAACCCTTCCTTATTAATTATGTGGCCACAATATGATATCTGATTTTGGAAAAATTCGCACTTGGGGCGATTTGCTCGTAGGCCCCGTTCTTTCAGCCTAGTGAGCACCTGCTCCAAATTGGCAAGGTGCTCGTTGTCGTTTTCTCCTGTTATAAGGATGTCGTCTAGGTAGCATTGAGCCCCCGGAATCCCTTGCAGGACTTGCTCCATAGCTCTTTGCCAGATAGCTGGAGCTGATGCTATTCCAAAAACCAGTCGATTGTACTGGTACAGGCCTTTGTGTGTGTTTATTGTGAGATACTTTTTAGAGGTCTCCTCAACCTCCATCTGTAGATATGCCTGTGCCAAGTCAATTTTTGTGAAACGTTTCCCTCCGGATAGTGAGGCAAAAATATCTTCTATCCTCGGAAGAGGATACTGTACCGTGTGAAGGACCGGGTTTACAGTCACCTTAAAGTCCCCACAGATGCGAATTTTTTTCTGTTCCTCAGAGTTATTTTTCAATGTTTTTTTCATGACTGGAACGATGGGTGTTGCCCATTCGCTCCAATCTATTTTGGATAATACGCCTGCCTTTTCCAAATTCTTCAGCTCTGCCTCGACTGCCGGATGTATTGCGTATGGCACCGGTCTTGCCTTAAATAATTTGGGAATTGCTGTATCTTCCACTTTTATTGAGGCGGTGATGCCTTTCAAGGTTCCTAGTTTCTCTTGAAACACTTCTTTGGTGTTGGCCAAGATGTCTTTTAATCGTTCAGGTATGATGTCATCATTGTTTTTTTCCTTACTGGTCACCGTCAGTGCCTGAATGGAGTGCCAGTCTAAATGTATCTTCCTTGTCCATTCACGTCCCAACAACGGTGGACCACCATCTTGTAGAATGTATAAATACAACTTTTGTATTTCTTTGCCGTTGTATACCACAGGCACCCTTATTTTTCCTTTGGGGTAGACTTTCTGCCCTGTATATGTTTTTAAGATAATGGATGTGTCTTTTAGAGGTATATGCGAAAATAGCCTCTCGTAATCTCGTCGATTTATTACGGCTAGAGCTGATCCTGTATCTAGCTCCATTTTAACTGGGGACCCTACTATTGTGAGGGTAACCCAAATGGTTTGGTAATCCTCTTTGGCAAGTACATTATGTAATTTGAGACAGCTTAGTCTCTTGTTTCCGGAGTCGCTATCGCTATTCTGGTCTTCAGAGCTACTGTCCGCCATCATTTGTACCTTCCTGTACTTTTCTTTATTGATTTTTTGTTTTCTGTCAGTGGATTTATTTTGTCCAGATTGGCATACCCGTGCAATGTGTCCAATCTTACCACATTGCCTGCATGCTTTGCCCTTGAACCAGCAGTCCCTTTGGTTATGGGTGGATCTGCCGCAGCGATAACATCTTCCGAACTCCTGTGTCATTTTATGGGTGCCGAAGTCCTGTGTCTCTTGTTGTATCTCTGCAGCTCCTTTTGCTGCTGCTTCGTATGATACAGCCATACTGAAAGCTTTGTCCAATGTTAAATCTTTTTCAGAAAGCAGTCTTTTTTGTTTTCCTTCACTTAAGAGACCGCAAACAAATTTGTCTCGAAGATAATCCGATAGTCCTGCTCCGAATTGGCAGTACTTTGATAGCTTTCTTAACTCGGTTTCATTCTTGTGTTGATTTCTCTTGAAGAACTTGAATCGTTCCGCTATCAGCAGCGGTGTTGGGTTTAAATGCTCCTGCAGGGTATCAACAATTTATTTAAAAGTCTTGTCCTTTGGTTTGGCTGGAGTGATTAAATTTCGTAACAGCCCGTATGTCTTCGCGCCCATTAAGTTCAGAAGTACTGAAGCTTTTTTTTCATCTGTTATTCCATTTGCAGTGCAATAAACCTCTACTCTTTCCACGTATGTGGTCCAATCTTCTATTTCGCCATCAAAAGCCTCAATATTACCAGATTTAGGCATTTCAGAAAAGATACGGCGCTTCCCGCGCTTTTTTTTTTCTCTCTCTCTGTAGCAACGATATGGCGCTTCCCGCGCTTTCCCGCTGCTGCTACCGATAACAACGCTGTTTTACTGTGGTTTCCATTTATTCACTGTTGGAGACTCTTTCTCGATGGAGGTCTAAACGCTGACCTGCTTGCCGCGCCGGCCGTCTCTCGAGTGCACCCTCCCAGTCCGTTATTGCTTGCCTCCGATTTTGCTGCCTGTCTCAGCTTCAGAGCCCGCCGCTGGAGCTCCAGCCTGACGCCCAGGAAGGATTAGCGCAGTACCTGTCACCAGCTTGGCCAGCTGGTGAAACCACAGTTTCTCTTACTTCCTTGAGTCTTCTGGACGCTGGAGGAATCGATGTCCTTGAGGTGCTGCCGAATTGCAGGTAAGTCCGTTTCCACTTCGTCGCCACTATAGTGTCCGTGTGCAGATAAAGACACTGAAGACAGGAGTTGGTTCATAGGTATTTACTAAGCAAGTCTGAGGGGGGGGTTTCTAAAGGATATACACAATACACAGGCTTATATAGCCCAAGTGGCAATTACCGGCATTACGCACACCTGGGGCTCTTAAAGGCACATACACCACAATTGCACTTAAAGGCACATACATCACAGTCCTGGTGCACGAAACTCAAAAGGTTAGTATGCAGGTGCAGCAAGTGATTAAGAAGGCCAATGGAATGTTGGCTTTCATTGCTAGGGGGATAGAATATAAAAATAGGGAGGTATTGCTTCAGTTGTACAAGGTATTGGTGAGACCGCACCTGGAATACTGCGTACAGTTTTGGTGTCCATACTTAAGAAAAGACATACTTGCTCTCGAGTCAGTACAAAGAAGGTTCACTCGGTTAATCCCGGGGATGAGGGGATGGACATATGAGGAGAGGTTGAGTAGATTGGGACTCTACTCATTGGAGTTCAGAAGAATGAGAGGCGATCTCATTGAAACATATAAGATTGTGAAGGGGTTGGATCGGGTGGATGCGGGGAAGATGTTTCCGATGATGGGTGAAACTAGAACTAGGGGGCATAGTCTTAGCATAAGGGGCTGCTCTTTCAAAACTGAGATGAGGAACTACTTCACTCAGAGGGTGGTAGGTCCATGGAATATGCTGCCCCAAAAAGCTGTAGAAGCTACATCATTACATAAATTTAAAACAGAAATAGACTGTTTCCTAGAAGTAAAGGGAATTAAGGGTTACGGGGAGCGGGCAGGAATTTGGACATGAGTCTAGGTTCGGATCGGTCATGGCCCTGTGGGTAGCGGAGCGGACCCAGGGGCCGTGTAGCCTGATCCTGCTCCTATTTCGTGTGTCTAATTCTGTTAGATTCAGGAGATGGTTCTGTGATCGTGGATTGGCGGTTAGGATCAGATCAGCCATGATCTTATTGAATGGCGGAGCAGGCTCGAGGGGCCGATTGGCCTACTCCTGCTCCTATTTCTTATGTTCTAATGTTCTTATGTTCTCGGGGACAAGGGCTATCCTCTGTGCCTGTGGCTGGTGACCCCGCTCCGTTCGCCCAGCACCCCTGCTGAAGAACGCTACAGTGCGAGCCATCAGGCAATGAGGAACATTGTGGAGCACACAATCGGCGTGCTGAAGCAGTGGTTCCGCTGTCTGGACCATTCCCGAGGAGCCCTGCAGTACTCGCATGAGCGAGTCTCCAATTCGTGGTTGTATGTTGCATGCTGCATAACCTCGCTATCCTACGGACCCAGCCAATGCCACCAGACATTGAAGCACCAGCAGAGGAGGAGGAGGAGGAGGAGGAGGAGCAGGACCATGATGGGAGGGAGGCACAAACTGGAAGGGCCTTCCGTCAGAGGCTGATCAGAAGTCGCTTCCAAGCCCTTCTAATGGAATGCATGCTGACATTCCAAGAAGAGGAATGGAACCGTTCTGATACCCCAAAGCCTGTGAAGGGCAAAATGCATGTAAATAGCAGACATGGCCATTGTAAATAAAGAAAGTTTTTTATTGTACAAAATGTGCTTCCTTCCAACAAGACAAAGCCATGGCAACAGAAAGCAAAACTAACACACTGACACATAAGTGGCTCGCGCACCCGGGAGACTGTCCAGAACATAACTAACATTCAGACCAGCATCCTCGGCCTTGATTTCTACAAATAAGAATTCTCAGCAGCACCTTCTACTCTTTCCCCCTTGATGGTGATCTACTTCTCTTGCGAGATCGGCCCCTTCCCTCCCTGCAGCTCCTCCGTAATGGGACCCCAGTGGCTGCAGCAATGCTGGGGGAGGCCTGCTGACTGTCCGAAAGCGCAGATGCCCCTGAGGGACAGCCTGGACGACCTCTGGGCTTGGGGGGCCTGGCTGCTGACTGCTCCAACTGTGCATGGGTGGAAGCAATCTGTCCTGCAGGTGGTGGCAGCTGCAGTGGAGACGTGCCAGCGGTGGCATCAGGAATGCTGTCATCCTGAGAGCGGACAGCAGCTCCCTGGTCGGCCGACACACTGGCACTCTGACGGGGCAGCACCGCAGCATGCACAGCAATCGGATGGTCCACAGATTGCTGGCCTGCTGTGGTGCTGCAAGGGCCCCGGGTAATCCTGCCTGATCCAGCGAGGGTGGCAGCAGTCAGTGGTCGCGTGGCCTCAATCTGCGTCTGCATTAGACCAGCGAGTGACTGCGTGGCAGCACTCAGCAGTTGCGTGGCAGGTGCCAGTGCTTTGGTGAAGCCCTGGACAGTCCTTTCCAGTGCTGTCCCGAGGCCCTGGACAGTCCTTTCCAGAGCTGTCTCGAAATCCTGCGCACTCCTTGCCTGTGCTGCGCCGAAGTCTTGGAGACTCCTTGCCTGTGCTGCGCCAAAGTCTTGGACACTCCTTGCCAGTGTCTCGATGGATTCAGGCAGCCTTGCCACTGCAGCCATGCGCTCAGTGTGCCTCAGCCCAGCCTGGGCGCTCATTTCTGCGAGGGCATGCACCTCTTCTGCGCTCTGTGCAGCAGCACTCACGGCCTGACTCGCCCTCTGGGGAGATGGCCCCCGAGCTTCCCTACCCCCCTTGCGTTGCTGCAGCCCGCTGGTTCCTGGAACTGGTTCCTCCTCAGAGCATTGCCCCCCACTCCCCTCCAGGGAAGTAGTCTCCCCAGTCTGCAGAGGGGCTGGCTCGCCTGAGGGTGGTAGGGATAGTCCGGCTTCCTCCTGCTCGTCGCCTCCGGAGTCAGTGGCAGTGGCAGCTTGAGGGCCCGGCTCCCTAGCTGGTGATGCAGCATCTGAAAGCAGGGAGGTTGAAGAGTGGCTTTAGCGAGAGGACAGGGTGGCAGCAAGGGATGCATGAGTGCTGCAATGCACTGACTTGGGTCCAAAGTGAAAAAACATGCTGGTGGGGGGAACAAGTGGAAGGAGAGAGCTCAAAGTGGTGATGGCTTTACCATCGCTGTGCACAATGAGGTTGGCAGCTCCAGAGGTAACAGGACCACTCATCCAACTTCCAACAATCTGGTGGACTCGGCCTGTGAGGGTCTGCAGGTGTGGCCGGCCTCCTCCAGTACGAAGCTGCTCCCTACAGTTCCTGGCCAGCTTGGCCTGCAGGAGAAAGGATGGGAAGTGATGAAACATGCTGCCCTAAGCTGACATTACATGCCCCCCATGGTAGAATCGTCCTTTCATTATGCACTGAGCTGAATGTGCGTGTGTGTTTCCAGAAAGGGCCATGGGTGCTGGCTGGCAGATGGCCATTGGGACTTCGCGCACCCTCTGGCCATAAAGTGAGGTGCAGATGGAGGGATGAAGATGATTCTGAAAAAGGCACTCACCCTAACGACCCGAGTGAGGTCGTTGAACTTCTTCCTGCATTGCACAAGAGTCCTGGGCACCACGCTGCTGGAGGTGACTCTTTGGGCAACATCCCTCCAAGCTCTGCGGCATTCGCTCTGATGAGGCCTCCTGCCATTCTCGGGGTACAGCACAGCTCGCCGGTGCTCCACTGCACCAACCAGATCATCCAATGCCCCGTTGCTAAAGTGCTCCGCTCTCTGCCTGACCCTCTCCATGTCTTGGAAGTTTTGAACGCCACAGGTAGGTCACCGCCGATTTTGAGGCCTACAAAGCGTAGAGTGTGGCTGCTGATGTTAATTGACCCACCCCTTTAAGAGCTGGCCGGCGCCAGCGTGTCTCGGGGAAATCAATTATTGACAGCACCTGTGCTGCGCCCGGCTGCCGAGAAATTGAGTAGCGCCGCCGGGTTAGCGCCTTAAGAGTACCGTGCAGCGCCTGATTTAGCGCCGCGATCACCTTCAGGGGCGCTGCAACCCAATATCGCTCGAGGTGCTGATAAGTTGCGCCTGGCGCTAAACTTTGCATACCTCCAATACTAGCGCCCCAAGCGGGGCGATCCCGAATTTATCCCCCATGGTGCCTTATCATAGGCATTTTGAAAGTCCATGTGGGAGAAATTCATTATCGCCCCATTTGAGGGCGGTAAATTTTGAAAGCCAGGCGCTAATGATTCCCAGCTTTTGCAAAATTATTTGTTTGCGCTCCAGAAAGGAAGTGGAGCATTAAATCAAGCGCTCCACTTTCTTCCTGGAGTGCGAAAGAACGCAGGTGGGGCAGCAGCGGCACAGCGCTGCACAATGTCCCGTGCAACGCTGCCGCTATCCGAGGGTGCTCCCTTCCATTAAAGGGAAAGACCAGCGCTGCAGGAATTGCCTTGGGAGCAGTTAGCTGGTGCCCGACGGCAGCCGCGATCTGCGATCCAGCACTATCAGCCCCAAGCACTCCTGTAGACTGTCGGGCTGATCGATCATGGCCCAGGAGAATTAAAAAAATGATTACAAAAATTAGAGAAATGTTCCTACTTACGGCAACTTCCCCTTTAACTTCCTCCCCGAAGCACCTGGCCTCCCGAACACCTCCTGCAGCTGTCGGTGTTTTCGCCCGGCGATGCTGCAGGGGGCAGAGCCGAAGTTCGGATCGGGGAACTACTGGGGCGATGCGCACGGCAATGGTGTCACGATCTACTTTTTGATCTGAGCAAAGTAACTGGTCAATATTTCTGCCATTTCAATGACATTTCCACCACAGATACGATGAGCCGAATGGCCTCCTTCTGCACCATAAATTCCTGTGTTTACCTGTGAGTTTATATTGTGCATCCCTTACCAGTCTGTTCGCCATCTGAATTTTCCTTTTGTTATGTATGTGACTGTTTCCTAATTCCTCTTTGCCTTCCTAACTTCTCCTATCCCTTTTGTCATCCTTTCATTCTTGACTATGTACTCAGTGTGTGCCCTTTTCTTTAATTTCAATTTCACCCTTTCCTCATTATTCATCCATGCTGTCTCATTATTGAATAGTTGGTCTTTGTTTTAACGGAATAACTTTCCCATAATTTTGTTGAGCTCAATGTAAATATTTGCAACAGCTCTTTGTCAGTATTTTTTCAATTAACTTGTCCTATTTCTATTCTCATCCTCTCCTATGAAGGTTTTTCCCATTCTATTACATTGGTCTTTGACTTACAAAAGTCTTTCTCACTCAATATCCTAAACCTTATGAAGTTGTGTTCGCCATTGCCTATATGCTCCACTACACTTACTTCTGTTGCCTGCTGTGGCCCATTTCTCATTGCTACATCCAACACTCACTCATTTCTTGTTGGGATTCTTATGTACTGCGTAAGAAAGAAGTTCTTTACAAACCATAAAAACTGCCTTCCGTTTTCAAAAGAACATAAGAACATAAGAAATAGGAGCAGGAGTAGGCCAATCGGCCCCTCGAGCCTGCTCCGCCATTCAATAAGATCATGGCTGATCTGATCCTAACCGCCAATCCACTATCACAGAACCATCTCCTGAATCTAACAGAATTAGACACACGAAATAGGAGCAGGATCAGGCTACACGGCCCCTGGGCCCGCTCCGCTACCCACAGGGCCATGTCCGATCCGAACCTAGACTCATGTCCAAATTCCTGCCCGCTCCCCGTAACCCTTAATTCCCTTTACTTCTAGGAAACTGTCTATTTCTGTTTTAAATTTATGTAATGATGTAGCTTCTACAGCTTTTTGGGGCAGCATATTCCATGGACCTACCACCCTCTGAGTGAAGTAGTTCCTCCTCATCTCAGTTTTGAAAGAGCAGCCCCTTATTCTAAGACTATGCCCCCTAGTTCTAGTTTCACCCATCATCGGGAACATTCTCCCCGCATCCACCCGATCCAAACCCTTCACAATCTTATATGTTTCAATAAGATCGCCTCTCATTCTTCTGAACTCCAATGAGTAGAGTCCCAATCTACTCAACCTCTCCTCATATGTCCATCCCCTCATCCCCGGGATTAACCGAGTGAACCTTCTTTGTACTGACCCGAGAGCAAGTATGTCTTTTCTTAAGTATGGACACCAAAACTGTATGCAATATTCCAGGTGCGGTCTCACCAATACCTTGTACAACTGAAGCAATACCTCCCTATTTTTATATTCTATACCCCTAGCAATGAAAGCCAACATTCCATTGGCCTTCTTAATCACTTGCAGCACCTGTATACTAACCTTTTGAGTTTCGTGCACTAGGACCCCCAGATCCCTTTGTACTTCAGTACTTTCCAGTTTCTTGCCATTAAGATAATAACTTGCTCTATGATTTTTCCTGCCAAAGTGCATAACTTCACACTTTCCAGTATTGTATTCCATCTGCCAAATCTCTGCCCACTTACTTAACCTGTCTATGTCCCCTTGCAGGTTTTTTATGTCCTCCTCACTCAGTCCTTTCCCCCCCATCTTAGCATCATCTGCAAACTTTGATATGTTACACTCGGTCCCCTCCTCCAAATCGTTAATATAGATTGTAAAGAGTTGGGGACCCAGCACCGACCCCTGCGGAACACCACTAGTTACTGATTGCCAGTCTGAGAATGAACCATTTATCCCAACTCTCTGCCTTCTGTTAGATAGCCAATCCTCTATCCATGCCAGAATATTACCCCCAATCCCGTGATTTTTTATCTTAAGCAATAATCTTTTGTGTGGCACCTTGTCAAATGCCTTCTGGAAGTGTAAATACACTACGTCCACTGGTTCCCCTTTATCCACCCTATATGTTACTTCCGCAAAGAACTCTAGCAAATTTGTCAAACATGACTTCCCCTTCATGAAACCATGCTGACTTTGTCCAATTAAATTATGATTATCCAAATGTCCTGTTACTGTCTCCTTAATAATAGACTCCAAAATTTTACCTACCACAGATGTTAGGCTAACCGGTCTATAGTTTCCAGCCTTCTGTCTACTGCCCTTTTTAAATAAGGGTGTTACATTAGCAGTTTTCCAGTCTGCCGGGACCTTTGCCGAGTCCAGGGAGTTTTGGAAAATTATTACCAATGCATCCACAATCCCTACCGCCACTTCCCTCAAGACCCTAGGATGTAAGCCATCCGGTCCAGGTGATTTATCCACCTTGAGTCCCATTATTTTACCGAGTACCACTTCCTTAGTGATTTTGATCGTGTTTAGCTCCTCACCCCCTATAGCCCCCTGTTTGTCCAGTGTTGGGATATTCTTAGTGTCCTCTACTGTAAAGACTGATACAAAATATTCATTCAGTGTTTTTGCCATCTCCATATTTCCCACCATTAATTTCCCGGTCTCATCCTGTAAGGGACCAACATTTACTTTAGCCACCCTTTTTCTTTTTATATAACCATAAAAACTCTTACTATCTGTTTTTATATTTTTCGCTAATTTACTTTCATAATCTTCCCTTTCTTAATTAATCTTTTTGTTATTTTTTGCTGTCTTTTAAAGTTTTCCCAATCCTCTATCCTCCCCATAGATTTGGCTACCTTATATGCCCTTGTTTTTAGTCGAATACTATCCTTAATTTCTTTACTTAGCCATGGATGGCTGTCTTTTCTTTTACACCCTTTTCTTCTCAGTGGAATATATATTTATTGGAAGTTGTAAAATAACTCCTTAAATGTACACCACTGATCATGCATCGTCTTACCCTTTAATCTATTTTCCCAATCCACTCTATTCAATTCCGCTCTCATACCTTCATAGTCTCCTTGATTCAAGCTTAGCACGCTTTTTGCGATCCAACCTTCTCACCCTCTAATTGAATATGGAATTCAACCATGGGGATCACTCTTTCCAAGGGGATACTTTACTAGGACATTTTTAATTAATCCTGTCTCATTACACAGGACCAGATGTAAGGTTGCTTGCCCCCTGGTCAGTTCAGTTACATACTGCTCAAGAAACCCATCCCTAATACACTCAATGAACTCAACCTCAAGGCAGCCCTGCCCAATTTGATATATCCAATTAATATGATAGTTAAAATCCCCCATAATTATAGATGTTCCCTTATTACAAGCCTCAACTATTTCCTGATTGATACTCCGTCCAACAGAGTTGCAGCTGTACGGAGGCCTATAGACTACGCCCACTAGTGCTTTTTTCCCCTTATTATTCCTTATCTCCACCCAAACTGTTTCATTATCCTGATCTTTTGACCCAATATCATTTCTCTGTATTACAGTGATTCCTTCCTTTATTAACATAGCCACCCCACCTCCCCTTCCTTCCTGCCTGTCCTTCCTGATCGTTAAATAACCTGGTGTGTTTAATTCCCAGGCATTGTCATCCTGCAGCCATGTTTCTGTAATGGCCACAAGATCATACCCATATGTAGTTATTTGTGCCATTAACTTGTCTATTTTGTTACGAATGCTACGTGCATTCAGATAGAGAACTTTCAAATATGTTTTGTGACACTTAGTTCCTGCTTTTACCCTTTTTATTACTTTACCTTTTACTCCATACCTTCTGCCCCTTCCTGACACGCTCTGGTTTTTAATTTCCCCACTGCTACCTAAGTCTATGACCTTCTCTGTTGTCATTTTTATTATTTGCTCTCTAGGAACCTCCCCCCCACTAGTTAGTTTAAAGCCCTCTCTACAGCCCTAGTTATATGATCCGCCAGGACTCTAGCCCCAGCACTGGCCAAGTGAAGCCCGTCCCAACGGAACAGCTCCCTCCTGCCCCAGTACTGGTGCCAGTGTCCCAGGAAGCAAAACCCATTTCTCCCACACCAGTCTTTGAGCCACGCATTTAACTCTCTAATTTTATTTGTCCTAGCCAAATTCGCTCGTGGCTCAGGTAATAATCCAGAGATTATTACCTTTGAGGTTCTGTCTTTTAATTTGACCCCTAGCTGCTCATACTCCTTTAACAGAACCGGCTTCCTAGTCCTATCTATGTCGTTTGTGCCAACATGGACCATGACAACTGGATCCACCCCCTCCCACTGCAAGTTTCTTTCCAGCCCAGAGGAGATGTCCTTAACCCTGGCATGGGGTAGGCAACACAGCCTACGGGACTCTCGCTCTCGGCTGCAGAGAACTCTATCTATCCCCCTAATAATACTATCCCCTACCACTACAACATTTCTATTTACTCCCCCCTCTTGAATGGCCCCCCGCTCCACGGTGCTGTGGCCAGGTTGCTCATCCTCCCTGCAGTCCCTGCTCCTGTCCCCACAGGGAGTAAGAACCTCGAACCTGTTGGACAAGAGCAAGGGCTGCAGCTCCTCCAACACTACCTCCTGGATCCCCGTACCTGCCTCACTCGTAGTCACACCGTCCTGTCCCTGACCATGGGCTACATCTGAATTAATTAACTTCATAGGTGTGACCATCTCCTGAAACACAGAGTCCAGGAACTTCTCCCCCTCCCTGATGTGTCGCAGTGTTTGAAGCTCAGACTCCAGCTCATCAACACGGAGCTGGAGTTCCTGTAGCAGCAGACACTTGTCACAGACGTAATCACCGTGAGCCTCAATGGGGTTCACCGGCTCCCACATCTCACAACAGTAACACATCACCTGCTCCATTCTATGTAATTAATTAAATTTTTTATTGTTAGTTATGGACACCCTCTGCCCGATTATAGCTGCTAGTATCCCCTTTAATTTATTGGATTTAAATTAAATCAATCCCTCTAATTACACCAGTTAAATGGTTCACCAACAGTCACTCTGCACCAGAAAGGCCTTATTAACTGCAACCCACAGAGTTAAAGTTTGAAAAGAGCACCTAACACCCCACTTACCCTAACTCACACTTACCCAAACTCACAGCACTCTCTGCTGACCTCGCACTAGCAATGGTCTTTTTATACTGTTTGTTTGTTTACAGCCAAATGAGTCACACCTGCTGATTGGTTAGAAAACTGGTTTTCACTGCGTGCTGTGCCAATTTACTCCTACTGCAGTGTAACCTTGTTTTACTCTTCTTAAACCAACAGAATCCCAAATACTTAACTTTTCCCCTTTACTTAAACTGCTTAAGTAATCTTATCAAGAATGATTTAAAGAGAAATAACAATTTCCCAACCTCTTCTGCCAGTTTAAGTGATACAATGTCCCCTTAATGAAGCGTCCCCGCCTGTCTATGATTGACACCGCTTCCCCCGCTGAAGCCGTCGCGTTGGTGCTTCTTCTCTCCCTTCCCATAGCCCATTGGGTCAAACGTACCCATGTTTCCCTGCTGCCCGAGCACTGAACTCATGCCTTTCTCAAGATTCAATCCCATCTCCTGCAATGCTCCCTTCGACCGCATCTTGTTCCTGAGACGCATCTTCTGCTCCCTCGACCCTATTCCGAACAATTTGTTGATCAGTGTACTTCCCCTCCTGGGTCCCATGTTCGCTGATATTGTTAACGGTTCCCGCTCCTTAGGTGCTGTCCCCGCATTCATATCTGCTGGCATCAGCCCTCTCCTCAAAATACGCACGCAATATCCCTCTGTCCTTGCAAACTACCATCCCATCTCCAACCTCCCTTCCCCCTTCAATGTCATTGAACGTTTTTTCACTTCCCAAATCCCTGCCCATCTTTCCGGCAATTCCATGTTTGAATCCCTTCCAAACAGATTTCTGTCTCGGCCACTGGAACAACCCTTATTAAATCCGTGACTGTGACCTTGATAAACTATCCCTCCTCATCCTTCTCGACCTATCTGCAGCCTTCGACACAGTTGAGCACACCATCCTTCTTGAATGCCGCCCCTCCATCTTCCAGCTGGATTGAACTTCCCCAGCTTGGTTCATTCTTAACTATCTAATGGTATCCAGAGAATCACCTGCAATGGCTTCTCTTCCCAATCCCACACTGTTACCTCTGGAGTCCTGCATCTATACTTGGCACTATTCTACTTCTCATCTACATGCTACCTCTGGACGATATTATTTAAAACACAACATCAGGTACCATACTTATGTTGGTGACACTCAGCTCTACCTCACCACCAACTGTCTCGATCCCTCCACTGTCTCTGATTCATCACACTCCTTGCCGGACATCCAGTATTGGATGAGCAGCAAGTTACACCAACTAAATATTTGGAAGACTGAAGCCTTTGGTCCCTGGTACAAACTCCGTTCACTGACCTTCTCCATCTCTGGCAACTGTCTTAGGCTAAGCTAATCCGTCCTCCAGATCCATCTTTTGTCTCTTTATTTGTCCCATTATCTCCCGCTTTTGCCGTACATCATCATCCCTTTTGTCATTTAATCTCCCCTGCCTCCCATCACATCACAGGCCTTCCCATTTGTTCTTTCATCCCCTCCTCCCCTTTCCTTGCCTCTGTACTTGTTTAAAACCAATCACATCTCTAACTATTTCCAGTTCTAACGAAAGGTCACTGATATGAAACGTGAACTCTCCTTCTGTAACCACGGGTACTGTCTCATCAGCTGAATGTTTCCAGTGTGTTCTGTTTATATTTCAGATTTCCAGCATTCACAGTATTTTGCCTTTCAGCCCAAATTTAAATGGAAATCAGGAGCTGAGCAGAGTCCTCAGCAGAAAAGGTCAACTGTTCTCGGAGATTCGGGTGTAGAATTAACCAGTGCACAAGGATTCAGAACCAGGAGAGGTGATCGAGATCTGAGACGAGAAGAACGGAACACACAAACAATGATTGGATCAATACATCAAACCGAATCATTACTCGTTAAGCACACTCATCAGTTAATTGATATGAAGCATTTATTCAAAGAAAGCAATTGTCTACAGTCCAAGTGCTGAATGCAAAAAAAATCCCCTCAAAATCATGGGAAGGAATTCAGTTACTATAGCGGAAGCGGCAACAAATATAGTTCCTGTATGGACTAATCAGACCTTAAAATGCATGTTCCTGGCTTGTAAATTGTAGAATTAACAGTGGGAGAAGACCACAAGACAGCAACAACAACTTGTACTATATATAGTGTAAGGTTCACAAAATTCTACAGATTCCCCAAAACCAAGAAGAGAAGAGATTTTGGACTGTTTAAAAGAATATTGGGCCAAGAAGGGGCTTAAAGTTAAAACCCCAGGATTTTGGCTATTTAAAAAAGGGCATGTCCAGGCCTGTGGAAGGTTGTGACAAAGGAGTTGGGATGGGCACTGTAAAACAAACAGTTTGAGTATTTGCTATAGGCCAGATTGTCTGGGAATGTTCTGGACCATCTCAGTCATTCATACATAAAGACAATAGGCCAACAGAAGGACAGTTCCCGCCAAAGATACAGAGCCATCAACAATATGAATAATACAGTACATGCCACTTAACAACAAAAGGGACCCTGACCCCAGCAGGAGAAGACAATCGAACAACAGATTAATCCACTCAGAGAAAACATCCAAAACCACTTCACACACTTCAACCGATTTCGAAGCAATCCCAAAACAAAGTTAAAATCAATTCAACAAAGAATTTAAAACTATTAAAGTTAACGAGCCCGCCAAAATTAACAATGGGCCAGAGAAGATTTGGTGGGCAGATCAGCAAGACCTCAAACGGTATAAATGAGGCCTGCTTTTACACACAGAGAGTAGTCATTCGGAACAACACAGTCAGAGAATTGGAGACTTGAGGAAAGGAGAACAAAAATGGAAGGAGAAAGGAATCGCGGCAACCAAGTGCCCCAAGAAACCAACAACTAACAATACAACCAACAACTAGGTAATATTGGGCCACCGCGACCAACAAGAGACCAACCTGGAAGAAACCAAAGATTTGCCAGTTTGTTTCCACTCTCCAAGCTAGCCTGACTTACCCCTGGGTAAGGTTTGATGAAAAAGACTCTAAGCCCTATATCTAACCAAAGGAAATTGGGTACTTACCCGATAGATACAATACGCACCCGACCGCATCAGTGGACACGTGAAGACTGAAAAACCAATGCAGGTGAAGTCTTCCACCGTGTCTGGGGTACGGCAGGCCCCAACCGCCACACCTAAAGAGAACCTCGAAATCGCAAACCTCTACAACCGTCAAGAAAGTCGTTTGGTGAGCATTTCCCTGGTCCTCTGGAATCCAACCTAGTTATTGTAGTGGGATTGGGAGGGGTGAAGCATTGTGTCTATTGTTATTCTCCCTCGTATATTCCGTAGTATTCCCCCTTTTAAATTGATAAGATTATTGTGTTGTGTATATTTTCCTGTCTCAAATAAAAATCCAAGTTCTTCTCACAAACTCAGTTGTCTGTTGCTATTTCATTACAACCCCTAAATAAGTCCACGTCTAGAACCAAGGGAGTGGGAGCGATTCGAACCGCTCAGGGAGTCAGAGGCAAAGCTGAGCACACACACCACCACTTACAGAAAATGACAACTGCGGCAGGACTTTGGCAAAAGGGATGTAATGCAGTAGACCCTGTGTTTGCCAAAAGAACGAAGATGGAAGAGAGGAATTCTTCTTATGCTTTTGAGAAGGTGAATATCACCAAGAAATGGGTGACCAGTCTATTGCACGCTGAGTGCCCCATGGATGCTGCATAAGAAGTTGGTAGAAAAGGCCATCTGGTTGGTCTGCGCCCTACGACAGATCCAGCTTTTAGATCAGCACATTAAAGCATTGACAGAAGAGCTGCAGGAGGCAGCCAAACTGTCTCAAGCAAGAGCTATAGCAGGGGAGGGATTATTGCAGGAATTACAGGCCCAAAGTCAGGAGAAGTTACAGATAGCGGAGACACACAGGAACAGACATGAGTATTTTCGGTGTCAAGTCACCGAGGCTAAAAGCAATGAGTTAGTGTTAAGAGAGGGAGTTAGTGTTAAGAGAGGAGAACGCTCGCCTAACCAGACAGTTAAAAGAACAGGAGGAAAAGTTCAGAGACGTGCAGGCAGCTTATAAGGTAGCAAGCGCTATGGTTTTTGAAGCAGGAGATCACGGCCCCTGCCAAAAGCAGATCGACAGTTTAAAACTTGCTCTGTCCAGGGCAAAAGACATGGTTTGCCTAGTGAGCCCAGTTGCGGCCCGTGTAGACCTGGACGTGGAAGGAGAAACTGTTCAGACGTCACCTTGTGTGCCAGGGAACAACCCGTTTGGGCAGCAGGAGGGACAAGCAATCTGTAGGGAAGACAGGGAGAAGTGCACACCAACACCACCTGTGGCGCCGGGTTTTGACTTGGTTTGGCAGCAGGCAGAAGTGGGCAAACAAATGCAGGAAAGGTCAGAGCCGGGGCCGATGTGCCCGGCTCGACAGCAAAAGTTTGGCCCACCCGGGGGTGGTGGGGGGCAGGGACCCATTGAAAGCCAACTCGTGATTCCCTACGGGACCAAACAGCTTAGGGCTATGGTAAGCCACCTGAACAAACTCACCCACAAGGGAGATCCCTCAGTCCACTTCATGGAAGTGGAACAAGTAGCAGGCATCAATGAGTGCAACGACTCAGAGATGGCCAAGATGCTCCTGTTCACCTTGGATGGCAAGCTGTACCAGTCCCTCTCTGCTGAGAGCAAGAAGGGACAGGGCGGGTACGCTGCCATCCAGGAGCAAGTTCTGGAGGCGATGGGGATGAATGATGATAGTCCGGGTGGAGAAGACTGCACAGTTTGCAGGGGAGACCCCACAGGCTTTCGCAGACAGGCTGTGGCCTGTGTACAGGAGTGCCTGTAATGGGGATCTCGACCGGACCAATTTGAACCAGGACGAGCTGGCCCACTGGCTCCGAAGTCTGGTGGCAAACAGCTTGCCACAGATCAGAGCCAAGGCCGAGCTGTGGTTCGACCCAACGGGCCCCCAAGTCACCGAGGAGACAGTGGTCTGACAACTGACCCTCGCTTACCGCAATGGTAGAGGGGCGGCAGAACCATAAACAAAAGGAAAGGTTCACGAGTTAAAACCAAGCCCAAGTAAGAAGGAATGGCACCAGGAAGGGGGTAACCCTTCCGATGTGAGGCGTAACTGCTTTGGGTGCGGGAAAAGTGGGCATTGGAGAAGGGACTGTAGAAATTCTTGGAAGGATAATGTAGGGAAAAACTCCCCAGCTCCTGCCCCAAAGACAGAAACATTGACCTCTCTCCCCACAGTTGATTCATTAGTAGCTGCACTTCGAGTTTTGTTGGCTGGCCCAGGGAGGGTAGCCACAGCCACGGGTGCTTTAACTCCATCTGCCCCATCTAACACAGACTTATGACTAGAGCCAGCGCAGCCTGTCTGTCTGTGTCCCCTTGAGTACGATGTATGGAAGAGACCGCTTATTAAGATGGAGGTGGAAAAGGTGAAAGGGACCTATCTGTTGGACACAGGAGCTTCAAGCACGATAGCCTACTCAGATAACCCCGCTACCTCACCTCTGTCTAACGGGGTTCCATACAGATTAGTGGGGTTCACAGGTAATGAGCAGGTTGGCTCATTCTCTATCCCGCTGTCCATTCATTTAGGAGCACTCCACACCAAGTGGACTTGTGTTTTAATGAAGTGGGAGCAAGAAGGGAAAGGGATCCTGGGGGCTGATTTTATTATAGGCCACAGGATTCTAGTGGATCTTAGGAACCACTGTCTGTGGGGAGCATGCACCGGCAAAGAAAGTGAAGTGTTAATTATCCCAGAGAAACAGGGCAAGGGGACCTTGTGTACCCTAAAACCCAAGGAGGGTTACAACTTCGAGCAAATGGTCAGGAACACTCCAGTGGAGTACCAGGCATTTTTGTGAGTACACCTCGCAAGCATGATTGTGGGAGGGTGAACGGGGTCGAAGTAAGTGTACACGGGGACCGCATGACCCCACAAAAGCAGTATAGTTTCCCCAAAGAGGCGGAGGCAGACATGGAAATGGCCATGACCTCTCTGGTCATATAGGGGTTATTGAGACCGATAGCCACCCACGTAAACTCTCCATTGTGGCCGGTTAGGAAACTGGACAACTCCTGGAGAGCCACAGTGGACTATCGGGTACTCAATAGAAACATCCCCGCCTGTGCACCCACGGTCGCAGCTGTCGCTGACCTCATTGGAAGTATCCTAGCCTCCACAACCACCTTCACGGTGATTGATATTTCCAATGGGTTTTGGTCCATCCCTCTATGGAGAGAGGACCAGTACAAGTTCGCCTTCACATTTAAAGGCCAACAGTACACTGGAACTGCCTACCACAGGACTTCCACAATAGCCCAGCATCTTCCATCAGTGTATGGCAGATTGCATAAAAGGCTTCAGCTGACCCCGACAGTTAGTCTAGTATGTGGATGACCTGCTCCTATTCACCGATGAAGGAGAGGAACACAGTCCACTACTGGCTGAACTGCTGGAGTTACTCAGGCAGGAAGTTTTTTAAGTAAAACCCAAGAAAGTACAGATCGGCCAACAGGAAGTAAAATTCCTAGGGCTGGCTGTGCGAGCAGGGGAAAGGGCCATCGATAAAGCCAGAAGGGAAGCAGTGCAGGAGTTACCAGCCCCCAATACAGTGACAGGAGTGAGATCTTTTCTAGGGCTAACCGGGTACTGCAGAGATTTTATTGAGGATTACTCAGCCACAGCAGCCCCTCTGCTCCGACTCTTACACAAGGGAGTGGAGTGGGTTTGGGATGAGGGTTGCGATGCAGCATTTGTAAGCTTCAAAAAAATCTGCAGACCACACCAGATCTAGGGGCCAATGATGGGGAAAAGGAGTTCTTCTTGGAGGTAGCAGCCAGCAGGGACAGTCTGAGTGCAGTGCTGCTCCAGGAGCGGCACAGTCAGCTGAGACCGGTGGTTTACTCCTCCAGGATACTCACGGATATGGAGAAGGGTTATTCCAACTGTGAGAGGAACATCCTCGCCACTTACTGGGCTGTGAAAAGATCATTGATCATCACAGGCACCTCGCCCATCACCCTCCTCACCCATCACACGCCCACCCAAATGCTCCTAGATGGGAGAATTAAAGTGAGCAGTTCCCGCATTGCTTGCTGGACCCTGCTTCTCTCCCAGATGGGCCTAAGGGTGAAAGGTCTCTGCAAGCCGAAGCTCGCAGCCAACATGATTTATCCAGGGATGGCCCATCGGTGTTCAATTGAAGGATTATGGGAAGTCAACATAGGGTTTCGGGCCAGGATACACCCCACAGGCCGCAAAATGAGTGTATGACCCAGGGGCAGACATTGCCCTGGCAATTAAACTCCCCAGCAGCATGAGCGCCCAGCAGGCTGAACTGTCCGTGGTAGTGCATGTGGTTACACACCCAGCGAAATTCCCTACCCCATACACAATTTGCTCGGACCGCATGTTCACATACAATTCGTGTACGGAATACCTGGCCATCTGGTCCCATCGCGGATACACCTCCGCTGATGGGAGACCTCTGGCCATCAAGCCTCTGCTGGAGAAAATCATGACGACCATAGGGGAGGAAGGGAAGGTCTATATCCATAAAGTTAAGGCCCATTCAAAGACAGAACCCATGTGGGAGGGCAACCAAAAGGCAGATGAATTGGCCAAGCAGGGAGCTAGGGAAGGAAAGTTTTGGGACCCCTACCAGACAGGTTCGGTAGCCGCAATCCAAGACAACGGAGGTACACAAGGGATAGCTTTGGGATCCCGTCCCCAGAGCCGTCCTGAATGTGCTCACAAAAGGGGAGAAAGTAGTGGGCCCGTACGGTACAGCAGTCATCACCGTCATGGAAGGCATGCTGTTCAGGGGGGAGCAATGGGTAGTGCCACAGCAGCACCGGAGGGAATTCCTCCAACTGGCCCATGAGGGTCCATGAGTGGGGCATCCCGGTTCTGAGGCCACCTGGCAATGGGTGGAACAGGCAGAATGGTGTCCAGGGCTGAGGGAACAGGTCCGCGAGTTCTGTGCCGGCTGTCTGGTGTGTGCTGTCAATAACCCTGACCCCCCAGAAAAGGAAGGTATCTTTGGGACACATCAGGAGGGTAGAGGGACCATGGCAGTCAATCCAGATCGATTACATTGGGCCCCTACCCACCGCCCAGGGAGGCTACAAGTACTGCCTAGCCCTGGTGGATGTGTTTTCAAAGTAGGTAGAAGCTTTTCCCTGCCGCACAGCTATCGCATTGGGTACAGCTAAGATCCTGGTCGGGGAAGTGTTCTCACGATGGGGACTGCCACAGTATGTGGAGTCCGACCAAGGGAGTCACTTTACCGGACAGGTCATGCAAGAGACCCTCATGGTACTCGGCATTGAGGGGAAATGGCACATCGCCTACAACCTACAGTCATCGGGTCCTGTACAGCGGTTGAACCACACTATAAGAAAGGCTGCACAAGGAGACGGGAGACTCACCCAAGAAGTGGGTAGAAGTCTTACCGTTGGTCCTAATGGGGATCCAAGCCAGCCAGTCAAAAAGCACGGGGTATTCCCCACACAAGCTGATGACTGGCAGGGTTCTGCGGACCCCCACCCATGTGCTAGCCCCGGTGCGCACGGAGGGTCAGCTCAGAGAGGTGAACCGGGACAGCTTCGTCAGGAATCTGTTTGAACACCTTAAACAGATTCACTGGCAGACTGCTAGCAACATGGGAAGACAGCAGCAGAGTAACCGATTGCTGCTAGAACCCAACAGGCACCACGAGTGGGAGATAGGGGATCAGGTCATGGTGAGGAACTTTGCCCGGTTGGTGTCAGGGCCCCAGTTACATGTTCCTCTGCTGGCCACCAGAGGGCAATTTTGGATGCCTCAGTACACTGCTGCCATGCCTCTGGACCTCTCTCCTCACCTGTGTCTTATTAAAGTATTTGGCTCTCCTGTGTCTCATTTGAATAAATGTGTCATGTGACTAATCAGGCCTGTTATTTAAGCTTCCTGTTTCCTGTCCTCTGGGCTCAATCTTGAGTTCTCATGCCTGCAAGTCACAGCTCTCTGCTCGTCCTGTGTTTGAGGAACCTCCTGGAGAAGCTTCTTTTGGGTTTTGCTCGGTCTCGGGTCTCACCCTGTGTTTTGGTAAACCTTCTGAGAAGCTACTTTTAGGTTTTGCTCGCTCTCGGGTCTCACCCTGTGTTTTGGTAAACCTTCTGAGAAGCTACTTTTGGTTTTTGCTCAGTCTCGGGTCTCACCCTGTGTTTTGGGAAACTTTCTGGAAAAGCTTCTTTTGGGTTTTGCTCAGCCTCGGGTCTCACCCTGTCTTTGTGGAGTCTTCTGAAGAAGCATCTTTTGAGTTTTACGCCATCTCAAGCCTCCGGTTGTCTGCCTGCACTTGGGTCCATCACCATACTGTAACAGCAAGACTGAGCCATCTACATGGACCCAGCGGGCTCTCGCTGCACTTTGGACCGCTGAACACTCACTCGCTTTTGGGCTCCCACTGTGTTCAGTACCGCTGATCTCTCTCGTTTGCCTGGGCTCCTGCTGCGTTAGGGATAGAATGATCTCCTGGACTAGTTTCGATCGCCTTCTGGGGTCGGAGAGGAATTTCCCAGATTTTTTTTTCCCCCAGATTGGTCATTGTGTTTTATCTGGTTTTTTGCCTCTCTCGGGAGATCACTTGGGTTCGGCTAGGTTTAGGTTTAGTTCTCGAGTCTCCGGAGTCCCCCGCTGTGTCTATTCTCTAGTCTCTTGGGGCCCCGCTGTGTTTTACTCTCGAGTCCCCTGGGACCCCTTCTGTGCTTTAACTCTCAAGTCTCCTGGGCCTCTGCTGTGTTACATTCTCGAGTCTCCTGGGCCTCGGCCTTTAAACTCTCAAGTCTCCTGGGCCTCTGCTGTGTTAAATTCTCGAGCCTCCTGGGCCCATAAACTCTCGAGTCTCCTGGGCCTTTTAACTCTCAAGTCTCCTGGGCTCCTGCTGTGTTAAACTCTCAAGTCCCCTGGCCCTCGCTTTGTTTTAATTCTCGAGTCTCGAAGAAAAAGGGAAGGAAAAAAAAACAAAGGCCTGGGCTGCCACTTTTTTAGCGGCTTCGACCTCTCTTGGTCTCCCACTGTATTTAACGAAGGCCTGGGCTGCCACTGTTTTAGCAGCTTCGACCTCTCCTGGGCCTCCCGCTGTGTTTAACTCTTGAGCCTTTGCCCTTGCTCTTTCTCCTGGGCCTCCCGCTGTGTTTAACTCTTGAGCCTTTGCCCTCGCTCTTTCTCCTGGCCCCCCGCTGTGTTTAATTCTCTAGCCCCCTGGGCCCCCATTGTGTTCAGTTCTCGAGTCTCCTGGACCCGGGCTCTCGCTGTGGTTACTACTCTCCTGGCTCTCACTGTGTTTCAAAGAAAAAGAAAAAAAGAGAACAAAGAAACAAAGGCCTGGGCTGCCGCCATTTTATTTTCTCTGGAACTCTCGGTCCTGGGCTCCTGCTGCTTTTTGTTTAAAAAAAAGAGAAAAAAAAGAAAAAATAAGAGGCTGCTGTGGGTACGTCAGGTGCCATCCCCTGGGAAGGGGGTACTGTCAGGGCCCCAGTTACATGTTCCTCTGCTGGCCGCCAGAGGGCAGTTTTGGATGCCTCAGTACACTGCTGCCATGCCTCTGGACCTCTCTCCTCACCTGTGTCTTATTAAAGTATTTGTCTCACCTGTGTCTCATTTGAATAATTGTGTCACGTGACCAATCAGGCCTGTTATTTAAGCTTCCTGTTTCCTGTCCTCTGGGCTCAGTCTTGAATTCTCATGCCTGCAAGTCACAGCTCTCTGCTCGTCCTGTGTTTGAGGAACCTCCTGAAGAAGCTTCTTTTGGGTTTTGCTCACTCTTGGGTCTCACCCTGTGTTTTGGTAAACCTTCTGGAAAAGCTTCTTTTGGGTTTTGCTCAGTCTCGGGTCTCACCCTGTGTTTGTGGAGCCTTCTGAAGAAGCATCTTTTGAGTTTTACGCCATCTCAAGCCTCCGGTTGTCTGCCTGCACTTGGGTCGGTCACCGTACCGTAACAGTTGGGAAGTTTTGAACCATTGTATATGGGGCCGTACAGCATTGTGAATAAGGCAAGCCCCATGGTCTATGCCATAAAGATGCCCTGCCACACAAAGTTGTTCCACACTAATCAGTGCAAAACTGAGAGTGGGGAACGGCCAGCAAGGGCGAACTGTCTTAAAGCTAGAGATCATCAGCCTGCAGCTCTCAGGGATCAGAAATTTTGCTCACCCAGTATGATACTATAGTGTTTAAAGTATCACAGGGGTGTGTGTAAAGTTCACAAAATAGTACAAATTCCCCAAAACCAAGAAGAGATTTTGGACTGTTTAAAGAATATTGGGCCAAAAAGGGGCTTAAAGTGAAAGCCCCAGGATGTTGGCTATTTTGAAAAGGCATGTCCAGGCCTGTGGAAGGCTGTGACAAAGGAGTTGGGATGGGCCCCTGTAAAACAAGCAGTTTGAGTATTGGCATAGGCCAGATTGTCTGGGAATGTTCTGGACCGTCTGGATCACTGGGCCTGCTTCTGGAAAATGTGGGACTTGTACAAGTCGGACGGGTTGCACCTGAACCAGAGCGGGACAAATATCCTTGCGGGGAGGTTTGCTAGCACTGTTCGGGGGGGTTTAAACTAAAATGGCAGGGGGTTGGGAACCTGAGCAGGGAGACATAGGAAAGGGAAGCAGGGATAAAAGCAAAAGATAGGAAGGAGAAAACAAAAGTGGCAGTCAGAGAAATCAAAGGTTTAAATCAAACGTGGCCACATTAAATAATAATTCTAATAGATCTAAGTGCGTTAAAAAAACAAGCCTGAAGGCTTTGTGTCTTAATGCGAGGAGCATTTGCAATAAGGTGGACGAATTGGCTGCGCAAATAGAGGTAAACGAATATGATTTGGTTGGGATTACGGAAACGTGGCTCAAGGATGGCCAAGACTGGGAACTCAACATCCAGGGGTATTCGATATTCAGGAAAGATAGGCAAAAAGGAAAGGGAGGTGGGGTAGCATTACTGGTTGATTAATACAATTGTAATGAAGGATATTAGCTCTGATGATGTGGAATCTGTATGGGTAGAATTGAGAAATACTAAGGGGAAAAAAACATTAGTGGGAGTGGTATATAGATCTCCCAACAGTAAGGCGGAGGTTGGGGATGGCATTAAAAGGAAAATTAAAGAAGCGTGCAATAAAGGCACAGCTGTCATCATGGGTGACTGTAATCTACATATAGATTGGGCCAACCAAATTAGTAACAATACTGTGGAGGAGGAATTCCTGGAGGGTTTACGGGATGGTTTCCTGGACCAATATGTCGAGGAACCAACCAGAGATCAGGCCATCTTAGACTGGGTATTATGTAATGAAAAAGGATTAATTAGCAATCTTGTTGTACGAGGCCCCTTGGGTCTGAACGATCAAAATATGATCGAATTCTTCATTAAGATGGAGAATGAATGAGTTGACTCAATGACTAGGGTCCTCAATTTAAATAAAGGAAACTACGATGGTCTGAGGAGCGAGTTGGGTAGGATTGATTGGGGAATGGCACTCAAAGGGTTGACGGTGGATAGGCAATGGCAAACATTCAAAGACCGAATGGATGAGCTACAGAATTTGTTCATCCCAGTTTGGCATAAAAATAAAACAAAAAAGGTGACTCAACCGTGGCTAACAAGGGAAATTAGGGATAGCATAAGATCCAAGGAGACGACATATAAATTGGCCAGAAAAATCAATAATCCTGAGGATTGGGAGCAGTTTAGGATTCAACAAAGGAGGACAAAGGGATTAATTAAGAAAGGGAAAATAGAATATGAGAGTAAGCTATCAGGGAACATAAAAACTGACTGTAAAAGCTTTTATAGATATGTGAAGAGAAAAAGATTGGTGAAGTCAAGCGTAGGTCCCTTACAGTCAGAATCAGGGGAATTTATAATGGGAAACAAAGAAATGGCAGACCAACTAAATTCATACTTTGGTTCTGTCTTCACAAAGGAGGACACAAATAACCTCCCAGAGATTATGGGGAACATAGGGCCTGATGAAAGGGTGGAACTGAAAGAAATCAGTATTTGTAGGGAAATGGCCGATAAATCCCCAGGGCCTGATAATCTACATCCCAGGGTACTTAAGGAAGTGGCCCTGGAAATAGTAGATGCATTGCTGGTCATCTTCCAGAACTCGATAGACTCTGGAACAGTACCCATGGATTGGAGGGTAGCTAATGTTACCCCACTATTCAAAAAAGGTGGTCGAGAAAAAGTGGGGAATTATAAACCGGTAAGCCTGACATCGGTAGTGGGGAAAATGCTAGAATCTATTATAAAAGATGTAATAGCAGAGCACTTGGTAAGCAGTGACAGGATCGGACAAAGTCAACATGGATTTACAAAAGGTAAATCATGCTTGACTAATCTACTGGAATTTTTTGAGGATGTAACTGGAAAATAGATAAGGGAGAACCAGTGGATGTGGTGTATTTGGACTTTCAGAAGGCTTTCGATAAGGTCCCACATAAGAGATTAGCGTGCAAAATTAAGGCACATGGGATTGGGGGCAAGGTATTGACTTGGATCGAGAACTGGTTGGCGGACAGAAAGCAAAGAGTTGGAATAAACGAGTCGTTTTCCGAGTGGCAGGCAGTGACTAGTGGGGTACCGCAAGAATCGGTCCTAGGACCCCAGCTGTTCACAATATATATTAATGATCTGGACGAGGGATTTGGATGTAATATCTCCAAATTTGCAGATGACACAAAGCTGGGTGGGAGGGTAAGCTGTGAGGAGGATGTCGTGAAACTCCAGTACGATTTGGACAGATTGGGTGATTGGGCAGAAACATGGCAAATGCACTATAATGTGGATAAATGTGAGGTTATCCACTTTGGTGGCAAAAACAGGAAGGCAGATTATTATTTGAATGGCAATAGATTGGGAGAAGGGGAAGTGCAAAGAGTCCTGGGTGTCCTTGTGCATCAGTCGCTGAAGGTAAGCATGCAGGTGCAGCAGGCGGTTAAGAAGGCAAATGGTATGTTGGCCTTCGTAGCAAGAGGGTTCGAGTACAGGAACAAGGATGTCTTGCTACAGTTGTACAGGGCCTTGGTGAGACCGCATCTTGAGTACTGTGTGCAGTTTTGGTCGCCTTACCTGAGGAAGGATGTTCTTGCCATGGAAGGAGTGCAGCGAAGATTCACCAGGCTGATACCTGGGATGGCAGGAATGACGTATGTGGAGAGATTGTGTCGATTGGGCTTATACTCACTGGAGTTTAGAAGATTGAGAGGGGATCTCATCGAAACTTATAAAATTCTGTCAGGCCTGGACAGACTAGATGCAGGAAGGATGTTTATGATGGCTGGGGAGTCCAGAACCAGGGGTCATAGTCTAAGGATAAGGGGTAAGCCATTTAGGACTGAAATGAGGAATTTCTTCACCCAGAGAGTGGCGAACCTGTGGAATTCTCTGCCACAGAGGGCGGTGGAGGCCAGTTCATTAAATATATTCAAAAAAGAGTTGGATATATTTCTTAAGGCTAAAGGGATCAAGGGATATGGGGAGAAGGCAGGGACAGGGTACTGAATTTGGATGATCAGCCATGATCTCATTGAATGGCGGAGCAGGCTCAAAGGGCCGAATGGCCTACTCCTGCTCCTATCTTCTATGTTTCTATGTTTCTATGTCTCAGTCATTGATACATAAAGACAATAGGCCAAAGGCAGGACAGGTCCCGCCAAAGGTACAGAACCATCAAAAATATGAATAATACAGTACATGCCACTAAACAACAAAAGGGACCCTGACCCCAGCAGGAGATGACAATTGAATAACAGATTAAACCACTCAGAGAAAACATCCAAAAACACTTCACACGCTTAAACTGATTTTGAAGCAATCCCGAAACTAATTTAAAATCAATTAAAAGTAGATGGGACCAAGTCGAAACTCAACAAAGAATTTAAAACTATTAAAGTTAATGAGCCCACCAAAATAAACAATGGGCCAGAGAAGATTTGGTGGGCAGATAAGCAAGACCTCAAATGGTATAATTGAGGCCTGCTTTTACACACAGAGAGTAGTCGTTCGGAACAACAGCACAGTTGGAGAATCGGATACTTGAGGAAAGGAACCGAAAATGGAAGGAGAAATTAATCGTGGCAACCAAGGGCCGCAAGAAACCAACAACTAACAATACTACCACCAACTAGGTAATATTGGGACACCGCAACCAACCAGAGACCAACCTGGAAGAAACCGAAGATTTGCAAGTTTGTTTCCACTCTACAAGCTAGCCTGACTTACCCCTGTGTAAGACTTGATGAAAAAGACTCTAAACCCTATACCTAACCAAAAGAAATTGGGTACTTACCCGATAGATACAATACACACCCGACCGCATCAGCAGACATGTGAAGACTGAAAAACCAATGCAGGTGAAGTCTTCCACCACGTCTGGGGTACGGCAGGCCCCAACCACCACACCTAAAGAGAACCCCAAAATCGCGAACCTCTACAACTGTAAAGAAAGTCGTTTGGTGAGCATTTCCCTGGTCCTCTGGAACCCAACCTAGTTAGTGTAGTGGGATTGGGAGGGGTGAAGTATTGTGTCTGTTGTTATTCTCCCTCGTATATTTCGAAGTGTTCCCCCTTTTAAATTGATAAGATTATTGTGTTGTGTATATTTTCCTGTCTCAAATAAAAATCCAAGTTCTTCTCACAAACTCAGTTGTCTGTTGCAATTTCATTACAACCCCCAAATAAGTCCAGGTCTAGAACCAAGGGAGTGGGAGCGATTCGAACCGCTCAGGGAGTCAGAGGCAAAGCTGACCACACACACCACCACTTACAATAGCACCTTTAATGTGATTGATTGGTGAGTATTGCAGCTCAATTTCGCTCCCTAATTTAGGGTAGGGGGTTAAATAAAGACCTGCGAAGCTTACTTGCTTGTCCCTATCACATTATTAACTTAAACTAAATAAAATTATCAAACAATTAACCTAAAATATCGATTGAATAAAATCTTCAACTAATTAATTAGTAAATAAAACAAGGTTAGAAATGGCAGGGAAGGTTGTGTGTCGTAACGGCAGCATGTGGGAGTCTGTGGAGTGCATCGCAATCCCGATCAACCAGGTCTGCAGTAATCTCAAGGATCTTGAGCTCAGAATTGTTGAGCTGGAGTACGAGCTGCTGACACTGCGATGCATCAGGGAGGGAGAGAGTTACCTGGATAATTGGTCCAGGAGTCAGTCACACACTTTATGTTAAGTAGTACTTTAGAGTTCCTCAGTGCTCAGGGACAGGAGGGTGTGACTGTGAGTCAGGACAGTATGGTGACTCGGGATGAAGTGATGGAGGAGCCTCAGCCCTGGACCTTGTCCAAGAGGTACAAGGTACTTTCTACCTGTATAGATGAGGAAAAGGACTGCGGGGAGGACAGGCAAACTGACTATGGCACTGTGGTACAGGGGGCCATCCGAGTGGGGGGAACAAGGAAGTAATGTGTTAGACGTAGGGGACAGTATAGTCAGGGAGTTAGATACTGTTCTCTGCAGCCGTGAAGGAGAATCCTGAAGGTTGTGTTGCCTGCATGGTGCCAGGGTTAAGGATAATTCCTCGTGGCAAGAGAAGAACTTGGAGTGGGAGGGGGAGGATCTAGCTGTCGTGGTCCATGTAGGAACCAACGACATATGTAGAACTAAGAATGAGGTTCTGCTGAGTGAATTTGATGAGCTAGGGTCTAAATTAATAAGCAGAACCACAAGGGTAATAATCACTGGATTACTACCTGAGCCACGTGCAAATTGGCATACGGTCAAGCAGATCAGTGATTTAAATATGTGGCTCAAAGAGTGGAGTGGGAAAAAGGGATTTCAATTCATGGGGCACTGGCACCAGTACTGGGGATTGAAGGAGATGTTCCGTCAGGATGGCCTCCACTTAAAGCATGCTGGGACCAGCGTCCTGAGGAGTTGAATAACTAGGGCTGTATTTAGGGCTTTAAACTAAAATAGGGCGGGGAGGGGTCAGGAGAGGGGAAATTTAGAAATCTATAGAGAAAGATCAAGGCAATAGAGCAGTGTAGCGATTTGGGTGAAATAAGCAGAGTGTGACAGGAAAGGACGAAAAGTTTAATGGTAGCAGAGCAGCAGAGAATAAGGTCAAAGCAGGGTATAATGGTAAAACAATAAATTAAATTCTCTTTATCTGAATGCACAAAGCATTCATAACAAGATAGATGAACTACTGGCACAAATCGAGATAAATGGGTTTGATCTAATAGCCATTACAGAGACATGGTTGCAAGGTAGCCACGTTTGGTAACTAAATGTTCCAGGTTGCTTGATGTTTTAAAAAGACAGCTAGAAGGGAAAAGGAGGGGGAGTAGCCCTGATAATAAAGGATGAGATAACGAAAGTAGAGAGAAAGGATCTCGTCTCTGACGATCAGGAAGTATAATCAATATGGGTGGAGATAAGGAATAACAAGGGGCAGAAAACACAGGTAGGAGTAGTATATAGGCCCCCTCACAGTAGCTATACTGTTGGACAGAATATTAAACAAGAAATAGTAGGAGCTTGCAACAAAGATAATGCAATAATCTTGGGGAACTTTAATCTTCATATAGGCTGGACACATCAAATGGTCTGGAGGATGAGTTCATGGAATGCATTCAGGACAGTTTCCTTGAAATTTATGCCATGGAACCAAATAGGGACCAAACTTTTTTAGATCCTGTATTGTGTAATGAGACAGGGTTAATTAGCAATCTCATAGTAAAGGATCCTCTGGGTCAGAATGATCATAATATGATAGAATTTTACATTAATTTTGAGAGTGACTTGCCTAAGTCCAAAACAAGAGTCTTACCTTAAATAAAGCCATTTATATAGGTATGAGGGGCGAGCTGGCTAAGGTAGATTGGAAAAATAGAATAAAAGGTATGGCAGTAGATAAGCCGTGGATAGCATGTAAAGAATTACTTCATAATTCTCAACAAAAATACATTCTATTGAGAAACAAAAACTCCACGGGAAAAGTGACCCTTCCGTGGCTAAGTAAATAAGTTAAGGGGAGCATTAGATTGAAAGAAGCAGCTTATAATATTGCAAAGAATAATAGAAAGGCTGAGGATAGGGGAGTTTCAGAAACCAGCGAAGGTTGACCAAAACATTGATAAAAAGGGAAAAAATTAGAACATGAGAGCAATCTAGCAAGAAATATAAAAGCAGATTGTAAGAGTTCCTACAAGTAGGTAAAACGGAAAAGAGTAGAAAAAGTAAACAGAGGTCCCTTAAAGGCTGAGACAGGATAAGTTATTATGGGAATAAGGAAATGGCTGAAAAGTTCAACAAATATTTTGTATCTGTCTTCAAACTGGAAGACACATAAAGCATGACAAAATGGTGGGGAACCAAGGGTCTAATGAGGATGAGGAACTTAATGTAATTAATATAAGTAGAGAAAAAGTACTAGAGAAACTAATAGGACTAAAAGCCGACAAATCCCCTGGACCCGACTACATCCATCCTAGGGTTCTAGAAGAGGTGGCTGAAGAGATAGTGGATGCTTTGGTTCTGATTTTCCAAAATTCCCTAGATTGAGGAATGGTCCCAGCGGATTAGAAGATCACAAATCTAACACTGCTATTCAAGAAAGGAGGGAGAGGAAAAACAGAGGACAGTTAGCCTGACACCAGTCATCGGGAAAATGCTGGAATCCATTGTTAAGGGAGTGTTATCAAGTCACTTAGAAAATCATAACATCATTAGGCAGAGTCAACATGGTTTTATGAAAGGGAAATCGTGTTTGACAAATTTATCAGAGCTTTTTGAGGATGTAACTAGCAGGGTAGATAAAGGGGAACCATTGGATGTAGTATATTTGCATTTACAAAAGGCATTAGATAAGGTGACACATAAACGATTATTACACAAGATTAGGGTTCATGGGGTTGGGGGTAATATAATACCATGGATAGAGGATTGGTTAACGGACAGAAAACAGAGAGTAGGGATAAACGGATCATTTTCAGGCAGGATTTATCTAGTGGGGAGCCACAAGGATCAGTGTTGGGGCTTCAGCTTTTTACAATCTACATTAATGACCTAGATGAAGGGACCGAGTGTAATGCATCCACGTTTAATGATGATACAAAGCTAGGTGGGACAGCAATCTGTGAGGTGAACGCAAAGAGCCTGCAAAGGGTTATAGATAGACGAAGTGAATGGGCAGTGAGGTGGCAGATGGAGAATTATTTAAGGGAATGTGTGTTTATTCACTTTGATAGGCAGAATAGAAAAACAGAACATTTTTTAAATGGTGAGAAACTTTCTGCAGTTGGCGTTCAGAGAGATTTGGGTGTCCTCGTGCAAGAAATACAGAAAGCTAGCATGCAGATAAAGCAAGCAATAAGGAAGGCAAATAGCATGTTGGCCTTTATTGCAAGGGGGTTTGAGTATTAGTGTAAGGAAGGCTTTCTACAATTGTACAGGGCCTTATTGAGACCACACCTGGAGTACTGTGCACAGTTTTGGTCTCCTTATCTAAGGAAGGATATATTTGCCTTGGAGGCGGTGCAACGAAGGTTCAATAGATTGATTCCTGGGATGAGGGGACTGTCCTATGATAAGAGATTGTTTAGAATGGGCCTATACTCTCTTGAGTTTAGCAGAATGAGAGGTGATCTCATTAAAACATGTTAGATTCTGAAGGGGATTGACAGGGTAGAAGCTGAGTGAATGTTTCCCCTGGCTGGAGTGTTTAGAATTAGGGGGGCATAGTCTCATGATAAGGGGTAGGCCATTTAAGACTGAGATGAGGAAGCATTTCTTCACTCAGATTGTTGTGAATCTTTGGAATTCTCTGCCACCGGGGGCTGTGAATGCTCAGTCTTTGAGTATAATCAAGGCTGAGTTTTTTTGGGCTCTAGGGGAACCAAGGGATACGTAGATCGGGCGGGAAGGTGGAGTTGAGTTCGATGATCAGTCATGATCATATTGAATGGCGGACCAGGCTCGAGGGGCCATATGACCTACTCCTGATCATGCTTCTTATGTTCTAAAACTTCCCAAGGCGTTGCAGAGGAGTGTTATAAAACAACATTTTGCAAGCACCCACTTAAGGAGAAATTAGAGGAGATGACCAAAAGCTTGGTCAAAGAGGTAGGTTTTAAGGAGAGGCTTAATGGAGGAAAGAAAGATAGAGAGGTGAGAGTTTTAGGGAGGGAATTCCAGAGCTTAGGGCTGAAGCAGCTGAAGGCACGGCCACCAATGGTTGAGCAATTAAATTCAGGGATGCTCATGAGGCCAGAATTAGAGGAGCACAGATATCTCATTGAATTATAGAATCATAGAAATTTATGGCACAGAAGGAGGCCATTCGACCCATCGTGTCTGTGCAGGCCGAAAAAGAGCTACACAGTCTTATCCCACTTTCCAACTCTTGGTCCGTAGCCTTGTAGGTTACGGCAATTCAAGTGATTACCAAGTACTTTTCCAATAAGATTAGGCTTTCTACCTCTACCACCCTTTAAGGCAATGAGTTCCATACCCCAACCACCCTCTGGGTGAAAAAGCTCTCCTCAGCTCCCCTCAAATCCTTTGACCAATTACATTAAATCTGATGATTGAACTCTCTGCTGGGGGAAGTAGGTCCGTCCTATCCACTCTATCTCAGCCCCTCACATTATGATACACCTCAAACAATTCTCATTCAACCTCCTCCGTTCCATAGAAAATAACTCCAGCCTATCCAATCTATCTTCATAACTGAAATTCTCCAGTCCTGGCAAAGTCCTCGTAAATCTCCTCTGTGCCTTCTCCAAAGCAATCACATCTTTCCTTTTATGTGGTGACCAGAATTGTACACAGTACTATGGCAGTGGCCTAACCAGTGTTTTATATTGTTCATCAATAACCTCCCTGCTCTTGCACTCCATGCCTCGGTTAATAAAGGAAAGTATCGAGTATGCCTTCTTAACCACCTGAACTGCCTGTCCTCTTACCTTCAGGGATCTGTGGACATGCACTCCAAGGTGCCTCTGTTCGTCTAAACTTCTCAGTGTCCTACTATTTATTGTGCATGCCATTGCCTTGTTAGCCCTCCCAAATGCATTAGCTCACATTTCTCTGGATTGAATTTCATTTGCCCCTTTTCTGCACACCTGACCAGTCAATTGATGTCATCCTGCAGTCTGCAGCTTTCTTCCTCAATATCAACAACACCGCCAATTTTTTTTATCATCTGCAAACTTTTTAATCATGTCACTTACATTGAAGTCTAAATCATTGATGCATACCACAAAAAGCAAGGAGCCCAGTACTGAGCCTTGCGCAACCCCACAGGAATCTTCTTTCCTGTCGGAAAAATATCCGTCAAGGCTTTGCTCAACCATTGGTGGCCGTGCTTTATGTTGCCTGGAGCAGATTACAGAGATAGGAAGGTGCAAGGCCATGGAGAGATTTGAAACAGGGATGAGAATTTGAATACCGAGACGTTGCTTAGCCGAAAGCCAATTGAGGCCAAGCGAGCACAGTGGTGAACGGGACTTGGTGTGAGTTAGGACATAGGGAGCAAAGTTTTGGAAGATGTCAAGATTCCGTAGGGTAGACCGTGGGACGTCAGCGAACAGTGTGTGGAAATAGCAAAGTCTAGAGGTAACAATGTCGTGGATGAGGGTTCCAGCTGCAGTTGAGCTCAGGCAGGGCAGACGGGTGGTTGTATGGAGGTGGAAATAGGTGCTCTTATTTATGGATCGGACATGTTGTCAGTAGTTCATTTCAGGATCAAATATGACAGCAAGTTTGCGAACAGTCTGGTTCAGCCTGACATAGAAGCTAGGGAGAGGGATGGAGATGGTGACTAGAGAACGAAGTTTGAGGCAAGATGCGAGTCTAGGTGAGGTAGAGCAACAAAGTGATCTCGGAGTACAAATTCACTACTCACGAAATGTTGCGACACAGGTTAGCAAGGCCATAAAAAGCAAACAAAGCACTAGGGTTTATTTTTCGAGGGGGAAAAGTAGGGAACTAATGCTGCACCATATTGAACCTTGTTTAGACTACACTCGGGGCATTGCCTACAGTTCTGATCACCATATTAACACAAGGATATAGAGGCACTGGAGGGGGTGCAGCGAAGGTTTACAAGGATGCTACCAGAAACCTAGTACAGCCCTTCAACCCGACACAGCCATTCAACTCAACACAGCCCTTCAACCCGACACAGCCCTTCAATCTCATCCAGCCCTTCAATCCAATACAGCGCTTCAATCCAATACAGCGCTTCAATCCAATACCGCGCTTCAATCCAATACCGCGCTTCAATCCAATACCGCGCTTCAATCCAATACCGTGCTTCAATCCAATACCGCGCTTCAATCCAATACCGCGCTTCAATCCAATACAGCGCTTCAATCCAATACTGCGCTTCAATCCAATACCGCGCTTCAATCCAAAACCGCGCATCAATCCAATACCATGCTTCAATCCAATACCGTGCTTCAATCCAATACAGCGCTTCAATCCAATACCGCGCTTCAATCCAATACCGCACTTCAATCCAATACCGCGCTTCAATCCAATACAGCGCTGCAATCCAACACAGCGCTTCAATCCAATACAGCGCTTCAATCCAATACAGCGCTTCAATCCAATACCGCGCTTCAATCCAATACAGCGCTGCAATCCAACACAGCGCTTCAATCCAATACCGCGCTTTAATCCAATACCGCGCTTCAATGCAATACCGCGCTTCAATCCAATACCGCGCTTCAATCCAATACCGCGCTTCAATCCAACACCGCGCTTCAATCCAATACCGCGCTTTAATCCAATACCGCGCTTCAATCCAACACCGCGCTTCAATCCAATACCGCGCTTCAATCCAATACCGCGCTTCAATCCAATACCGCGCTTCAATCCAATACCGCGCTTCAATCCAATACCGCGCTTCAATCCAATACCGAGCTTCACTCCAATACCGCGCTTAAATCCAATACCGCGCTTCAATCCAATACAGCGCTTCAATCCAATACCGCGCTTCAATCCAATACAGCGCTTCAATCCAATACCACGCTTCAATCCAACACCGCGCTTCAATCCAATACCGAGCTTCACTCCAATACCGCGCTTCAATCCAATACCGCGCTTCAATCCAATACAGCGCTTCAATCCAATACCGCGCTTCAATCCAATACAGCGCTTTAATCCAATACAGCGCTTCAATCCAATACCGCGCTTCAATCCAATACAGCGCTTCAATCCAATACCGCGCTTCAATCCAATACCGTGCTTCAATCCAATACTGCGCTTCAATCCAATACCGCGCTTCAATCCAATACCGCGCATCAATCCAATACCACACTTCAATCCAATACCGCGCTTCAATCCAATACCACACTTCAATCCAATACCGCGCTTCAATCCAATACCGTGCTTCAATCCAATACCGTGCTTCAATCCAATACCGCGCTTCAATCCAATACCGCGCTTCAATCCAATATGGCGCTTCAATCCAATACCGCCCTTCAATCCAATACCGCGCTTCAATCCAATACCACACTTCAATCTAGTACCGCGCTTCAATCCAGTACCGCGCATCAATCCAATGCCGCGCATCAATCCAACACCGTGCTTCAATCCAATACCACGCTTCAATCCAATACCGTGCTTCAATCCAATACCGCGCTTCAATCCAATACCGCGCTTCAATCCAATACCGCGCTTCAATCCAATACCGCGCTTCAATCCAATACCGCGCTTCAATCCAATACCGCGCTTCAATCCAATACCGCGCTTCAATCCAATACAGCGCTTCAATCCAATACGACGCTTCAATCCAATACCGCGCTTCAATCCAATACCGCGCTTCAATCCAATACCGTGCTTCAATCCAATACCACGCTTCAATCCAATACCGCGCTTCAATCCAATACCACGCTTCAATCCAATACCGCGCTTCAATCCAATACCGCGCTTCAATCCAATACAGCGCTTCAATCCAATACCGCGCTTCAATCCAATACCGCGCTTCAATCCAATACGGTGCTTCAATCCAATACCGCGCTTCAATCCAATACCGCGCTTCAATCCAAAACCGCGCTTCAATCCAGTACCGCGCCTCAATCCAATACCGCGCTTCAATTCAATACCGCGCTTCAATCCAATACCACGCTTCAATCCAATACCGCGCTTCACTCCAACACCGCGCTTCAATCCAATACCGCCCTTCAATCCAATACCGCGCTTCAATCCAATACCGCGCTTCAATCCAATACCGCGCTTCAATCCAATACCGCGCTTCAATCCAATACCGCGCTTCACTCCAATACCGCACATCAATCCAATACAGTGCTTCAATCCAATACAGCGCTTCAATCCAATACCGCTCTTCAATCCAACACAGTGCTTCAATCCAATACAGCGCTTCAATCCAATACTGCACTTCAATCCAATACCACGCTTCAATCCAATACCGTGCTTCACTCCAATACCGCGCTTCAATCCAACACCGCGCTGCAATCCAACACCGCGCTTCAATCCAATACCGCGCTTCAATCCAATACCGCGCTTCAATCCAATACCGCGCTTCAATCCAATACTGCGCTTCAATCCAATACCGCGCTTCAATCCAATACCATGCTTCACTCCAATACTGCGCTTCAATCCAACACCGCGCTGCAATCCAACACCGCGCTTCAATCCAATACCGCGCTTCAATCCAATACCGCGCTTCAATCCAACACCGCGCTTCAATCCAACACCGCGCTTCAATCCAATACCGCGCTTCAATCCAATACCGTGCTTCAATCCAATACCGCGCTTCAATCCAATACAGCGCTTCAATCCAATACCGCGCATCAATCCAATACCGCGCTTCAATCCAATACCGCGCTTCAATCCAATACCGCGCTTTAATCTAATACCGCGCTTCAATCCAATACCGCGCTTCAATCCAATACCGCGCTTCAATCCAATACAGCGCTTCAATCCAATACCGCCCTTCAATCCAATACCACGCTTCAATCCAATACCGCGCTTCTATCCAATACCGCGCTTCAATCCAATACCGCGCTTCAATCCAATACCGCGCTTCAATCCAATACCGCGCTTCAATCCAATACCGAGCTTCAATCCAATACCGCGCTTCAATCCAATACCGCGCTTCAATCCAATACAGCGCTGCAATCCAACACAGCGCTTCAATCCAATACCGCGCTTCAATGCAATACCGCGCTTCAATCCAATACCGCGCTTCAATCCAATACCGCGCTTCAATCCAACACCACGCTTCAATCCAATACCGCGCTTCAATCCAATACCGCGCTTCAATCCAATACCGCGCTTTAATCCAATACCGCGCTTCAATCCAACACCGCGCTTCAATCCAATACCGCGCTTCAATCCAATACCGCGCTTCAATCCAATACCGCGCTTCAATCCAATACCGCGCTTCAATCCAATACCGCGCTTCAATCCAATACCGAGCTTCACTCCAATACCGCGCTTCAATCCAATACCGCGCTTCAATCCAATACAGCGCTTCAATCCAATAGCGCGCTTCAATCCAATACAGCGCTTCAATCCAATACCATGCTTCAATCCAACACCGCGCTTCAATCCAATACCGAGCTTCACTCCAATACCGCGCTTCAATCCAATACCGCGCCTCAATCCAATACAGCGCTTCAATCCAATACCGCGCTTCAATCCAATACAGCGCTTTAATCCAATACAGCGCTTCAATCCAATACCGCGCTTCAATCCAATACAGCGCTTCAATCCAATACCGCGCTTCAATCCAATACCGCGCATCAATCCAATACCACACTTCAATCCAATACCGCGCTTCAATCCAATACCGCGCTTCAATCCAATACAGCGCTTCAATCCAATACCGCGCTTCAATCCAATACAGCGCTTCAATCCAATACCATGCTTCAATCCAACACCGCGCTTCAATCCAATACCGAGCTTCACTCCAATACCACGCTTCAATCCAATACCGCGCTTCAATCCAATACAGCGCTTCAATCCAATACCGCGCTTCAATCCAATACAGCGCTTTAATCCAATACAGCGCTTCAATCCAATACCGCGCTTCAATCCAATACAGCGCTTCAATCCAATACCGCGTTTCAATCCAATACCGTGCTTCAATCCAATACCGCGCTTCAATCCAATACCGCGCTTCAATCCAATACCGCGCATCAATCCAATACCACACTTCAATCCAATACCGCGCTTCAATCCAATACCACACTTCAATCCAATACCGCGCTTCAATCCAATACCGCGCTTCAATCCAATACCGTGCTTCAATCCAATACCGCGCTTCAATCCAATACCGCGCTTCAATCCAATATGGCGCTTCAATCCAATACCGCCCTTCAATCCAATACCGCGCTTCAATCCAATACCACACTTCAATCTAGTACCGCGCTTCAATCCAGTACCGCGCATCAATCCAATGCCGCGCATCAATCCAACACCGTGCTTCAATCCAATACCACGCTTCAATCCAATACCGTGCTTCAATCCAATACCGCGCTTCAATCCAATACCGCGCTTCAATCCAATACCGCGCTTCAATCCAATACCGCGCTTCAATCCAATACCGCGCTTCAATCCAATACCGCGCTTCAATCCAATACAGCGCTTCAATCCAATACAGCGCTTCAATCCAATACGTCGCTTCAATCCAATACCGCGCTTCAATCCAATACCGCGCTTCAATCCAATACCGCGCTTCAATCCAATACCACGCTTCAATCCAATACCGCGCTTCAATCCAATACCATGCTTCAATCCAATACCGCGCTTCAATCCAATACCGCGCTTCAATCCAATACAGCGCTTCAATCCAATACCGCGCTTCAATCCAATACCGCGCTTCAATCCAATACGGTGCTTCAATCCAATACCGCGCTTCAATCCAATACCGCGCTTAATCCAAAACCGCGCTTCAATCCAGTACCGCGCCTCAATCCAATACCGCGCTTCAATTCAATACCGCGCTTCAATCCAATACCACGCTTCAATCCAATACCGCGCTTCACTCCAACACCGCGCTTCAATCCAATACCGCCCTTCAATCCAATACCGCGCTTCAATCCAATACCGCGCTTCAATCCAATACCGCGCTTCAATCCAATACCGCGCTTCAATCCAATACCGCGCTTCACTCCAATACCGCACATCAGTCCAATACAGTGCTTCAATCCAATACAGCGCTTCAATCCAATACCGCGCTTCAATCCAATACAGTGCTCCAATCCAATACAGCGCTTCAATCCAATACTGCACTTCAATCCAATACCACGCTTCAATCCAATACCGTGCTTCACTCCAATACCGCGCTTCAATCCAACACCGCGCTGCAATCCAACACCGCGCTTCAATCCAATACCGCGCTTCAATCCAATACCGCGCTTCAATCCAATACCGCGCTTCAATCCAACACCGCGCTTCAATCCAATACCGCGCTTCAATCCAATACCGTGCTTCAATCCAATACCGCGCTTCAATCCAATACAGCGCTTCAATCCAATACCGCGCATCAATCCAATACCGCGCTTCAATCCAATACCGCGCTTCAATCCAATACCGCGCTTCAATCTAATACCGCGCTTCAATCCAATACCGCGCTTCAATCCAATACCGCGCTTCAATCCAATACCGCGCTTCAATCCAATACAGCGCTTCAATCCAATACCGCCCTTCAATCCAATACCACGCTTCAATCCAATACCGCGCTTCTATCCAATACCGCGCTTCAATCCAATACCGCACTTCAATCCAATACCGCGCTTCAATCCAATACCGCGCTTCAATCCAATACCGAGCTTCAATCCAATACCGCGCTTCAATCCAATACCGCGCTTCAATCCAATACAGCGCTTCAATCCAATACCGCGCTTCAATCCAATACCGCGCTTCAATCCATTACCGCGCTTCAATCCAATACCGCGCTTCAATCCAATACCGCGCTTCAATCCAATACCGCGCTTCAATCCAATACGGCGCTTCAATCCAATACCGCGCTTCAATCCAATACCGCGCTTCAATCCAATACCGCGCTTCAATCCAGTACCGCGCTTCAATCCAATACCGCGCTTCAATCCAATACCGCGCTTCAATCCAATGTCGCGCTTCAATCCAATACCGCGCTTCAATCCAATACCGCGCATCAATCCAATACAGCGCTTCAATCCAATACCGTGCTTCAATCCAATACCGCGCTTCAATTCAATACCGCGCTTCAATCCAATACAGCGCTTCAATCCAATACCGTGCTTCAATCCAATACCGCGCTTCAATTCAATACCGCGCTTCAATCCAATACCGCGATTCAATCCAATACCGCGCTTCAATCCAATACCGCGCTTCAATCCAATACCGCGCTTCTATCCAATACCGCGCTTGAATCCAGTAACGCACTTCAATCCAATACCGCGCATCAATCCAATACCGCGCTTCACTCCAATACCGCGCTTCAATCCAATACCGCGCTTCACTCCAATACCACGCTTCAATCCAATACCGCGCTTCAATCCAATACCGCGCTTCCATCCAATACCGCGCTTCAATCCAATACCGTGCTTGAATCGAATACCGCGCTTCAATCCAATACCGCGCTTCAATCCAATACCGCGCTTCATTCCAATACCGTGCTTAAATCCAATACCGCGCTTCAATCCAATACCGCGCTTCAATCCAATACCGCGCTTAAATCCAATACCGCGCTTCAATCCAATACCGCGCTTCAATCCAATACCGCGCTTCAATCGAATACCGCGCTTCAATCCAATACCGCGCTTCACTCCAATACAGCGCTTCAATCCAATACCGTGCTTCAATCCAATACCGCGCTTCAATCCAATACCGCGCTTCAATCCAATACCGCGCTTCAATCCAATACCGCGCTTCACTCCAATACCGTGCTTCAATCCAATACCGCGCTTCAATCCAATACCGCGCTTCTCTCCAATACCGCGCTTCAATCCAATACCGCGCTTCACTCCAATACCGCACTTCAATCCAACACCGCGCTGCTATCCAACACCGCGCTTCAATCCAATACCACGCTTCAATCCAATACCGCGCTTCAATCCAATACCGCGCTTCAATCCAATACCGCGCTTCAATCCAATACCGCGCTTCAATCCAATACCGCGCTTCAATCCAATACCGCGCTTCAATCCAATACCATGCTTCACTCCAATAATGCGCTTCAATCCAACACCGCGCTGCAATCCAACACCGCGCTTCAATCCAATACCGCGCTTCAATCCAATACCGTGCTTCAATCCAATACCGCGCTTCAATTCAACACCGCGCTTCAATCCAATACCGCGCTTCAATCCAATACCGTGCTTCAATCCAATACCGCGCTTCAATCCAATACAGCGCTTCAATCCAATACCGCGCATCAATCCAATACCGCGCTTCAATCCAATACCTCGCTTCAATCTAATACCGCGCTTCAATCCAATACCGCGCTTCAATCCAATACCGCGCTTCAATCCAATACCGCGCTTCAATCCAATACAGCGCTTCAATCCAATACCGCCCTTCAATCCAATACCACGCTTCAATCCAATACCGCGCTTCAATCCAATACAGCGCTTCAATCCAATACCGCGCTTCAATCCAATACAGCGCTTCAATCCAATACCGCGCTTCACTCCAACACCGCGCTTCAATCCAATACCGCCCTTCAATCCAATACCGCGCTTCAATCCAATACCGCGCTTCAATCCAATACCGCGCTTCAATCCAATACCGCGCTTCAATCCAATACCGCGCTTCACTCCAATACCGCACATCAATCCAATACAGTGCTTCAATCCAATACAGCGCTTCAATCCAATACCGCTCTTCAATCCAATACAGTGCTTCAATCCAATACAGCGCTTCAATCCAATACTGCACTTCAATCCAATACCACGCTTCAATCCAATACCGCGCTTCAATCCAACACCGCGCTGCAATCCAACACCGCGCTTCAATCCAATACCGCGCTTCAATCCAATACCGTGCTTCAATCCAATACCGCGCTTCAATCCAATACCGCGCTTCAATCCAATACCGCGCTTCAATCCAATACTGCGCTTCAAACCAATACCGCGCTTCAATCCAATACCATGCTTCACTCCAATACTGCGCTTCAATCCAACACCGCGCTGCAATCCAACACCGCGCTTCAATCCAATACCGCGCTTCAATCCAATACCGCGCTTCAATCCAACACCGCGCTTCAATCCAATACCGCGCTTCAATCCAATACCGTGCTTCAATCCAATACCGCGCTTCAATCCAATACAGCGCTTCAATCCAATACCGCGCATCAATCCAATACCGCGCTTCAATCCAATACCGCGCTTCAATCCAATACCGCGCTTTAATCTAATACCGCGCTTCAATCCAATACCGCGCTTCAATCCAATACCGCGCTTCAATCCAATACCGCGCTTCAATCCAATACAGCGCTTCAATCCAATACCGCCCTTCAATCCAATACCACGCTTCAATCCAATACCGCGCTTCTATCCAATACCGCGCTTCAATCCAATACCGCGCTTCAATCCAATACCGCGCTTCAATCCAATACCGCGCTTCAATCCAATACCGAGCTTCAATCCAATACCGCGCTTCAATCCAATACCGCGCTTCAATCCAATACAGCGCTGCAATCCAACACAGCGCTTCAATCCAATACCGCGCTTCAATCCAATACCGCGCTTCAATCCAATACCGCGCTTCAATCCAATACCGCGCTTCAATCCAACACCGCGCTTCAATCCAATACCGCGCTTTAATCCAATACCGCGCTTCAATCCAACACCGCGCTTCAATCCAATACCGCGCTTCAATCCAATACCGCGCTTCAATCCAATACCGCGCTTCAATCCAATACCGCGCTTCAATCCAATACCGAGCTTCACTCCAATACCGCGCTTCAATCCAATACCGCGCTTCAATCCAATACAGCGCTTCAATCCAATACCGCGCTTCAATCCAATACAGCGCTTCAATCCAATACCATGCTTCAATCCAACACCGCGCTTCAATCCAATACCGAGCTTCACTCCAATACCGCGCTTCAATCCAATACCGCGCTTCAATCCAATACAGCGCATCAATCCAATACCGCGCTTCAATCCAATACAGCGCTTTAATCCAATACAGCGCTTCAATCCAATACCGCGCTTCAATCCAATACAGCGCTTCAATCCAATACCGCGTTTCAATCCAATACCGTGCTTCAATCCAATACCGCGCTTCAATCCAATACCGCGCTTCAATCCAATACCGCGCATCAATCCAATACCACACTTCAATCCAATACCGCGCTTCAATCCAATACCGCGCTTCAATCCAATACAGCGCTTCAATCCAATACCGCGCTTCAATCCAATACAGTGCTTCAATCCAATACCATGCTTCAATCCAACACCGCGCTTCAATCCAATACCGAGCTTCACTCCAATACCACGCTTCAATCCAATACCGCGCTTCAATCCAATACAGCGCTTCAATCCAATACCGCGCTTCAATCCAATACAGCGCTTTAATCCAATACAGCGCTTCAATCCAATACCGCGCTTCAATCCAATACAGCGCTTCAATCCAATACCGCGTTTCAATCCAATACCGTGCTTCAATCCAATACCGCGCTTCAATCCAATACCGCGCTTCAATCCAATACCGCGCATCAATCCAATACCACACTTCAATCCAATACCGCGCTTCAATCCAATACCACACTTCAATCCAATACCGTGCTTCAATCCAATACCGCGCTTCAATCCAATACCGCGCTTCAATCCAATACGGCGCTTCAATCCAATACCGCCCTTCAATCCAATACCGCGCTTCAATCCAATACCACACTTCAATCTAGTACCGCGCTTCAATCCAGTACCGCGCATCAATCCAATGCCGCGCATCAATCCAACACCGTGCTTCAATCCAATACCACGCTTCAATCCAATACCGTGCTTCAATCCAATACTGCGCTTCAATCCAATACCGCGCTTCAATCCAATACCGCGCTTCAATCCAATACCGCGCTTCAATCCAATACCGCGCTTCAATCCAATACCGCGCTTCAATCCAATACCGCGCTTCAATCCAATACAGCGCTTCAATCCAATACGACGCTTCAATCCAATACTGCGCTTCAATCCAATACCGCGCTTCAATCCAATACCACGCTTCAATCCAATACCGCGCTTCAATCCAATACCATGCTTCAATCCAATACCGCGCTTCAATCCAATACCGCGCTTCAATCCAATACAGCGCTTCAATCCAATACCGCGCTTCAATCCAATACCGCGCTTCAATCCAATACGGTGCTTCAATCCAATACCGCGCTTCAATCCAATACCGCGCTTCAATCCAAAACCGCGCTTCAATCCAGTACCGCGCCTCAATCCAATACCGCGCTTCAATTCAATACCGCGCTTCAATCCAATACCACGCTTCAATCCAATACCGCGCTTCACTCCAACACCGCGCTTCAATCCAATACCGCCCTTCAATCCAATACCGCGCTTCAATCCAATACCGCGCTTCAATCCAATACCGCGCTTCAATCCAATACCGCGCTTCAATCCAATACCGCGCTTCACTCCAATACCGCACATCAATCCAATACAGTGCTTCAATCCAATACAGCGCTTCAATCCAATACCGCGCTTCAATCCAATACAGTGCTCCAATCCAATACAGCGCTTCAATCCAATACTGCACTTCAATCCAATACCACGCTTCAATCCAATACCGTGCTTCACTCCAATACCGCGCTTCAATCCAACACCGCGCTGCAATCCAACACCGCGCTTCAATCCAATACCGCGCTTCAATCCAATACCGCGCTTCAATCCAATACCGCGCTTCAATCCAATACCGCGCTTCAATCCAATACCGCGCTTCAATCCAATACTGCACTTCAATCCAATACCGCGCTTCAATCCAATACCATGCTTCACTCCAATACTGCACTTCAATCCAACACCGCGCTGAAATCCAACACCGCGCTTCAATCCAATACCGCGCTTCAATCCAATACCGCGCTTCAATCCAATACCGCGCTTCAATCCAACACCGCGCTTCAATCCAATACCGCGCTTCAATCCAATACCGTGCTTCAATCCAACAGCGCGCTTCAATCCAATACAGCGCTTCAATCCAATACCGCGCATCAATCCAATACCGCGCTTCAATCCAATACCGCGCTTCAATCTAATACCGCGCTTCAATCCAATACCGCGCTTCAATCCAATACCGCGCTTCAATCCAATACAGCGCTTCAATCCAATACCGCCCTTCAATCCAATACCACGCTTCAATCCAATACCGCGCTTCTATCCAATACCGCGCTTCAATCCAATACCGCGCTTCAATCCAATACCGCGCTTCAATCCAATACCGCGCTTCTATCCAATACCGAGCTTCAATCCAATACCGCGCTTCAATCCAATACCGCGCTTCAATCCAATACAGCGCTTCAATCCAATACCGCGCTTCAATCCAATACCGCGCTTCAATCCATTACCGCGCTTCAATCCAATACCGCGCTTCAATCCAATACCGCGCTTCAATCCAATACCGCGCTTCAATCCAATACGGCGCTTCAATCCAATACCGCGCTTCAATCCAATACCGCGCTTCAATCAAAAACCGCGCTTCAATCCAGTACCGCGCTTCAATCCAATACCGCGCTTCAATCCAATACCGCGCTTCAATCCAATGTCGCGCTTCAATCCAATACCGCGCTTCAATCCAATACCGCGCATCAATCCAATACAGCGCTTCAATCCAATACCGTGCTTCAATCCAATACCGCGCTTCAATTCAATACCGCGCTTCAATCCAATACAGCGCTTCAATCCAATACCGTGCTTCAATCCAATACCGCGCTTCAATTCAATACCGCGCTTCAATCCAATACCGCGATTCAATCCAATACCGCGCTTCAATCCAATACCGCGCTTCAATCCAATACCGCGCTTCTATCCAATACCGCGCTTGAATCCAATAACGCACTTCAATCCAATACCGCGCATCAATCCAATACCGCGCTTCACTCCAATACCGCGCTTCAATCCAATACCGCGCTTCACTCCAATACCACGCTTCAATCCAATACCGCGCTTCAATCCAATACCGCGCTTCCATCCAATACCGCGCTTCAATCCAATACCGTGCTTGAATCGAATACCGCGCTTCAATCCAATACCGCGCTTCAATCCAATACCGCGCTTCATTCCAATACCGTGCTTAAATCCAATACCGCGCTTCAATCCAATACCGCGCTTCAATCCAATACCGCGCTTAAATCCAATACCGCGCTTCAATCCAATACCGCGCTTCAATCGAATACCGCGCTTCAATCCAATACCGCGCTTCACTCCAATACAGTGCTTCAATCCAATACCGTGCTTCAATCCAATACCGCGCTTCAATCCAATACCGCGCTTCAATCCAATACCGCGCTTCAATCCAATACCGCGCTTCAATCCAATACCGCGCTTCAATCCAATACCGCGCTTCAATCCAATACGGCGCTTCAATCCAATACCGCGCTTCAATCCAATACCGCTCTTCAATCCAGTACCGCGCTTCAATCCAAAACCGCGCTTCAATCCAATACCGCGCTTCAATCCAATACCGCGCTTCTATCCAATACCGCTCTTTAATCCAATACCGCGCTTCAATTCAATACCGCGCTTCAATCCAATACAGCGCTTCAATCCAATACCGCGCTTCAATCCAATACCGCGCTTCAATCCAATACCGCGCTTCAATCCAATACCGCGCTTCAATCCAATACCGCGCTTCAATCCAATACGGCGCTTCAATCCAATACCGCGCTTCAATCCAATACCGCGCTTCAATCCAATATCGCGCTTCAATCCAGTACCGCGCTTCAATCCAATACCGCGCTGCAATCCAATACCGCGCTTCAATCCAATACCGCGCTTCAATCCAATATCGCGCTTCAATCCAATACCGCGCTTCAATCCAATACCGCGCATCAATCCAATACAGCGCTTCAATCCAATACCGTGCTTCAATCCAATACCGCGCTTCAATTCAATACCGCGCTTCAATCCAATACCGCGCTTCAATCCAATACCGCGCTTCAATCCAATACCGCGCTTCAATCCAATACCGCGCTTCAATCTAATACAGCGCTTCAATCCAATACCGCGCTTCACTCCAATACCGCACATCAATCCAATACAGTGCTTCAATCCAATACAGCGCTTCAATCAAATACCGCCCTTCAATCCAATACAGTTCTTCAATCCAATACAGCGCTTCAATCCAATACTGCGCTTCAATCCAATACCACGCTTCAATCCAATACCGTGCTTCACTCCAATACCGCGCTTCAATCCAACACCGCGCTGCAATCCAACACCGCGCTTCAATCCAATACCGCGCTTCAATCCAATACCGCGCTTCAATCCAATACCGCGCTTCAATCCAATAGCGCGCTTCAATCCAATACCGTGCTTCAATCCAATACCGTGCTTCAATCCAATACCGCGCTTCATTCCAATACCGCGCTTCAATCCAATACGGCGCTTCAATCCAATACCGCCCTTCAATCCAATACCGCGCTTCAATCCAATACCACACTTCAATCTAGTACCGCGCTTCAATCCAGCACCGCGCATCAATCCAATACCGCGCATCAATCCAACACCGTGCTTCAATCCAATACCACGCTTCAATCCAATACCGCGCTTCAATCCAATACCGCGCTTCAATCCAATACCGCGCTTCAATCCAATACCGCGCTTCAATCCAATACCGCGCTTCAATCCAATACCGCGCTTCAATCCAATACCGCGCTTCAATCCAATACTGCGCTTCAATCCAATACCGCGCTTCAATCCAATACAGCGCTTCAATCCAATACCACGCTTCAATCCAATACCGCGCTTCAATCCAATACCGCGCTTAAATCCAATACCACGCTTCAATCCAATACCGTGCTTCAATCCAATACCGCGCTTCAATCGAATACCGCGCTTCAATCCAATACCGCGCTTCACTCCAATACAGCGCTTCAATCCAATACCGTGCTTCAATCCAATACCGCGCTTCAATCCAATACCGCGCTTCAATCCAATACCGCGCTTCAATCCAATACTGCGCTTCAATCCAATACCGCGCTTCAATCCAATACCGCGCTTCTCTCCAATACCGCGCTTCAATCCAATACCGCGCTTCAATCCAATACCGTGCTTCAATCCAATACCGCGCTTCAATCCAATACTGCGCTTCAATCCAATACCGCGCTTCAATCCAATACCGCGCTTCAATCCAATACCGCGCTTCCATCCAATACCGCGCTTCAATCGAATACCGCGCTTCAATCGAATACCGCGCTTCAATCCAATACCGCGCTTCATTCCAATACCGCGCTTCAATCCAATACCGCGCTTCAATCCAATACCGCGCTTCAATCCAATACCGCGCTTCAATCCAATACAGCGCTTCAATCCAATACGACGCTTCAATCCAATACCGCGCTTCAATCCAATACCGCGCTTCAATCCAAAACCGCGCTTCAATCCAGTACCGCGCCTCAATCCAATACCGCGCTTCAATTCAATACCGCGCTTCAATCCAATACCACGCTTCAATCCAATACCGCGCTTCACTCCAACACCGCGCTTCAATCCAATACCGCCCTTCAATCCAATACCGCGCTTCAATCCAATACCGCGCTTCAATCCAATACCGCGCTTCAATCCAATACCGCGCTTCAATCCAATACCGCGCTTCACTCCAATACCGCACATCAATCCAATACAGTGCTTCAATCCAATACAGCGCTTCAATCCAATACCGCGCTTCAATCCAATACAGTGCTCCAATCCAATACAGCGCTTCAATCCAATACTGCACTTCAATCCAATACCACGCTTCAATCCAATACCGTGCTTCACTCCAATACCGCGCTTCAATCCAACACCGTGCTGCAATCCAACACCGCGCTTCAATCCAATACCGCGCTTCAATCCAATACCGCGCTTCAATCCAATACCGCGCTTCAATCCAATACCGCGCTTCAATCCAATACCGCGCTTCAATCCAATACTGCACTTCAATCCAATACCGCGCTTCAATCCAATACCATGCTTCACTCCAATACTGCACTTCAATCCAACACCGCGCTGAAATCCAACACCGCGCTTCAATCCAATACCGCGCTTCAATCCAATACCGCGCTTCAATCCAATACCGCGCTTCAATCCAACACCGCGCTTCAATCCAATACCGCGCTTCAATCCAATACCGTGCTTCAATCCAATAGCGCGCTTCAATCCAATACAGCGCTTCAATCCAATACCGCGCATCAATCCAATACCGCGCTTCAATCCAATACCGCGCTTCAATCTAATACCGTGCTTCAATCCAATACCGCGCTTCAATCCAATACCGCGCTTCAATCCAATACAGCGCTTCAATCCAATACCGCCCTTCAATCCAATACCACGCTTCAATCCAATACCGCGCTTCTATCCAATACCGCGCTTCAATCCAATACCGCGCTTCAATCCAATACCGCGCTTCAATCCAATACCGCGCTTCTATCCAATACCGAGCTTCAATCCAATACCGCGCTTCAATCCAATACCGCGCTTCAATCCAATACAGCGCTTCAATCCAATACCGCGCTTCAATCCAATACCGCGCTTCAATCCAATACCGCGCTTCAATCCAATACCGCGCTTCCATCCAATACCGCGCTTCAATCGAATACCGCGCTTCAATCGAATACCGCGCTTCAATCCAATACCGCGCTTCATTCCAATACCGCGCTTCAATCCAATACCGCGCTTCAATCCAATACCGCGCTTCAATCCAATACCGCGCTTCAATCCAATACAGCGCTTCAATCCAATACGACGCTTCAATCCAATACCGCGCTTCAATCCAATACCGCGCTTCAATCCAAAACCGCGCTTCAATCCAGTACCGCGCCTCAATCCAATACCGCGCTTCAATTCAATACCGCGCTTCAATCCAATACCACGCTTCAATCCAATACCGCGCTTCACTCCAACACCGCGCTTCAATCCAATACCGCCCTTCAATCCAATACCGCGCTTCAATCCAATACCGCGCTTCAATCCAATACCGCGCTTCAATCCAATACCGCGCTTCAATCCAATACCGCGCTTCACTCCAATACCGCACATCAATCCAATACAGTGCTTCAATCCAATACAGCGCTTCAATCCAATACCGCGCTTCAATCCAATACAGTGCTCCAATCCAATACAGCGCTTCAATCCAATACTGCACTTCAATCCAATACCACGCTTCAATCCAATACCGTGCTTCACTCCAATACCGCGCTTCAATCCAACACCGTGCTGCAATCCAACACCGCGCTTCAATCCAATACCGCGCTTCAATCCAATACCGCGCTTCAATCCAATACCGCGCTTCAATCCAATACCGCGCTTCAATCCAATACCGCGCTTCAATCCAATACTGCACTTCAATCCAATACCGCGCTTCAATCCAATACCATGCTTCACTCCAATACTGCACTTCAATCCAACACCGCGCTGAAATCCAACACCGCGCTTCAATCCAATACCGCGCTTCAATCCAATACCGCGCTTCAATCCAATACCGCGCTTCAATCCAACACCGCGCTTCAATCCAATACCGCGCTTCAATCCAATACCGTGCTTCAATCCAATAGCGCGCTTCAATCCAATACAGCGCTTCAATCCAATACCGCGCATCAATCCAATACCGCGCTTCAATCCAATACCGCGCTTCAATCTAATACCGTGCTTCAATCCAATACCGCGCTTCAATCCAATACCGCGCTTCAATCCAATACAGCGCTTCAATCCAATACCGCCCTTCAATCCAATACCACGCTTCAATCCAATACCGCGCTTCTATCCAATACCGCGCTTCAATCCAATACCGCGCTTCAATCCAATACCGCGCTTCAATCCAATACCGCGCTTCTATCCAATACCGAGCTTCAATCCAATACCGCGCTTCAATCCAATACCGCGCTTCAATCCAATACAGCGCTTCAATCCAATACCGCGCTTCAATCCAATACCGCGCTTCAATCCATTACCGCGCTTCAATCCAATACCGCGCTTCAATCCAATACCGCGCTTCAATCCAATACCGCGCTTCAATCCAATACGGCGCTTCAATCCAATACCGCGCTTCAATCCAATACCGCGCTTCAATCAAAAACCGCGCTTCAATCCAGTACCGCGCTTCAATCCAATACCGCGCTTCAATCCAATACCGCGCTTCAATCCAATGTCGCGCTTCAATCCAATACCGCGCTTCAATCCAATACCGCGCATCAATCCAATACAGCGCTTCAATCCAATACCGTGCTTCAATCCAATACCGCGCTTCAATTCAATACCGCGCTTCAATCCAATACAGCGCTTCAATCCAATACCGTGCTTCAATCCAATACCGCGCTTCAATTCAATACCGCGCTTCAATCCAATACCGCGATTCAATCCAATACCGCGCTTCAATCCAATACCGCGCTTCAATCCAATACCGCGCTTCTATCCAATACCGCGCTTGAATCCAATAACGCACTTCAATCCAATACCGCGCATCAATCCAATACCGCGCTTCACTCCAATACCGCGCTTCAATCCAATACCGCGCTTCACTCCAATACCACGCTTCAATCCAATACCGCGCTTCAATCCAATACCGCGCTTCCATCCAATACCGCGCTTCAATCCAATACCGTGCTTGAATCGAATACCGCGCTTCAATCCAATACCGCGCTTCAATCCAATACCGCGCTTCATTCCAATACCGTGCTTAAATCCAATACCGCGCTTCAATCCAATACCGCGCTTAAATCCAATACCGCGCTTCAATCCAATACCGCGCTTCAATCGAATACCGCGCTTCAATCCAATACCGCGCTTCACTCCAATACAGTGCTTCAATCCAATACCGTGCTTCAATCCAATACCGCGCTTCAATCCAATACCGCGCTTCAATCCAATACCGCGCTTCAATCCAATACCGCGCTTCAATCCAATACCGCGCTTCAATCCAATACCGCGCTTCAATCCAATACGGCGCTTCAATCCAATACCGCGCTTCAATCCAATACCGCTCTTCAATCCAGTACCGCGCTTCAATCCAAAACCGCGCTTCAATCCAATACCGCGCTTCAATCCAATACCGCGCTTCTATCCAATACCGCTCTTCAATCCAATACCGCGCTTCAATTCAATACCGCGCTTCAATCCAATACAGCGCTTCAATCCAATACCGCGCTTCAATCCAATACCGCGCTTCAATCCAATACCGCGCTTCAATCCAATACCGCGCTTCAATCCAATACCGCGCTTCAATCCAATACGGCGCTTCAATCCAATACCGCGCTTCAATCCAATACCGCGCTTCAATCCAATATCGCGCTTCAATCCAGTACCGCGCTTCAATCCAATACCGCGCTGCAATCCAATACCGCGCTTCAATCCAATACCGCGCTTCAATCCAATATCGCGCTTCAATCCAATACCGCGCTTCAATCCAATACCGCGCATCAATCCAATACAGCGCTTCAATCCAATACCGCGCTTCAATCCAATACCACACTTCAATCTAGTACCGCGCTTCAATCCAGCACCGCGCATCAATCCAATACCGCGCATCAATCCAACACCGTGCTTCAATCCAATACCACGCTTCAATCCAATACCGCGCTTCAATCCAATACCGCGCTTCAATCCAATACCGCGCTTCAATCCAATACCGCGCTTCAATCCAATACCGCGCTTCAATCCAATACCGCGCTTCAATCCAATACCGCGCTTCTCTCCAATACCGCGCTTCAATCCAATACCGCGCTTCAATCCAATACCGTGCTTCAATCCAATACCGCGCTTCAATCCAATACCGCGCTTCAATCCAATACCGCGCTTCAATCCAATACCGCGCTTCAATCCAATACTGCGCTTCAATCCAATACCGCGCTTCAATCCAATACCGCGCTTCTCTCCAATACCGCGCTTCAATCCAATACCGCGCTTCAATCCAATACCGTGCTTCAATCCAATACCGCGCTTCAATCCAATACCGCGCTTCAATCCAATACCGCGCTTCAATCCAATACCGCGCTTCAATCCAATACTGCGCTTCAATCCAATACCGCGCTTCAATCCAATACAGCGCTTCAATCCAATACCACGCTTCAATCCAATACCGCGCTTCAATCCAATACCGCGCTTAAATCCAATACCGCGCTTCAATCCAATACCGTGCTTCAATCCAATACCGCGCTTCAATCGAATACCGCGCTTCAATCCAATATCGCGCTTCACTCCAATACAGCGCTTCAATCCAATACCGTGCTTCAATCCAATACCGCGCTTCAATCCAATACCGCGCTTCAATCCAATACCGCGCTTCAATCCAATACTGCGCTTCAATCCAATACCGCGCTTCAATCCAATACCGCGCTTCTCTCCAATACCGCGCTTCAATCCAATACCGCGCTTCAATCCAATACCGTGCTTCAATCCAATACCGCGCTTCAATCCAATACCGCGCTTCAATCCAATACCGCGCTTCAATCCAATACCGCGCTTCAATCCAATACCGCGCTTCCATCCAATACCGCGCTTCAATCGAATACCGCGCTTCAATCGAATACCGCGCTTCAATCCAATACCGCGCTTCATTCCAATACCGCGCTTCAATCCAATACCGCGCTTCAATCCAATACCGCGCTTCAATCCAATACCGCGCTTCAATCCAATACAGCGCTTCAATCCAATACGACGCTTCAATCCAATACCGCGCTTCAATCCAATACCGCGCTTCAATCCAATACCGCGCTTCAATCCAATACCACGCTTCAATCCAATACCGCGCTTCAATCCAATACCGCGCTTCAATCCAATACCGCGCTTCAAGCCAATACCGCGCTTCAATCCAATACCGCGCTTCAATCCAATACCGCACTTCAATCCAATACCGCGCTTCAATCCAATACCGCGCTTCAATCCAATACGGTGCTTCAATCCAATACCGCGCTTCAATCCAATACCGCGCTTCAATCCATAACCGCGCTTCAATCCAGTACCGCGCCTCAATCCAATACCGCCCTTCAATCCAATAACGCCCTTCAATCCAATACCGCGCTTCAATTCAATACCGCGCTTCAATCCAATGCCACGCTTCAATCCAATACCGCGCTTCACTCCAACACCGCGCTTCAATCCAATACCGCCCTTCAATCCAATACCGCGCTTCAATCCAATACCGCGCTTCAATCCAATACCGCGCTTCAATCCAATACCACGCATCAATCCAATACCGCGCTTCACTCCAATACCGCACATCAATCCCATACAGTGCTTCAATCCAAGACAGCGCTTCAATCCAATACCGCGCTTCAATCCAATACAGTGCTTCAATCCAATACAGCGCTTCAATCCAATACTGCGCTTCAATCCAATACAACGCTTCAATCCAATACCGTGCTTCACTCCAATACCGCGCTTCAATCCAACACCGCGCTGCAATCCAACACCGCGCTTCAATCCAATACCGCGCTTCAATCCAATACCGCGCTTCAATCCAATACCGCGCTTCAATCCAATACCGCGCTTCAATCCAATACCGAGCTTCAATCCAATACTGCGCTTCAATCCAATACCGCGCTTCAATCCAATACCATGCTTCACTCCAATACTGCGCTTCAATCCAACACCGCGCTGCAATCCAACACCGCGCTTCAATCCAATACCGCGCTTCAATCCAATACCGCGCTTCAATCCAATACCGCGCTTCAATCCAACACCGCGCTTCAATCCAATACCGCGCTTCAATCCAATACCGTGCTTCAATCCAATACCGCGCTTCAATCCAACACAGCGCTTCAACCCAATACCGCGCATCAATCCAATACCGCGCTTCAATCCAATACCGCGCTTCAATCTAATACCGCGCTTCAATCCAATACCGCGCTTCAATCCAATGCCGCGCTTCAATCCAATACAGCGCTTCAATCCAATACCGCCCTTCAATTCAATACCACGCTTCAATCCAATACCGCGCTTTTATCCAAGACCGCGCTTCAATCCAATACCGCGCTTCAATCCAATACCGCGCTTCAATCCAATACCGCGCTTCAATCCAATACCGAGCTTCAATCCAATACCGCGCTTCAATACAGAACCGCGCTTCAATCCAATACCGCGCTTCAATCCAATATCGCGCTTCAATCCAATACCGCGCTTCAATCCAATACGGCGCTTCAATCCAATACCGCGCTTCAATCCAGTACCGCGCTTCAATCCAATACCGCGCTTCAATCCAGTACCACGCTTCAATCCAATACCGCGCTTCAATCCAATACCGCGCTTCAATCCAATACCGCGCTTCAATCCAATGTCGCGCTTCAATCCAATACCGCGCTTCAATCCAATACCGCGCATCAATCCAATACAGCGCTTCAATCCAATACCGTGCTTCAAACCAATACCGCGCTTCAATTCAATACCGCGCTTCAATCCAATACAGCGCTTCAATCCAATACCGTGCTTCAATCCAATACCGCGCTTCAATTCAATACCGCGCTTCAATCCAATACCGCGCTTCAATCCAATACCGCGCTTCAATCCAATACCGCGCTTCAATCCAATACCGCGCTTCTATCAAATACCGCGCTTGAATCCAATAACGCACTTCAATCCAATACCGCGCATCAATCCAATACCGCGCTTCACTCCAATACCGCGCTTCAATCCAATACCGCGCTTCACTCCAATACCACGCTTCAATCCAATACCGCGCTTCAATCCAATACCGCGCTTCCATCCAATACCGCGCTTGAATCCAATACCGTGCTTGAATCGAATACCGCTCTTCAATCCAATACCGCGCTTCAATCCAATACCGCGCTTCATTCCAATACCGTGCTTAAATCCAATACCGCGCTTCAATCCAATACCGCGCTTCAATTCAATACCGCGCTTAAATCCAATACCGCGCTTCAATCCAATACCGTGCTTCAATCCAATACCGCGCTTCAATCGAATACCGCGCTTCAATCCAATACCGCGCTTCACTCCAATACAGCGCTTCAATCCAATACCGTGCTTCAATCCAATACCGCGCTTCAATCCAATACCGCGCTTCAATCCAATACCGCGCTTCACTCCAATACCGCGCTTCAATCCAATACCGCGCTTCAATCCAATACCGCGCTTCTCTCCAATACCGCGCTTCAATCCAATACCGCGCTTCAATCCAATACCGCGCTTCAATCCAATACCGCGCTTCCATCCAATACCGCGCTTCAATCGAATACCGCGCTTCAATCGAATACCGCGCTTCAATCCAATACCGCGCTTCATTTCAATACCGTGCTTAAATCCAATCCGGCGCTTCAATCCAATACCGCGCTTCAATCCAATACCGCGCTTCAATCCAATCCCGCGCTTGAATCCAATACCGCTCTTCAATCCAATACCGCGCTTCAATCCAATACCGCGCTTCAATCCAATACCGCGCTTCAATCCAATACCGCGCTTCAATCCAATACCGCGCTTCAATCCAATGCCGCGCTTCAATCCAATACCGCGCTTCAATCCAATACCGCGCTTCAATCCAATACTGCGCTTCAATCCAATACCGCGCTTCAATCCAATACCATGCTTCACTCCAATACTGCGCTTCAATCCAACACCGCGCTGCAATCCAACACCGCGCTTCAATCCAATACCGCGCTTCAATCCAATACCGCGCTTCAATCCAACACCGCGCTTCAATCCAATACCGCGCTTCAATCCAATACCGTGCTTCAATCCAATACCGCGCTTCAATCCAATACAGCGCTTCAACCCAATACCGCGCTTCAATCCAATACAGCGCTTCAATCCAATACCGTGCTTCAATCCAATACCGCGCTTCAATTCAATACCGCGCTTCAATCCAATACCGCGCTTCAATCCAATACCGCGCTTTTATCGAATACCGCGCTTGAATCCAATAACGCACTTCAATCCAATACCGCGCATCAATCCAATACAGCGCTTCACTCCAATACCGCGCTTCAATCCAATACCGCGCTTCACTCCAATACCACGCTTCAATCCAATACCGCGCTTCAATCCAATACCGCGCTTCCATCCAATACCGCGCTTCAATCCAATACCGTGCTTGAATCGAATACCGCTCTTCAATCCAATACCGCGCTTCAATCCAATACCACGCTTCATTCCAATACCGTGCTTAAATCCAATACCGCGCTTCAATCCAATACCGCGCTTCAATCCAATACCGCGCTTAAATCCAATACCGCGCTTCAATCCAATACCGTGCTTCAATCCAATACCGCGCTTCAATCGAATACCGCGCTTCAATCCAATACCGCGCTTCACTCCAATACAGCGCTTCAATCCAATACCGTGCTTCAATCCAATACCGCGCTTCAATCCAATACCGCGCTTCAATCCAATACCGCGCTTCAATCCAATACCGCGCTTCAATCCAATACCGCGCTTCAATCCAATACCGCGCTTCTCTCCAATACCGCGCTTCAATCCAATACCGCGCTTCAATCCAATACCGTGCTTCAATCCAATACCGCGCTTCAATCCAATACTGCGCTTCAATCCAATACCGCGCATCAATCCAATACCGCGCTTCAATCCAATACCGCGCTTCCATCCAATACCGCGCTTCAATCGAATACCGCGCTTCAATCGAATACCGCGCTTCAATCCAATACCGCGCTTCATTCCAATACCGCGCTTAAATCCAATACCGCGCTTCAATCCAATACCGCGCTTCAATCCAATACCGCGCTTCAATCCAATACCGCGCTTGAATCCAATACCGCTCTTCAATCCAATACCGCGCTTCAATCCAATACCGCGCTTCAATCCAATACCGCGCTTCAATCCAATACCGCGCTTCAATCCAATACCGCGCTTCAATCCAATGCCGCGCTTCAATCCAATGCCGCGCTTCAATCCAATACCGCGCTTCAATCCAATACCGCGCTTCAATCCAATACCGCGCTTCAATCCAATACCGCGCTTCAATCCAATACCGCGCTTCACTCCAATACCGCACATCAATCCAATACAGTGCTTCAATCCAATACAGCGCTTCAATCCAATACCGCGCTTCAATCCAATACAGTGCTTCAATCCAATACAGCGCTTCAATCCAATACTGCGCTTCAATCCAATACCAAGCTTCAATCCAATACCGTGCTTCACTCCAATACCGCGCTTCAATCCAACACCGCGCTGCAATCCAACACCGCGCTTCAATCCAATACCGCGCTTCAATCCAATACCGCGCTTCAATCCAATACCGCGCTTCAATCCAATACCGCGCTTCAATCCAATACCGCGCTTCAATCCAATACTGCGCTTCAATCCAATACCGCGCTTCAATCCAATACCATGCTTCACTCCAATACTGCGCTTCAATCCAACACCGCGCTGCAATCCAACACCGCGCTTCAATCCAATACCGCGCTTCAATCCAATACCGCGCTTCAATCCAATACCGCGCTTCAATCCAACACCGCGCTTCAATCCAATACCGCGCTTCAATCCAATACCGTGCTTCAATCCAATACCGCGCTTCAATCCAATACAGCGCTTCAATGCAATACCGTGCATCAATCCAATACCGCGCTTCAATCCAATACCGCGCTTCAATCCAATACCGCGCTTCAATCTAATACCGCGCTTCAATCCAATACCGCGCTTCAATCCAATACCGCGCTTCAATCCAATACCGCGCTTCAAGCCAATACAGCGCTTCAATCCAATACCGCCCTTCAATCCAATACCGCGCTTCAATCCAATACCGCGCTTCTATCCAATACCGCGCTTCAATCCAATACCGCGCTTCAATCCAATACCGCGCTGCAATCCAATACCGCGCTTCAATCCAATACCGCGCTTCAATCCAATATCGCGCTTCAATCCAATACCGCGCTTCAATCCAATACCGCGCATCAATCCAATACAGCGCTTCAATCCAATACCGTGCTTCAATCCAATACCGCGCTTCAATTCAATACCGCGCTTCAATCCAATACCGCGCTTCAATCCAATACCGCGCTTCAATCCAATACCGCGCTTCAATCTAATACAGCGCTTCAATCCAATACCGCGCTTCACTCCAATACCGCACATCAATCCAATACAGTGCTTCAATCCAATACAGCGCTTCAATCAAATACCGCCCTTCAATCCAATACAGTTCTTCAATCCAATACAGCGCTTCAATCCAATACTGCGCTTCAAACCAATACCACGCTTCAATCCAATACCGTGCTTCACTCCAATACCGCGCTTCAATCCAATACCGTGCTTCAATCCAATACCGTGCTTCAATCCAATACCGCGCTTCAATCCAATACCGCGCTTCAATCCAATACGGCGCTTCAATCCAATACTGCCCTTCAATCCAATACCGCGCTTCAATCCAATACCACACTTCAATCTAGTACCGCGCTTCAATCCAGTACCGCGCATCAATCCAATACCGCGCATCAATCCAACACCGTGCTTCAATCCAATACCACGCTTCAATCCAATACCGTGCTTCAATCCAATACCGCGCTTCAATCCAATACCGTGCTTCAATCCAATACCGCGCTTCAATCCAATACCGCGCTTCAATCCAATACCGCGCTTCAATCCAATACCGCGCTTCAATCCAATACCGCGCTTCAATCCAATACAGCGCTTCAATCCAATACGACGCTTCAATGCAATACCGTGCTTCAATCCAATACCGCGGTTCAATCCAATACCGCGCTTCAATCCAATACCACGCTTCAATCCAATACCGCGCTTCAATCCAATACCACGCTTCAATCCAATACCGCGCTTTTATCGAATACCGCGCTTGAATCCAATAACGCACTTCAATCCAATACCGCGCATCAATCCAATACAGCGCTTCACTCCAATACCGCGCTTCAATCCAATACCGCGCTTCACTCCAATACCACGCTTCAATCCAATACCGCGCTTCAATCCAATACCGCGCTTCCATCCAATACCGCGCTTCAATCCAATACCGTGCTTGAATCGAATACCGCTCTTCAATCCAATACCGCGCTTCAATCCAATACCGCGCTTCATTCCAATACCGTGCTTAAATCCAATACCGCGCTTCAATCCAATACCGCGCTTCAATCCAATACCGCGCTTAAATCCAATACCGCGCTTCAATCCAATACCGTGCTTCAATCCAATACCGCGCTTCAATCGAATACCGCGCTTCAATCCAATACCGCGCTTCACTCCAATACAGCGCTTCAATCCAATACCGTGCTTCAATCCAATACCGCGCTTCAATCCAATACCGCGCTTCAATCCAATACCGCGCTTCAATCCAATACCGCGCTTCAATCCAATACCGCGCTTCAATCCAATACCGCGCTTCTCTCCAATACCGCGCTTCAATCCAATACCGCGCTTCAATCCAATACCGTGCTTCAATCCAATACCGCGCTTCAATCCAATACTGCGCTTCAATCCAATACCGCGCATCAATCCAATACCGCGCTTCAATCCAATACCGCGCTTCCATCCAATACCGCGCTTCAATCGAATACCGCGCTTCAATCGAATACCGCGCTTCAATCCAATACCGCGCTTCATTCCAATACCGCGCTTAAATCCAATACCGCGCTTCAATCCAATACCGCGCTTCAATCCAATACCGCGCTTCAATCCAATACCGCGCTTGAATCCAATACCGCTCTTCAATCCAATACCGCGCTTCAATCCAATACCGCGCTTCAATCCAATACCGCGCTTCAATCCAATACCGCGCTTCAATCCAATACCGCGCTTCAATCCAATGCCGCGCTTCAATCCAATGCCGCGCTTCAATCCAATACCGCGCTTCAATCCAATACCGCGCTTCAATCCAATACCGCGCTTCAATCCAATACCGCGCTTCAATCCAATACCGCGCTTCACTCCAATACCGCACATCAATCCAATACAGTGCTTCAATCCAATACAGCGCTTCAATCCAATACCGCGCTTCAATCCAATACAGTGCTTCAATCCAATACAGCGCTTCAATCCAATACTGCGCTTCAATCCAATACCAAGCTTCAATCCAATACCGTGCTTCACTCCAATACCGCGCTTCAATCCAACACCGCGCTGCAATCCAACACCGCGCTTCAATCCAATACCGCGCTTCAATCCAATACCGCGCTTCAATCCAATACCGCGCTTCAATCCAATACCGCGCTTCAATCCAATACCGCGCTTCAATCCAATACTGCGCTTCAATCCAATACCGCGCTTCAATCCAATACCATGCTTCACTCCAATACTGCGCTTCAATCCAACACCGCGCTGCAATCCAACACCGCGCTTCAATCCAATACCGCGCTTCAATCCAATACCGCGCTTCAATCCAATACCGCGCTTCAATCCAACACCGCGCTTCAATCCAATACCGCGCTTCAATCCAATACCGTGCTTCAATCCAATACCGCGCTTCAATCCAATACAGCGCTTCAATGCAATACCGTGCATCAATCCAATACCGCGCTTCAATCCAATACCGCGCTTCAATCCAATACCGCGCTTCAATCTAATACCGCGCTTCAATCCAATACCGCGCTTCAATCCAATACCGCGCTTCAATCCAATACCGCGCTTCAAGCCAATACAGCGCTTCAATCCAATACCGCCCTTCAATCCAATACCGCGCTTCAATCCAATACCGCGCTTCTATCCAATACCGCGCTTCAATCCAATACCGCGCTTCAATCCAATACCGCGCTTTAATCCAATACCGCGCTTCAATCCAATACCGAGCTTCAATCCAATACCGCTCTTCAATCCAATACCGCGCTTCAATCCAATACCGCGCTTCAATCCAATACCGCGCTTCAATCCAATACCGCGCTTCAATCCAATACCGCGCTTCAATCCAATACCGCGCTTCAATCCAATACGGCGCTTCAATCCAATACCGCGCTTCAATCCAATACCGCGCTTCAATCCAGTACCGCGCTTCAATCCAAAACCGCGCTTCAATCCAATACCGCGCTTCAATCCAATACCGCGCTTCTATCCAATACCGCTCTTCAATCCAATACCGCGCTTCAATTCAAGACCGCGCTTCAATCCAATACAGCGCTTCAATCCAATACCGCGCTTCAATCCAATACCGCGCTTCAATCCAATACCGCGCTTCAATCCAATACCGCGCTTCAATCCAATACCGCGCTTCAATCCAATACGGCGCTTCAATCCAATACCGCGCTTCAATCCAATACCGCGCTTCAATCCAATATCGCGCTTCAATCCAGTACCGCGCTTCAATCCAATACCGCGCTGCAATCCAATACCGCGCTTCAATCCAATACCGCGCTTCAATCCAATATCGCGCTTCAATCCAATACCGCGCTTCAATCCAATACCGCGCATCAATCCAATACAGCGCTTCAATCCAATACCGTGCTTCAATCCAATACCGCGCTTCAATTCAATACCGCGCTTCAATCCAATACCGCGCTTCAATCCAATACCGCGCTTCAATCCAATACCGCGCTTCAATCTAATACAGCGCTTCAATCCAATACCGCGCTTCACTCCAATACCGCACATCAATCCAATACAGTGCTTCAATCCAATACAGCGCTTCAATCAAATACCGCCCTTCAATCCAATACAGTTCTTCAATCCAATACAGCGCTTCAATCCAATACTGCGCTTCAAACCAATACCACGCTTCAATCCAATACCGTGCTTCACTCCAATACCGCGCTTCAATCCAATACCGTGCTTCAATCCAATACCGTGCTTCAATCCAATACCGCGCTTCAATCCAATACCGCGCTTCAATCCAATACGGCGCTTCAATCCAATACTGCCCTTCAATCCAATACCGCGCTTCAATCCAATACCACACTTCAATCTAGTACCGCGCTTCAATCCAGTACCGCGCATCAATCCAATACCGCGCATCAATCCAACACCGTGCTTCAATCCAATACCACGCTTCAATCCAATACCGTGCTTCAATCCAATACCGCGCTTCAATCCAATACCGTGCTTCAATCCAATACCGCGCTTCAATCCAATACCGCGCTTCAATCCAATACCGCGCTTCAATCCAATACCGCGCTTCAATCCAATACCGCGCTTCAATCCAATACAGCGCTTCAATCCAATACGACGCTTCAATGCAATACCGTGCTTCAATCCAATACCGCGGTTCAATCCAATACCGCGCTTCAATCCAATACCACGCTTCAATCCAATACCGCGCTTCAATCCAATACCACGCTTCAATCCAATACCGCGCTTCAATCCAATACCGCGCTTCAATCCAATACCGCGCTTCAATCCAATACCGTGCTTCAATCCAATACCGCGCTTCAATCAAATACCGCGCTTCAATCCAATAACGCGATTCACTCCAATACAGCGCTTCAATCCAATACCGTGCTTCAATCCAATACCGCGCTTCAATCCAAAACCGCGCTTCAATCCAATACCGCGCTTCAATCCAATACCGCGCTTCAATCCAAAACCGCGCTTCAATCCAATACCGCGCTTCTCTCCAATACCGCGCTTCAATCCAATACCGCGCTTCAATCCAATACCGTGCTTCAATCCAATACCGCGCTTCAATCCAATACTGCGCTTCAATCCAATACCGCGCTTCAATCCAATACCGCGCTTCAATCCAATACCGCGCTTCCATCCAATACCGCGCTTCAATCGAATACCGCGCTTCAATCGAATACCGCGCTTCAATCCAATACCGCGCTTCATTCCAATACCGTGCTTAAATCCAATACCGCGCTTCAATCCAATACCGCGCTTCAATCCAATACCGCGCTTCAATCCAATACCGCGCTTGAATCCAATACCGCTCTTCAATCCAATACCGCGCTTCAATCCAATACCGCGCTTCAATCCAATACCGCGCTTCAATCCAATACCGAGCTTCAATCCAATACCGCGCTTCAATCCAATGCCGCGCTTCAATCCAATACCGCGCTTCAATCCAATACCGCGCTTCAATCCAATACCGCGCTTCAATCCAATACCGCGCTTCAATCCAATACCGCGCTTCAATCCAACACCGCGCTTCAATCCCATACCGCACTTCAATCCAATACCGTGCTTCAATCCAATACCGCGCTTCAATCCAATACAGCGCTTCAATGCAATACCGCGCATCAATCCAATACCGCGCTTCAATCCAATACCGCGCTTCAATCCAATACCGCGCTTCAATCTAATACCGCACTTCAATCCAATACCGCGCTTCAATCCAATACCGCACTTCAATCCAATACCGCGCTTCAAGCCAATACAGCGCTTCAATCCAATACCGCCCTTCAATCCAATACCGCGCTTCAATCCAATACCGCGCTTCTATCCAATACCGCGCTTCAATCCAATACCGCGCTTCAATCCAATACCGCGCTTCAATCCAATACCGCGCTTCAATCCAATACCGAGCTTCAATCCAATACCGCTCTTCAATCCAATACCGCGCTTCAATCCAATACCGCGCTTCAATCCAATACTGCGCTTCAATCCAATACCGCGCTTCAATCCAATACCGCGCTTCAATCCAATACCGCGCTTCAATCCAATACGGCGCTTCAATCCAATACCGCGCTTCAATCCAATACCGCGCTTCAATCCAGTACCGCGCTTCAATCCAAAACCGCGCTTCAATCCAATACCGCGCTTCAATCCAATACCGCGCTTCAATCCAATACCGCTCTTCAATCCAATACCGCGCTTCAATTCAATACCGCGCTTCAATCCAATACAGCGCTTCAATCCAATACCGCGCTTCAATCCAATACCGCGCTTCAATCCAATACCGCGCTTCAATCCAATACCGCGCTTCAATCCAATACCGCGCTTCAATCCAATACGGCGCTTCAATCCAATACCGCGCTTCAATCCAATACCGCGCTTCAATCCAATATCGCGCTTCAATCCAGTACCGCGCTTCAATCCAATACCGCGCTGCAATCCAATACCGCGCTTCAATCCAATACCGCGCTTCAATCCAATATCGCGCTTCAATCCAATACCGCGCTTCAATCCAATACCGCGCATCAATCCAATACAGCGCTTCAATCCAATACCGTGCTTCAATCCAATACCGCGCTTCAATCCAATACCGCGCTTCAATCTAATACAGCGCTTCAATCCAATACCGCGCTTCACTCCAATACCGCACATCAATCCAATACAGTGCTTCAATCCAATACAGCGCTTCAATCAAATACCGCCCTTCAATCCAATACAGTTCTTCAATCCAATACAGCGCTTCAATCCAATACTGCGCTTCAATCCAATACCACGCTTCAATCCAATACCGTGCTTCACTCCAATACCGCGCTTCAATCCAACACCGCGCTGCAATCCAACACTGCGCTTCAATCCAATACCGCGCTTCAATCCAATACCGCGCTTCAATCCAATACCGCGCTTCAATCCAATAGCGCGCTTCAATCCAATACCGTGCTTCAATCCAATACCGTGCTTCAATCCAATACCGCGCTTCAATCCAATACCGCGCTTCAATCCAATACGGCGCTTCAATCCAATACCGCCCTTCAATCCAATACTGCGCTTCAATCCAATACCACACTTCAATCTAGTACCGCGCTTCAATCCAGTACCGCGCATCAATCCAATACCGCGCATCAATCCAACACCGTGCTTCAATCCAATACCACGCTTCAATCCAATACCGTGCTTCAATCCAATACCGCGCTTCAATCCAATACCGCGCTTCAATCCAATACCGCGCTTCAATCCAATACCACGCTTCAATCCAATACCGCGCTTCAATCCAATACCGCGCTTCAATCCAATACAGCGCTTCAATCCAATACGACGCTTCAATCCAACACCGCGCTGCAATCCAACACCGCGCTTCAATACAATACCGCGCTTCAATCCAATACCGCGCTTCAATCCAATACCGCGCTTCAATCCAATAGCGTGCTTCAATCCAATACCGTGCTTCAATCCAATACCGTGCTTCAATCCAATACCGCGCTTCAATCCAATACCGCGCTTCAATCCAATACGGCACTTCAATCCAATACCGCCCTTCAATCCAATACCGCGCTTCAATCCAATACCACACTTCAATCAAGTACCGCGCTTCAATCCAGTACCGCGCATCAATCCAATACCGCGCATCAATCCAACACCGTGCTTCAATCCAATACCACGCTTCAATCCAATACCGTGCTTCAATCCAATACCGCGCTTCAATCCAATACCGCGCTTCAATCCAATACCGCGCTTCAATCCAATACCGCGCTTCAATCCAATACCGCGCTTCAATCCAATACCGCGCTTCAATCCAATACCGCGCTTCAATCGAATACCGCGCTTCAATCCAATACAGCGCTTCAATCCAATACGACGCTTCAATCCAATACCGTGCTTCAATCCAATACCGCGGTTCAATCCAATACCGCGCTTCAATCCAATACCACGCTTCAATCCAATACCGCGCTTCAATCCAATACCGCGCTTCAATCCAATACAGCGCTTCAATCCAATACCGCGCTTCAATCCAATACCGCGCTTCAATCCAATACGGTGCTTCAATCCAATACCGCGCTTCAATCCAATACCGCGCTTCAATCCAAAACCGCGCTTCAATCCAGTTCCGCACCTCAATCCAATACCGCCCTTCAATCCAATACCGCGCTTCAATCCAATACCGCGCTTCAATCCAATACCGCGCTTCAATTCAATACCGCGCTTCAATCCAATACCACGCTTCAATCCAATACCGCGCTTCACTTCAACACCGCGCTTCAATCCAATACCACCCTTCAATCCAATACCGCGCTTCAATCCAATACCGCGCTTGAATCCAATACCGCGCTTCAATCCAATACCGCGCTTCACTCCAATACCGCACATCAATCCAATACAGTGCTTCAATCCAATACAGCGCTTCAATCCAATACCGCGCTTCAATCCAATACAGTGCTTCAATCCAATACAGCGCTTCAATCCAATACTGCGCTTCAATCCAATACCACGCTTCAATCCAATACCGTGCTTCACTCCAATACCGCGCTTCAATCCAACACCGCGCTGCAATCCAACACCGCGCTTCAATCCAATACCGCGCTTCAATCCAATACCGCGCTTCAATCCAATACCGCGCTTCAATCCAATACCGCGCTTCAATCCAATACCGCGCTTCAATCCAATACCGCGCTTCAATCCAATACCGCGCTTCAATCCAATACCATGCTTCACTCCAATACTGCGCTTCAATCCAACACCGCGCTGCAATCCAACACCGCGCTTCAATCCAATACCGCGCATCAATCCAATACCGCGCTTCAATCCAATACCGCGCTTCAATCCAACACCGCGCTTCAATCCAATACCGCGCTTCAATCCAATACCGTGCTTCAATCCAATACCGCGCTTCAATCCAATACAGCGCTTCAACCCAATACCGCGCATCAATCCAATACCGCGCTTCAATCCAATACCGCGCTTCAATCCAATACCGCGCTTCAATCTAATACCGCGCTTCAATCCAATACCGCGCTTCAATCCAATACCGCGCTTCAATCCAATACCGCGCTTCAATCCAATACAGCGCTTCAATCCAATACCGCCCTTCAATCCAATACCACGCTTCAATCCAATACCGCGCTTCTATCCAATACCGCGCTTCAATCCAATACCGCGCTTCAATCCAATACCGCGCTTCAATCCAATACCGCGCTTCAATCCAATACCGAGCTTCAATCCAATACCGCGCTTCAATCCAATACCGCGCTTCAATCCAATACAGCGCTTCAATCCAGAACCGCGCTGCAATCCAATACCGCGCTTCAATCCAATACCGCGCTTCAATCCAATACCGCGCTTCAATCCAATACCGCGCTTCAATTCAATACCGCGCTTCAATCCAATACCACGCTTCAATCCAATACCGCGCTTCAATCCAATACCGCGCTTCAATCCAATACCGCGCTTCAATCCAATACCGCGCTTCACTCCAATACCGCACATCAATCCAATACAGTGCTTCAATCCAATACAGCGCTTCAATCCAATACCGCGCTTCAATCCAATACAGTGCTTCAATCCAATACAGCGCTTCAATCCAATACTGCGCTTCAATCCAATACCACGCTTCAATCCAATACCGTGCTTCACTCCAATACCGCGCTTCAATCCAATACAGTGCTTCAATCCAATACAGCACTTCAATCCAATACCGCGCTTCAATCCAATACAGTGCTTCAATCCAATACAGCGCTTCAATCCAATACTGCGCTTCAATCCAATACCACGCTTCAATCCAATACCGTGCTTCACTCCAATACCGCGCTTCAATCCAACACCGCGCTGCAATCCAACACCGCGCTTCAATCCAATACCGCGCTTCAATCCAATACCGCGCTTCAATCCAATACCGCGCTTCAATCCAATACCGCGCTTCAATCCAATACCGCGCTTCAATCCAATACCGCGCTTCAATCCAATACCGCGCTTCAATCCAATACCATGCTTCACTCCAATACTGCGCTTCAATCCAACACCGCGCTGCAATCCAACACCGCGCTTCAATCCAATACCGCGCATCAATCCAATACCGCGCTTCAATCCAATACCGCGCTTCAATCCAACACCGCGCTTCAATCCAATACCGCGCTTCAATCCAATACCGTGCTTCAATCCAATACCGCGCTTCAATCCAATACAGCGCTTCAACCCAATACCGCGCATCAATCCAATACCGCGCTTCAATCCAATACCGCGCTTCAATCCAATACCGCGCTTCAATCCAATACCGCGCTTCAATCCAAAACAGCGCTTCAATCCAATACCGCCCTTCAATCCAATACCACGCTTCAATCCAATACCGCGCTTCTATCCAATACTGCGCTTCAATCCAATACCGCGCTGCAATCCAACACCGCGCTTCAATACAATACCGCGCTTCAATCCAATACCGCGCTTCAATCCAATACCGCGCTTCAATCCAATAGCGTGCTTCAATCCAATACCGTGCTTCAATCCAATACCGTGCTTCAATCCAATACCGCGCTTCAATCCAATACCGCGCTTCAATCCAATACGGCACTTCAATCCAATACCGCCCTTCAATCCAATACCGCGCTTCAATCCAATACCACACTTCAATCAAGTACCGCGCTTCAATCCAGTACCGCGCATCAATCCAATACCACGCATCAATCCAACACCGTGCTTCAATCCAATACCACGCTTCAATCCAATACCGTGCTTCAATCCAATACCGCGCTTCAATCCAATACCGCGCTTCAATCCAATACCGCGCTTCAATCCAATACCGCGCTTCAATCCAATACCGCGCTTCAATCCAATACCGCGCTTCAATCCAATACCGCGCTTCAATCGAATACCGCGCTTCAATCCAATACAGCGCTTCAATCCAATACGACGCTTCAATCCAATACCGTGCTTCAATCCAATACCGCGGTTCAATCCAATACCGCGCTTCAATCCAATACCACGCTTCAATCCAATACCGCGCTTCAATCCAATACCGCGCTTCAATCCAATACAGCGCTTCAATCCAATACCGCGCTTCAATCCAATACCGCGCTTCAATCCAATACGGTGCTTCAATCCAATACCGCGCTTCAATCCAATACCGCGCTTCAATCCAAAACCGCGCTTCAATCCAGTTCCGCACCTCAATCCAATACCGCCCTTCAATCCAATACCGCGCTTCAATCCAATACCGCGCTTCAATCCAATACCGCGCTTCAATTCAATACCGCGCTTCAATCCAATACCACGCTTCAATCCAATACCGCGCTTCACTTCAACACCGCGCTTCAATCCAATACCACCCTTCAATCCAATACCGCGCTTCAATTCAATACCGCGCTTGAATCCAATACCGCGCTTCAATCCAATACCGCGCTTCACTCCAATACCGCACATCAATCCAATACAGTGCTTCAATCCAATACAGCGCTTCAATCCAATACCGCGCTTCAATCCAATACAGTGCTTCAATCCAATACAGCGCTTCAATCCAATACTGCGCTTCAATCCAATACCACGCTTCAATCCAATACCGTGCTTCACTCCAATACCGCGCTTCAATCCAACACCGCGCTGCAATCCAACACCGCGCTTCAATCCAATACCGCGCTTCAATCCAATACCGCGCTTCAATCCAATACCGCGCTTCAATCCAATACCGCGCTTCAATCCAATACCGCGCTTCAATCCAATACCGCGCTTCAATCCAATACCGCGCTTCAATCCAATACCATGCTTCACTCCAATACTGCGCTTCAATCCAACACCGCGCTGCAATCCAACACCGCGCTTCAATCCAATACCGCGCATCAATCCAATACCGCGCTTCAATCCAATACCGCGCTTCAATCCAACACCGCGCTTCAATCCAATACCGCGCTTCAATCCAATACCGTGCTTCAATCCAATACCGCGCTTCAATCCAATACAGCGCTTCAACCCAATACCGCGCATCAATCCAATACCGCGCTTCAATCCAATACCGCGCTTCAATCCAATACCGCGCTTCAATCTAATACCGCGCTTCAATCCAATACCGCGCTTCAATCCAATACCGCGCTTCAATCCAATACCGCGCTTCAATCCAATACAGCGCTTCAATCCAATACCGCCCTTCAATCCAATACCACGCTTCAATCCAATACCGCGCTTCTATCCAATACCGCGCTTCAATCCAATACCGCGCTTCAATCCAATACCGCGCTTCAATCCAATACCGCGCTTCAATCCAATACCGAGCTTCAATCCAATACCGCGCTTCAATCCAATACCGCGCTTCAATCCAATACAGCGCTTCAATCCAGAACCGCGCTGCAATCCAATACCGCGCTGCAATCCAATACCGCGCTTCAATCCAATACCGCGCTTCAATCCAATACCGCGCTTCAATCCAATACCGCGCTTCAATTCAATACCGCGCTTCAATCCAATACCACGCTTCAATCCAATACCGCGCTTCAATCCAATACCGCGCTTCAATCCAATACCGCGCTTCAATCCAATACCGCGCTTCACTCCAATACCGCACATCAATCCAATACAGTGCTTCAATCCAATACAGCGCTTCAATCCAATACCGCGCTTCAATCCAATACAGTGCTTCAATCCAATACAGCGCTTCAATCCAATACTGCGCTTCAATCCAATACCACGCTTCAATCCAATACCGTGCTTCACTCCAATACCGCGCTTCAATCCAATACAGTGCTTCAATCCAATACAGCACTTCAATCCAATACCGCGCTTCAATCCAATACAGTGCTTCAATCCAATACAGCGCTTCAATCCAATACTGCGCTTCAATCCAATACCACGCTTCAATCCAATACCGTGCTTCACTCCAATACCGCGCTTCAATCCAACACCGCGCTGCAATCCAACACCGCGCTTCAATCCAATACCGCGCTTCAATCCAATACCGCGCTTCAATCCAATACCGCGCTTCAATCCAATACCGCGCTTCAATCCAATACCGCGCTTCAATCCAATACCGCGCTTCAATCCAATACCGCGCTTCAATCCAATACCATGCTTCACTCCAATACTGCGCTTCAATCCAACACCGCGCTGCAATCCAACACCGCGCTTCAATCCAATACCGCGCATCAATCCAATACCGCGCTTCAATCCAATACCGCGCTTCAATCCAACACCGCGCTTCAATCCAATACCGCGCTTCAATCCAATACCGTGCTTCAATCCAATACCGCGCTTCAATCCAATACAGCGCTTCAACCCAATACCGCGCATCAATCCAATACCGCGCTTCAATCCAATACCGCGCTTCAATCCAATACCGCGCTTCAATCCAATACCGCGCTTCAATCCAATACAGCGCTTCAATCCAATACCGCCCTTCAATCCAATACCACGCTTCAATCCAATACCGCGCTTCTATCCAATACTGCGCTTCAATCCAATACCGCGCTTCAATCCAATACCGCGCTTCAATCCAATACCGCGCTTCAATCCAATACCGAGCTTCAATCCAATACCGCGCTTCAATCCAATACCGCGCTTCAATCCAATACAGCGCTTCAATCCAGAACCGCGCTTCAATCCAATACCGCGCTTCAATCCAATACCGCGCTTCAATCCAATACCGCGCTTCAATCCAATACGGCGCTTCAATCCAATACCGCGCTTCAATCCAATACCGCGCTTCAATCCAATACCGCGCTTCAATCCAGTACCGTGCTTCAATCCAATACCGTGCTTCAATCCAATACCGCGCTTCAATTCAATACCGCGCTTCAATCCAATACCGCGCTTCAATCCAATACCGCGCTTCAATCCAATACCGCGCTTCAATCCAATACCGCGCTTCTATCGAATACCGCGCTTGAATCCAATAACGCACTTCAATCCAATACCGCGCATCAATCCAATACAGCGCTTCACTCCAATACCGCGCTTCAATCCAATACCGCGCTTCACTCCAATACCACACTTCAATCCAATACCGCGCTTCAATCCAATACCGCGCTTCCATCCAATACTGCGCTTCAATCCAATACCGTGCTTGAATCGAATACCGCTCTTCAATCCAATACCGCGCTTCAATCCAATACCGCGCTTCATTCCAATACCGTGCTTAAATCCAATACCGCGCTTCAATCCAATACCGCGCTTCAATCCAATACCGCGCTTAAATCCAATACCGCGCTTCAATCCAATACCGTGCTTCAATCCAATACCGCGCTTCAATCGAATACCGCGCTTCAATCCAATACCGCGCTTCACTCCAATACAGCGCTTCAATCCAATACCGTGCTTCAATCCAATACCGCGCTTCAATCCAATACCGCGCTTCAATCCAATACCGCGCTTCAATCCAATACCGCGCTTCACTCCAATACCGCGCTTCAATCCAATACCGCGCTTCAATCCAATACCGCGCTTCTCTCCAATACCGCGCTTCAATCCAATACCGCGCTTCAATCCAATACCGTGCTTCAATCCAATACCGCGCTTCAATCCAATACTGCGCTTCAATCCAATACCGCGCTTCAATCCAATACCGCGCTTCAATCCAATACCGCGCTTCCATCCAATACCGCGCTTCAATCGAATACCGCGCTTCAATCCAATACCGCGCTTCAATCCAATACCGCGCTTCATTCCAATACCGCGCTTAAATCCAATACCGCGCTTCAATCCAATACCGCGCTTCAATCCAATACCGCGCTTCAATCCAATACCGCGCTTGAATCCAATACCGCTCTTCAATCCAATACCGCGCTTCAATCCAATACCGCGCTTCAATCCAATACCGCGCTTCAATCCAATACCGCGCTTCAATCCAATACCGCGCTTCAATCCAATGCCGTGCTTCAATCCAATACCGCGCTTCAATCCAATACCGCGCTTCAATCCAATACCGCGCTTCAATCCAATACCGCACTTCAATCTAATACAGCGCTTCAATCCAATACCGCGCTTCAATCCAATACCGCGCTTCAATCCAATACCGCGCTTCAATCCAATACCGCGCTTCACTCCAATACCGCACATCAATCCAATACAGTGCTTCAATCCAATACAGCGCTTCAATCCAATACCGCGCTTCAATCCAATACAGTGCTTCAATCCAATACAGCGCTTCAATCCAATACTGCGCTTCAATCCAATACCAAGCTTCAATCCAATACCGTGCTTCACTCCAATACCGCGCTTCAATCCAACACCACGCTGCAATCCAACACCGCGCTTCAATCCAATACCGCGCTTCAATCCAATACCGCGCTTCAATCCAATACCGCGCTTCAATCCAATACCGCGCTTCAATCCAATACTGCGCTTCAATCCAATACCGCGCTTCAATCCAATACCATGCTTCACTCCAATACTGCGCTTCAATCCAACACCGCGCTGCAATCCAACACCGCGCTTCAATCCAATACCGCGCTTCAATCCAATACCGCGCTTCAATCCAATACCGCGCTTCAATCCAACACCGCGCTTCAATCCAATACCGCGCTTCAATCCAATACCGTGCTTCAATCCAATACCGCGCTTCAATCCAATACAGCGCTTCAATCCAATACCGCGCATCAATCCAATACCGCGCTTCAATCCAATACCGCGCTTCAATCCAATACCGCGCTTCAATCTAATACCGCGCTTCAATCCAATACCGCGCTTCAATCCAATACCGCGCTTCAATCCAATACAGCGCTTCAATCCAATACCGCCATTCAATCCAATACCACGCTTCAATCCAATACCGCGCTTCTATCCAATACCGCGCTTCAATCCAATACCGCGCTTCAATCCAATACCGCGCTTCAATCCAATACCGAGCTTCAATCCAATACCGCTCTTCAATCCAATAACGCGCTTCAATCCAATACCGCGCTTCAATCCAATACCGCGCTTCAATCCAATACCGCGCTTCAATCCAATACCGCGCTTCAATCCAATACGGCGCTTCAATCCAATACCGCGCTTCAATCCAATACTGCGCTTCAATCCAGTACCGCGCTTCAATCCAATACCGCGCTTCAATCCAATACCGCGCTTCAATCCAATACCGCGCTTCAATCCAATACCGCGCTTCAATCCAGTACCGCGCTTCAATCCAATACCGCGCTTCAATCCAATACCGCGCTTCAATCCAATACAGTGCTTCAATCCAATACCGCGCTTCAATCCGATACCGCGCTTCAATCCAATACCGCGATTCAATCCAATACCGCGCTTCAATCCAATACCGTGCTTCAATCCAATACCGCGCTTCAATCCAATACGGAGCTTCAATCAAATACCGCGCTTCAATCCAATACCGCGCTTCAATCCAATATCGCGCTTCAATCCAGTACCGCGCTTCAATCCAATACCGCGCTGCAATCCAATACCGCGCTTCAATCCAATACCGCGCTTCAATCCAATATCGCCCTTCAATCCAATACCGCGCTTCAATCCAATACCGCGCATCAATCCAATACAGCGCTTCAATCCAATACCGTGCTTCACTCCAATACCGCGCTTCAATCCAATATCGCCCTTCAATCCAATACCGCGCTTCAATCCAATACCGCGCATCAATCCAATACAGCGCTTCAATCCAATACCGTGCTTCACTCCAATACCGCACATCAATCCAATACAGTGCTTCAATCCAATACAGCGCTTCAATCCAATACCGCGCTTCAATCCAATACAGTGCTTCAATCCAATGCAGCGCTTCAATCCAATACTGCGCTTCAATCCAATACCACGCTTCAATCCAATACCGTGCTTCACTCCAATACCGCGCTTCAATCCAACACCGCGCTGCAATCCAACACCGCGCTTCAATCCAATACCGCGCTTCAATCCAATACCGCGCTTCAATCCAATACCGCGCTTCAATCCAATACCGCGCTTCAATCCAATACCGCGCTTCAATCCAATACTGCGCTTCAATCCAATACCGCGCTTCAATCCAATACCATGCTTCACTCCAATACTGCGCTTCAATCCAACACCGCGCTGCAATCCAACACCGCGCTTCAATCCAATACCGCGCTTCAATCCAATACCGCGCTTCAATCCAATACCGCGCTTCAATCCAACACCGCGCTTCAATCCAATACCGCGCTTCAATCCAATACCGTGCTTCAATCCAATACCGCGCTTCAATCCAATACAGCGCTTCAATCCAATACCGCGCATCAATCCAATACCGCGCTTCAATCCAATACCGCGCTTCAATCCAATACCGCGCTTCAATCTAATACCGCGCTTCAATCCAATACCGCGCTTCAATCCAATACCGCGCTTCAATCCAATACCGCGCTTCAATCCAATACAGCGCTTCAATCCAATACCGCCCTTCAATCCAATACCACGCTTCAATCCAATACCGCGCTTCTATCCAATACCGCGCTTCAATCCAATACCGCGCTTCAATCCAATACCGCGCTTCAATCCAATACCGCGCTTCAATCCAATACCGAGCTTCAATCCAATACCGCTCTTCAAACCAATACCGCGCTTCAATCCAATACCGCGCTTCAATCCAATACCGCGCTTCAATCCAATACCGCGCTTCAATCCAATAGCGCGCTTCAATCCAATACCGCGCTTCAATCCAATACCGCACTTCAATCCAATACGGCGCTTCAATCCAATACCGCGCTTCAATCCAATACCGCGCTTCAATCCAGTATCGCGCTTCAATCCAATACCGCGCTTCAATCCAATACCGCGCTTCAATCCAATACCGCGCTTCAATCCAATACCGAGCTTCAATCCAATACCGCTCTTCAATCCAATACCGCGCTTCAATCCAATACCGCGCTTCAATCCAATACCGCGCTTCAATCCAATACCGCGCATCAATCCAATACAGCGCTTCAATCCAATACCGTGCTTCAATCCAATACCGCGCTTCAATTCAATACCGCGCTTCAATCCAATACCGCGCTTCAATCCAATACCGCGCTTCAATCCAATATCGCGCTTCAATCTAATACAGCGCTTCAATCCAATACCGCGCTTCACTCCAATACCGCACATCAATCCAATACAGTGCTTCAATCCAATACAGCGCTTCAATCCAATACCGCGCTTCAATCCAATACAGTGCTTCAATCCAATACAGCGCTTCAATCCAATACTGCGCTTCAATCCAATACCACGCTTCAATCCAATACCGTGCTTCACTCCAATACCGCGCTTCAATCCAACACCGCGCTGCAATCCAACACCGCGCTTCAATCCAATACCGCGCTTCAATCCAATACCGCGCTTCAATCCAATACCGCGCTTCAATCCAATACCGCGCTTCCATCCAATACCGCGCTTCAATCCAATACTGCGCTTCAATCCAATACCGCGCTTCAATCCAATACCATGCTTCACTCCAATACTGCGCTTCAATCCAACACCGCGCTGCAATCCAACACCGCGCTTCAATCCAATACCGCGCTTCAATCCAATACCGCGCTGCAATCCAACACCGCGCTTCAATCCAATACCGCGCTTCAATCCAATACCGCGCTTCAATCCAATACCGCGCTTCAATCCAACACCGCGCTTCAATCCAATACCGCGCTTCAATCCAATACCGTGCTTCAATCCAATACCGCGCTTCAATCCAATACAGCGCTTCAATCCAATACCGCGCATCAATCCAATACCGCGCTTCAATCCAATACCGCGCTTCAATCCAATACCGCGCTTCAATCTAATACCGCGCTTCAATCCAATACCGCGCTTCAATCCAATACTGCGCTTCAATCCAATACCGCGCTTCAATCCAATACAGCGCTTCAATCCAATACCGCCCTTCAATCCAATACCACGCTTCAATCCAATACCGCGCTTCTATCCAATACCGCGCTTCAATTCAATACCGCGCTTCAATCCAATACTGCGCTTCAATCCAATACCGCGCTTCAATCCAATACCGAGCTTCAATCCAATACCGCTCTTCAATCCAATACCGCGCTTCAATCCAATACCGCGCTTCAATCCAATACCGCGCTTCAATCCAATACCGTGCTTCAATCCAATACCGCGCTTCAATCCAATACCGCGCTTCAATCCAATACCGCGCTTCAATCCAATACCGCGCTTCAATCCAATACGGCGCTTCAATCCAATACCGCACTTCAATCCAATACCACGCTTCAATCCAATACCGCGCTTCAATCCAGTACCGCGCTTCAATCCAATACCGCGCTTCAATCCAATACCGCGCTTCAATCCAATACCGCGCTTCAATCCAATACCGCGCTTCAATCCAATACCGAGCTTCAATCCAATACCGCTCTTCAATCCAATACCGCGCTTCAATCCAATACCGCGCTTCAATCCAATACAGCGCTTCAATCCAATACCGCGCTTCAATCCAATACCGCGCTTCAATCCAATACCGCGCTTCAATCCAATACCGCGCTTCAATCCAATACCGCGCTTCAATCTAATACCGCGCTTCAATCCAGTACCGCGCTTCAATCCAATACCGCGCTGCAATCCAATACCGCGCTTCAATCCAATACCGCGCTTCAATCCAATGTCGCGCTTCAATCCAATACCGCGCTTCAATCCAATACCGCGCATCAATCCAATACAGCGCTTCAATCCAATACCGTGCTTCAATCCAATACCGCGCTTCAATTCAATACCGCGCTTCAATCCAATGCAGCGCTTCAATCCAATACCGTGCTTCAATCCAATACCGCGCTTCAATTCAATACCGCGCTTCAATCCAATACCGCGCTTCAATCCAATACCGCGCTTCAATCCAATACCGCGCTTCAATCCAATACCGCGCTTCTATCCAATACCGCGCTTGAATCCAACAACGCACTTCAATCCAATACCGCGCATCAATTCAATACCGCGCTTCACTCCAATACCGCGCTTCAATCCAATACCGCGCTTCACTCCAATACCACGCTTCAATCCAATACCGCGCTTCAATCCAATACCGCGCTTCAATCCAATACCGCGCTTCAATCCAATACCGCGCTTCAATCCAATACCGCGCTTCAATCCAATACCGCGCTTCAATCCAATACCGCGCTTCAATCCAATATGGCGCTTCAATCCAATACCGCGCTTCAATCCAATACCGCGCTTCAATCCAGTACCGCGCTTCAATCCAATACCGCGCTTCAATCCAATACCGCGCTTCAATCCAATACCGCGCTTCAATCCAATACCGCTCTTCAATCCAATACCGCGCTTCAATCCAATACCGCGCTTCAATCCAATACAGCGCTTCAATCCAATACCGCGCTTCAATCCGATACCGCGCTTCAATCCAATACCGCGCTTCAATCCAATACGGAGCTTCAATCAAATACCGCGCTTCAATCCAATACCGCGCTTCAATCCAATATCGCGCTTCAATCCAATATCGCGCTTCAATCCAGTACCGCGCTTCAATCCAATACCGCGCTGCAATCCAATACCGCGCTTCAATCCAATACCGCGCTTCAATCCAATATCGCCCTTCAATCCAATACCGCGCTTCAATCCAATACCGCGCATCAATCCAATACAGCGCTTCAATCCAATACCGTGCTTCAATCCAATACCGCGCTTCAATTCAATACCGCGCTTCAATCCAATACCGCGCTTCAATCCAATACCGCGCTTCAATCCAATACCGCGCTTCAATCTAATACAGCGCTTCAATCCAATACCGCGCTTCACTCCAATACCGCACATCAATCCAATACAGTGCTTCAATCCAATACAGCGCTTCAATCCAATACCGCGCTTCAATCCAATACAGTGCTTCAATCCAATACAGCGCTTCAATCCAATTCTGCGCTTCAATCCAATACCACGCTTCAATCCAATACCGTGCTTCACTCCAATACCGCGCTTCAATCCAACACCGCGCTGCAATCCAACACCGCGCTTCAATCCAATACCGCGCTTCAATCCAATACCGCGCTTCAATCCAATACCGCGCTTCAATCCAATACCGCGCTTCAATCCAATACCGCGCTTCAATCCAATACTGCGCTTCAATCCAATACCGCGCTTCAATCCAATACCATGCTTCACTCCAATACTGCGCTTCAATCCAACACCGCGCTGCAATCCAACACCGCGCTTCAATCCAATACCGCGCTTCAATCCAATACCGCGCTTCAATCCAATACCGCGCTTCATCCAACACCGCGCTTCAATCCAATACCGCGCTTCAATCCAATACCGTGCTTCAATCCAATACCGCGCTTCAATCCAATACAGCGCTTCAATCCAATACCGCGCATCAATCCAATACCGCGCTTCAATCCAATACCGCGCTTCAATCCAATACCGCGCTTCAATCTAATACCGCGCTTCAATCCAATACCGCGCTTCAATCCAATACCGCGCTTCAATCCAATACCGCGCTTCAATCCAATACAGCGCTTCAATCCAATACCGCCCTTCAATCCAATACCACGCTTCAATCCAATACCGCGCTTCTATCCAATACCGCGCTTCAATCCAATACCGCGCTTCAATCCAATACCGCGCTTCAATCCAATACCGCGCTTCAATCCAATACCGAGCTTCAATCCAATACCGCTCTTCAAACCAATACCGCGCTTCAATCCAATACCGCGCTTCAATCCAATACCGCGCTTCAATCCAATACCACGCTTCAATCCAATAGCGCGCTTCAATCCAATACCGCGCTTCAATCCAATACCGCACTTCAATCCAATACGGCGCTTCAATCCAATACCGCGCTTCAATCCAATACCGCGCTTCAATCCAGTATCGCGCTTCAATCCAATACCGCGCTTCAATCCAATACCGTGCTTCAATCCAATACCGCGCTTCAATCCAATACCGAGCTTCAATCCAATACCGCTCTTCAATCCAATACCGCGCTTCAATCCAATACCGCGCTTCAATCCAATACCGCGCTTCAATCCAATACCGCGCATCAATCCAATACAGCGCTTCAATCCAATACCGTGCTTCAATCCAATACCGCGCTTCAATTCAATACCGCGCTTCAATCCAATACCGCGCTTCAATCCAATACCGCGCTTCAATCCAATACCGCGCTTCAATCCAATATCGCGCTTCAATCTAATACAGCGCTTCAATCCAATACCGCGCTTCACTCCAATACCGCACATCAATCCAATACAGTGCTTCAATCCAATACAGCGCTTCAATCCAATACCGCGCTTCAATCCAATACAGTGCTTCAATCCAATACAGCGCTTCAATCCAATACTGCGCTTCAATCCAATACCACGCTTCAATCCAATACCGTGCTTCACTCCAATACCGCGCTTCAATCCAACACCGCGCTGCAATCCAACACTGCGCTTCAATCCAATACCGCGCTTCAATCCAATACCGCGCTTCAATCCAATACCGCGCTTCAATCCAATACCGCGCTTCCATCCAATACCGCGCTTCAATCCAATACTGCGCTTCAATCCAATACCGCGCTTCAATCCAATACCATGCTTCACTCCAATACTGCGCTTCAATCCAACACCGCGCTGCAATCCAACACCGCGCTTCAATCCAATACCGCGCTTCAATCCAATACCGCGCTGCAATCCAACACCGCGCTTCAATCCAATACCGCGCTTCAATCCAATACCGCGCTTCAATCCAATACCGCACTTCAATCCAACACCGCGCTTCAATCCAATACCGCGCTTCAATCCAATACCGTGCTTCAATCCAATACCGCGCTTCAATCCAATACAGCGCTTCAATCCAATACCGCGCATCAATCCAATACCGCGCTTCAATCCAATACCGCGCTTCAATCCAATACCGCGCTTCAATCTAATACCGCGCTTCAATCCAATACCGCGCTTCAATCCAATACAGCGCTTCAATCCAATACCGCCCTTCAATCCAATACCACGCTTCAATCCAATACCGCGCTTCTATCCAATACCGCGCTTCAATCCAATACCGCGCTTCAATCCAATACCGCGCTTCAATCCAATACCGCGCTTCAATCCAATACCGCGCTTCAATCCAATACCGCGCTTCTATCCAATACCGCGCTTGAATCCAACAACGCACTTCAATCCAATACCGCGCATCAATTCAATACCGCGCTTCACTCCAATACCGCGCTTCAATCCAATACCGCGCTTCACTCCAATACCACGCTTCAATCCAATACGGCGCTTCAATCCAATACCGCGCTTCAATCCAATACCGCGCTTCAATCCAATACCGCGCTTCAATCCAATACCGCGCTTCAATCCAATACCGCGCTTCAATCCAATACCGCGCTTCAATCCAATACGGCGCTTCAATCCAATACCGCGCTTCAATCCAATACCGCGCTTCAATCCAGTACCGCGCTTCAATCCAATACTGCGCTTCAATCCAATACCGCGCTTCAATCCAATACCGCGCTTCAATCCAATACCGCTCTTCAATCCAATACCGCGCTTCAATCCAATACCGCGCTTCAATCCAATACAGCGCTTCAATCCAATACCGCGCTTCAATCCGATACCGCGCTTCAATCCAATACCGCGATTCAATCCAATACCGCGCTTCAATCCAATACCGTGCTTCAATCCAATACCGCGCTTCAATCCAATACGGAGCTTCAATCAAATACCGCGCTTCAATCCAATACCGCGCTTCAATCCAATATCGCGCTTCAATCCATTACCGCGCTTCAATCCAATACCGCGCTGCAATCCAATACCGCGCTTCAATCCAATACCGCGCTTCAATCCAATATCGCCCTTCAATCCAATACCGCGCTTCAATCCAATACCGCGCATCAATCCAATACAGCGCTTCAATCCAATACCGTGCTTCAATCCAATACCGCGCTTCAATTCAATACCGCGCTTCAATCCAATACCGCGCTTCAATCCAATACCGCGCTTCAATCCAATACCGCGCTTCAATCTAATACAGCGCTTCAATCCAATACCGCGCTTCACTCCAATACCGCACATCAATCCAATACAGTGCTTCAATCCAATACAGCGCTTCAATCCAATACCGCGCTTCAATCCAATACAGTGCTTCAATCCAATACAGCGCTTCAATCCAATTCTGCGCTTCAATCCAATACCACGCTTCAATCCAATACCGTGCTTCACTCCAATACCGCGCTTCAATCCAACACCGCGCTGCAATCCAACACCGCGCTTCAATCCAATACCGCGCTTCAATCCAATACCGCGCTTCAATCCAATACCGCGCTTCAATCCAATACCGCGCTTCAATCCAATACCGCGCTTCAATCCAATACTGCGCTTCAATCCAATACCGCGCTTCAATCCAATACCATGCTTCACTCCAATACTGCGCTTCAATCCAACACCGCGCTGCAATCCAACACCGCGCTTCAATCCAATACCGCGCTTCAATCCAATACCGCGCTTCAATCCAATACCGCGCTTCATCCAACACCGCGCTTCAATCCAATACCGCGCTTCAATCCAATACCGTGCTTCAATCCAATACCGCGCTTCAATCCAATACAGCGCTTCAATCCAATACCGCGCATCAATCCAATACCGCGCTTCAATCCAATACCGCGCTTCAATCCAATACCGCGCTTCAATCTAATACCGCGCTTCAATCCAATACCGCGCTTCAATCCAATACCGCGCTTCAATCCAATACCGCGCTTCAATCCAATACAGCGCTTCAATCCAATACCGCCCTTCAATCCAATACCACGCTTCAATCCAATACCGCGCTTCTATCCAATACCGCGCTTCAATCCAATACCGCGCTTCAATCCAATACCGCGCTTCAATCCAATACCGCGCTTCAATCCAATACCGAGCTTCAATCCAATACCGCTCTTCAAACCAATACCGCGCTTCAATCCAATACCGCGCTTCAATCCAATACCGCGCTTCAATCCAATACCACGCTTCAATCCAATAGCGCGCTTCAATCCAATACCGCGCTTCAATCCAATACCGCACTTCAATCCAATACGGCGCTTCAATCCAATACCGCGCTTCAATCCAATACCGCGCTTCAATCCAGTATCGCGCTTCAATCCAATACCGCGCTTCAATCCAATACCGTGCTTCAATCCAATACCGCGCTTCAATCCAATACCGAGCTTCAATCCAATACCGCTCTTCAATCCAATACCGCGCTTCAATCCAATACCGCGCTTCAATCCAATACCGCGCTTCAATCCAATACCGCGCATCAATCCAATACAGCGCTTCAATCCAATACCGTGCTTCAATCCAATACCGCGCTTCAATTCAATACCGCGCTTCAATCCAATACCGCGCTTCAATCCAATACCGCGCTTCAATCCAATACCGCGCTTCAATCCAATATCGCGCTTCAATCTAATACAGCGCTTCAATCCAATACCGCGCTTCACTCCAATACCGCACATCAATCCAATACAGTGCTTCAATCCAATACAGCGCTTCAATCCAATACCGCGCTTCAATCCAATACAGTGCTTCAATCCAATACAGCGCTTCAATCCAATACTGCGCTTCAATCCAATACCACGCTTCAATCCAATACCGTGCTTCACTCCAATACCGCGCTTCAATCCAACACCGCGCTGCAATCCAACACCGCGCTTCAATCCAATACCGCACTTCAATCCAATACCGCGCTTCAATCCAATACCGCGCTTCAATCCAATACCGCGCTTCCATCCAATACCGCGCTTCAATCCAATACTGCGCTTCAATCCAATACCGCGCTTCAATCCAATACCATGCTTCACTCCAATACTGCGCTTCAATCCAACACCGCGCTGCAATCCAACACCGCGCTTCAATCCAATACCGCGCTTCAATCCAATACCGCGCTGCAATCCAACACCGCGCTTCAATCCAATACCGCGCTTCAATCCAATACCGCGCTTCAATCCAATACCGCACTTCAATCCAACACCGCGCTTCAATCCAATACCGCGCTTCAATCCAATACCGTGCTTCAATCCAATACCGCGCTTCAATCCAATACAGCGCTTCAATCCAATACCGCGCATCAATCCAATACCGCGCTTCAATCCAATACCGCGCTTCAATCCAATACCGCGCTTCAATCCAATACCGCGCTTCAATCCAATACTGCGCTTCAATCCAATACCGCGCTTCAATCCAATACAGCGCTTCAATCCAATACCGCCCTTCAATCCAATACCACGCTTCAATCCAATACCGCGCTTCTATCCAATACCGCGCTTCAATCCAATACCGCGCTTCAATCCAATACCGCGCTTCAATCCAATACCGCGCTTCAATCCAATACCGAGCTTCAATCCAATACCGCTCTTCAATCCAATACCGCGCTTCAATCCAATACCGCGCTTCAATCCAATACCGCGCTTCAATCCAATACCGTGCTTCAATCCAATACCGCGCTTCAATCCAATACCGCGCTTCAATCCAATACCGCGCTTCAATCCAATACCGCGCTTCAATCCAATACGGCGCTTCAATCCAATACCGCACTTCAATCCAATACCACGCTTCATTCCAATACCGCGCTTCAATCCAGTACCGCGCTTCAATCCAATACCGCGCTTCAATCCAATACCGCGCTTCAATCCAATACCGCGCTTCAATCCAATACCGCGCTTCAATCCAATACCGAGCTTCAATCCAATACCGCGCTTCAATCCAATACCGCGCTTCAATCCAATACAGCGCTTCAATCCAATACCGCGCTTCAATCCAATACCGCGCTTCAATCCAATACCGCGCTTCAATCCAATACCGCACTTCAATCCAATACCGCGCTTCAATCCAATACGGCGCTTCAATCCAATACCGCGCTTCAATCCAATACCGCGCTTCAATCTAATACCGCGCTTCAATCCAGTACCGCGCTTCAATCCAATACCGCGCTGCAATCCAATACCGCGCTTCAATCCAATACCGCGCTTCAATCCAATGTCGCGCTTCAATCCAATACCGCGCTTCAATCCAATACCGCGCATCAATCCAATACAGCGCTTCAATCCAATACCGTGCTTCAATCCAATACCGCGCTTCAATCAATACCGCGCTTCAATCCAATGCAGCGCTTCAATCCAATACCGTGCTTCAATCCAATACCGCGCTTCAATTCAATACCGTGCTTCAATCCAATACCGCGCTTCAATCCAATACCACGCTTCAATCCAATACCGCGCTTCAATCCAATACCGCGCTTCTATCCAATACCGCGCTTGAATCCAATAACGCACTTCAATCCAATACCGCGCATCAATTCAATACCGCGCTTCACTCCAATACCGCGCTTCAATCCAATACCGCGCTTCACTCCAATACCATGCTTCAATCCAATACCGCGCTTCAATCCAATACCGCGCTTCCATCCAATACCGCGCTTCAATCCAATACCGTGCTTGAATCGAATACCGCGCTTCAATCCAATACCGCGCTTCAATCCAATACCGCGCTTCATTCCAATACCGTGCTTAAATCCAATACCGCGCTTCAATCCAATACCGCGCTTCAATCCAATACCGCACTTAAATCCAATACCGCGCTTCAATCCAATACCGTGCTTCAATCCAATACCGCGCTTCAATCGAATACCGCGCTTCAATCCAATACCGCGCTTCACTCCAATACAGCGCTTCAATCCAATACCGTGCTTCAATCCAATACCGCGCTTCAATCCAATACCGCGCTTCAATCCAATACCGCGCTTCAATCCAATACCGCGCTTCACTCCAATACCGCGCTTCAATCCAATACCGCACTTCAATCCAATACCGCGCTTCTCTCCAATACCGCGCTTCAATCCAATACCGCGCTTCAATCCAATACCGTGCTTCAATCCAATACCGCGCTTCAATCCAATACCACGCTTCAATCCAATACCGCGCTTCAATCCAATACCGCGCTTCAATCCAATACCGCGCTTCAATCCAATACCGTGCTTCAATCCAATACCGCGCTTCAATCCAATACCGCGCTTCAATCCAATACCGCGCTTCACTCCAATACCGCGCTTCAATCCAATACCGCACTTCAATCCAATACCGCGCTTCTCTCCAATACCGCGCTTCAATCCAATACCGCGCTTCAATCCAATACCGTGCTTCAATCCAATACCGCGCTTCAATCCAATACCACGCTTCAATCCAATACCGCGCTTCAATCCAATACCGCGCTTCAATCCAATACCGCGCTTCAATCCAATACCGCGCTTCAATCTAATACAGCGCTTCAATCCAATACCGCGCTTCAATCCAATACCGCGCTTCAATCCAATACCGCGCTTCAATCTAATGCAGCACTTCAATCTAATACAGCACTTCTACCTGATACAGCACTTCAATCTAATACAGCACTTCAATCTGATACAGCGCTAAATACAAGGGCATATAAGGTCGCCAAATCTAGTGGGAGGATAGAGGATTGGGGAAACTTTAAAAGACAGAAAAAAATAACAAAAATATTGATTAAGAAAGGGAAGGGAAGATAGATTATGAAAGTAAATTAGCAAAAAATAGAGAGTAAGAGTTTTTATAGTTATATAAAAAAAGGGTGGCTAAAGTAAATGTTGGTCCCTCAGAGTATGAGACCGGGAAATTAATGGTGGGAAATATGGAGATGGCAAAAACACTGAATGAATATTTTATATCAGTCTTTACAGTAGAAGACACTAAGAATATCCCAACACTAGACAAACAGGGGGCTATGGGGGGGAGGAGCTAAACACGATCAAAATCACTAAGGAAGTGGTACTCGGTAAAATAATGGGACTCAAGGTGGATAAATCACCTGGACCTGATGGATTACATCCTAGGGTCTTGCTGGAAGTGGCGGTAGGGATTGTGGATGCATTGGTAATAATTTTCTAAAACTCCCTGGACTCGGCAAAGGTCCCGGCAGACTGGAAAACTGTTAATGTAACACACTTATTTAGAAAGGGCAGCAGACAGATGGCTGGAAACTATAGACCGGATAGCCTAACATCTGTGGTAGGTAAAATTTTGGAGTCCATTATTAAGGAGACAGTAACAGGACATTTGGATAATCATAATTTAATAGGACAAAGTCGGCATGGTTTTATGAAGGGGAAGTCATGTTTGACATATTTGCTGGAGGTCTTTGAGGAAGTAACATATAGGGTGGAAAAAGGGGAACCAGTGGACGTAGTGTATTTAGACTTCCAAAAGGCATTTGACAAGGTGCCACACAAAAGATTATTGCTTAAGATAAAAAATCACGAGATTGGGGGTAATATTCTGGCATGGATAGAGGATTGGCTATCCAATGGAAGGCAGAGAGTTGGGATAAATGGTTCATTCTCAGACTGCCAATCAGTAACTAGTGGTGTTCCACAGGGGTCAGTGCTGGGTCCCCAACTCTTTACAATCTATATTAACCATTTGGAGGAGGGGACCGAGTGTAACATATCAAAGTTTGCAGATGATACTAAGATGGGAGGGAAAGTAGTGAGTGAGGAGGACATAAAAAACCTTCAAGGGGACATAGACAGGCTAAGTAAGTGGGCAGAGATTTGGCAGATGGAATACAACGCTGGAAAGTGTGAGGTTATGCACTTTGGCAGGAAAAATCGTAGAGCAAGTTATTATCTTAATGGCAAGAAACTGGAAAGTACTGAAGTACAAAGGGATCTGGGGGTCCTGGTGCACGAAATTCAAAAGGTTAGTATGCAGGTGCAGCAAGTGATTAAGAAGGCCAATGGAATGTTGGCTTTCATTGCTAGGGGGATAGAATATAAAAATAGGGAGGTATTGCTTCAGTTGTACAAGGTATTGGTGAGACCGCACCTGGAATACTGTGTACAGTTTTGGTGTCCATACTTCAGCAAGGACATACTTGCTCTCGAGTCAGTACAAAGAAGGTTCACTCGGTTAATCCCGGGGATGAGGGGATGGACATATGAGGAGAGGTTGAGTAGATTGGGACTCTACTCATTGGAGTTCAGAAGAATGAGAGGCGATCTTATTGAGACATATAAGATTGTGAAGGGGTTGGATCGGGTGGATGCAGGGAGGATGTTCCCGATGATGGGTCAAACTAGAACTAGGGGGCATAGTCTTAGAATATGGGGCTGCTCTTTCAAAACTGAGATGAGGAGGAACTACTTCACTCAGAGGGTGGTAGGTCCATGGAATATGCTGCCCCAAAAAGCTGTAGAAGCTACATCATTACATGAATTTAAAACAGAAATAGACAGTTTCCTAGAAGTAAAGGGAATTAAGGGTTACGGGGGGCGGGCAAAAATTTGGACATGAGTCTAGGTTCGAATTGGTCATGGCCCTGGGGGTAGCGGAGCAGGCCCAGGGGCCGTGTAGCCTGATCCTGCTCCTATTTTGTGTGTCTAATTCTGTTAGATTCAGGAGATGGTTCTGTGATAGTGGATTGCCTGTTAGGATCAGATCAGCCATGATCTTATTGAATGGCGGAGCAGGCTCGAGGGGCTGATTGGCCTACTCCAGCTCCTATTTCTTATGTTCTTATGTTCTTATGTTCAATCTAATACAGCGCTTCAATCTAATACAGCACTTCAATCTAATACAGCACTTCAATCTAATACAACACTTCAGTCTAATACAGCACTTCAATCTTATACAACACTTCAATCTAATACAGCACTTCAATCTAATACAACACTTCAGTCTAATACAGCACTTCAATCTAATACAGCACTTCAATCTAATGCAGCACTTCAGGAGGATATTTCAAATGAATACGTGGCTGGAGGAATGGTGCAAGGAGGAGAGATTCAAATTCCTGGGACATTGGAACCGGTCCTGGGAGAGGTGGGACCAGTACAAACTGGACGGTTTGCACCTGTGCAGGGCCGGGACCGATGTCCTAGGGGGAGTGTTTGCTAGTGCTGTTCGGGGGGGTTTAAACTAAAATGGCAGGGGGTTGGGAACCTGAGCAGGGAGAGAGAGGAAAGGAAAACAGGGATAAAAGCAAAAGATAGGAAGGAGAAAAACAAAAGTGGCAGTCAGAGCAGTCAACGGTTTAAATCAAACGTGGCCACAGTAAATATTAATTCTAATAGGTCTAAGAGCATTAATAAAATAAGCCTGAAGGCTTTATATCTTAATGCAGGAGCATTCGTAATAAGGTGGATGAATTGGCTGCACAAATAGAGGTAAACAAATATGATTTGGTTGGGATTACGGAAACGTGGCTCAAGGATGACCAAGGCTGGGAACTCAACATCCAGGGGTATTCGATATTCAGGAAATATAGGCAAAAAGGGAAGGGAGGTGGGGCAGCATTTCTGGTTAAAGAAGGGATTAGCACAATTGTAAGGAAGGATATTAGCTCTGATGATGTGGAATCTGTATGGGTAGAATTGAGAAATACCAAGGGGCATAAAACGTTAGTGGGAGTGGTATATAGACCTCCAAACAGTAAGGTGGAGGTTGGGGATGGCATTAAAAGGGAAATTTAGGAAGCATGCAATAAGGGCACAGCAGTCATCATGGGTGACTTTAATCTACATATAGATTGGGCTAAGCAAATTATTAACAATACTGTGGAGGAGGAATTCCTGGAGTGTTTACAGGATAGTTTCCTGGACCAATATGTCGAGGAACCAACTAGAGATCAGGCCATCTTAGACTGGGTATTATGTAACGAGAAAGGATTAATTAGCAATCTTGTTGTACGAGTCCCCTTGGGTCAGAGTGATCATAATATGATCGAATTCTTCATTAAGATGGAGAATGAAGTAGTTGACTCAGAGTCTAGTGTCCTCAATTTAAATAAAGGAAACTACGATGGTCTGAGGCCCGAGTTGGGTAGGATTGATTGGGGAATGTCACTCAAAGGGTTGACGGTGGATAGGCAATGGCAAACATTCAAAGACCGCATGGATGAACTACAGAATTTGTCATCCCAGTTTGGCATAAAATTAAAACAAAAAAGGTGACTCAACCGTGGCTAACAAGGGAAATTAGGGATAGCATAAGATCCAAGGAGAGGACATATAAATTGGCCAGAAAAAGCAATAATCCTGAGGATTGGGAGTAATTTACGATTCAACAAAGGAGGGCAAAGGGATTAATTAAGAAGGAGATAATAGAATATGAGAGTAAGCTAGCTGGGAACATAAACACTGACTGTAAAAGCTTTTATAGATATGTGAAGAGAAAAAGATTGGTGGAGTCAAGCATAGGTCCCTTGCAGTCAGAATCAGGGGAATTTATAATGGGGAACAGAGAAATGGCAGAGCAACTAAATACATATTTTGGTTCTGTCTTCACAAAGGAGGACGCAAATAACCTCCCAGAGATGTCAGGGATCATAGGGTCTGATGAAAGGGAGGAACTGAAAGAAATCAGTACTTGTAGGGAAATGGTGTTAGGGAAATTGATGGGATTGAAGGCAAATAAAACCCCAGGGCCTGATAATCTACCTCCTAGGGTATTTAAGGAAGTGGTGGTCCCAACACAAACTTTGCAGGTGGTGATCCCATTACTAACATTGCTGCTGGTGATCTCAAAACTAACATTGCTGTTGGTAATCCCAATACTAAATTTGCTGGTGGTGATCCCAATACAAACATTGCTGGTGGTGATCCCAATACTAATATTGTTGGGGGTTATCCCAATACTAACATTGCTGGTGGTGATCCAAATACTAGCATTGAGGATGGTGATCCCAATACTAACATTGCTGGTGGTGATCTCTATACTTACATTGCTGGTGGTGATCCCAATACTAATATTGCTGGTGGTGATCCCAATGCTAACATTGGTGGTGGTGATCCAAATACTAACATTGTTGGTGGTGATCCAAATACTAACATTGCTGGTGGTAAACCAAATACTAACATTGCTGGTGGTGATCCTAATACTAACATTGCTTGTGGTGATCCCAATACTAGCATTGCTGGTGGTGATGCAAATACTAACATTGCTGGTGGTGATCCTAATACTAATATTGCCGGTGGTGATCCCAATACTAACATTGCTGGTGGTGATCTCAATACTAACATTGCTGGTGGTGATCCCCCAATAATAATATGGCTGGTGGTGATCCCAATACTAACATTGCCGGTGGTGATCTCAATACTAACATTGCCGGTGGTGATCTCAATACTAACATTGCCGGTGGTGATCTCAATACTAACATTGCTGGTGGTGATCCCAATACTAACATTGCTGGTGGTGATCTCAATACTAACATTGCCGGTGGTGATCTCAATACTAACATTGCCGGTGGTGATCTCAATACTAACATTGCCGGTGGTGATCTCAATACTAACATTGCCGGTGGTGATCTCAATACTAACATTGCTGGTGGTGATCTCAATACTAACATTGCCGGTGGTGATCTCAATACTAACATTGCCGGTGCTGATCTCAATACTAACATTGCCGGTGGTGATCCCAATACTAACATTGCCGGTGCTGATCTCAATACTAACATTGCCGGTGGTGATCTCAATACTAATATTGCCGGTGGTGATCCTAATACTAATATTGCCGGTGGTGATCCCAATACTAACATTGCCGGTGGTGATCTCAATACTAACATTACTGGTGGTGATCGCAACACTCACATTGCTGGTTGAGATCCCAATACTAAAATTGCTGGTGGTGATCCGAATTTTAAGATTGCTGGTGCTGATCCCAATACAAACATTGCTGGTGGTGATGCCAATACTAACATTGCTGGTGGTGATCCCAATACTAACAATGCTGGTGGTGACCCAAATACTAATATTGCTGGTTGTTATGTCAATATGCACATTGCTGGTGCTGGTCCCAATACTAACATTGTTGGTGGTGATCCCAATACTTATATCGCTGGTGGTGATCCAAATATTAACATTGCTGGAGGTGATCGCAATACTAACATTGCTGGTGGTGCTCCCAATATTAACATTGCTGGTGCTGATCACAATACTAACATTGCTAGTGGTAATCTCAATACTAACATTGCTGGAGGTGATCCAAATACTAACTTTGCTGGTGGTGATCCCAATACTATCATTGCTGGTGAAGATCCACATACTAACATTGCTGGTGCTGGTTCCCAATAATAACATTGTTGGTGGTGTTCTCAAAAGTAACATTGCTGGTGTTGATCGCAATTCTAACATTGCTGGTGGTGATCCCAATACTAACATTGCTGGTGGTGATACAAATACGAAAATTGCTTGTGGTGATCCCAATACTAACATTGCTGGTGGTGATCTCAATACTAAAATAGCTGGTGGTGATCGCAATACTAACATTGCTGGTTGAGATCCCAATACAAAAATTGCTGGCGGTGATCCCAATTTTAAGATTGCTGGTGGTGACCACAATACGAACATTGCCTGAGGCGTTCCCGTTAATACCATTGATGGAGGTGATCCCAATATTAACATTGCTGGTGGTGATCCCAAAACTAACATTGCTGGTGTTGATACTATTACTAACATTGCTGGTGGTGATCCCAATACTAAAATTGCTGGTGGTGATCCCAATACTAACATTGCTGGTGTTTATAACAATACTAACATTGCTGGTGGTGACCCCAATACTAACATTGCTGGTGGTGATCCAAATACTAACATTGCTGGTGGTGATTCTAATACTAGCATTGCTGGTGGTGATCCCAATTTTAACATTGCTGGTGGTGATGTCAATACTAACATTGCTGGTGGTGATCTCAGTACTAACATTGCTTGTAGTGATCCAAATAATAACATTGCTGGTGGCGATCCCAAAACAAACATTGCTGGTGGTGATCCCAATGCATACATTGCTGGTGTTGATACCTATACTAACATTGCTGGTGGTGAAGCCGATACTAACATTGCTGGTGGTGATCCCAACACTAACATTGCTGGTGTTGATATCAATAATAACATTGCTTGTGATGATCCCAATACTAACATTGCTGGTGTTGATCACAATTTTAACACTGCTGGTGCTGATCCCAATACTAACATTGCTGATGGTGGACATTGCCAGTGATGGTCACAATACTAACATTGCTGGTGGTTATACCAACCCTAATATTGCTGGTGTTGATAACAATACTAACATTGCTTGTGATGATCCCAATGCTAAAATTTCTGGTGTTGATCACAATACTAACATTCCTGGTGGTGATCCCAATACTAACATTGCTGGTGGTAATCCAAATACTAACATTGCAGGTGGTGATCGAAATACTAACATTGCTGGTGGTGATCCTAATACTAACATTGCTGGTGGTGATCCTAATACTAACATTGCTGGTGGTGATCTCAGTACTAACACTGCTTGTAGTGATCCAAATAATACCATTGCTGGTGGCGATCCCAATACTAACATTGCTGGTGGTGATCCAAATACTAACATTGCTGGTGGTGATCCAAATACGAACATTGCTGGTTGTTATATCAATATGAACATTGCTGGTGCTGGTCCCAATACTAACATTGCTGGTGGTGATCCCAATACTAATAATTCTGGTGGTGATTCCAATATTATCATTGCTGGTGGTGATTGCAATACTAACATTGCTAGTGGTGATCTCAATACTAACATTGCTGAAGGTGATCCAAATAGTAACATTGCTGGTGGTGTTCCGAATATTATCACTGCTGGTGAAGATCCAAATATTAACATTGCTGGTGCTGGATCCCAATACTAACATTGCTGGTGCTGTTCTCAATAGTAACATTGCTGGTGGAGATCGCAAATCTAACATTGCTGGTGGTGATTCCAATACAAATATTGCTGTTGGTGATACAATACTAACATTGCTGGTGGTGATCCCAATAATAACATTGCTGGTGGTGATCTCAATACTAACATTGCTGGTGTTGATCGCAATACTAACATTGCTGGTTGAGATACCAGTACTAAAATTGCTGGTGGTGATCCCAGTTTTAAGATTGCTGGTGGTGATCACAATGCTAACATTGCCGGAGGTGTTCCCTTTAAAAACATTGCTGGTGGTGGATCCCAATATTAACATTGCTGGTGGTGATCCCAATTCTAACATTGCTGGTGGTGGATCCCAATACTAACATTGCTGGTGGTGATCCCAATACTAACATTGCTGGTGTTGAAAGCAATACTAACGTTGCTTGTGTTGGTCCCAATACTAACATTGCTGGTGGTGATCTCAGTACTAACACTGCTTGTAGTGATCCCAATATTAACATTGCTAGTGGTGATCGCAATGTTAACATTGCTGGTGGTGCTCCCAATATTAACATTGCTTCTGGTGATCGCAATACTAACATTGCTAGTGGTGATCTCAATACTAGCATTGCTGGAGGTGATCCAAATAGTAACATTGCTGGTGGTGATCTCAACACTAAATGCTGTTGGTAAACCCAAAACTAAAATTGCTGGTCGTGATACCAATACCATACTTGCTGGTGTGATCCCAATACAAACATTGCTGGTGGTGATCCCAATGCTAACATTGCTGGTGGTGAACCCAATACTGACATAATTGTGGTGATCCCAATGCTAACATTGCTGCTGGTTATCCAAATATTGACATTGCTGGTGGTGATCCCAACACTAAAATAGCTGGTGCTGATCACAATACTAACACTGCCGGTGGTGATCACAATACTAACACTGCCGGTGATGATCCCAATACTAATGTTGCTGGTGGTGATCCCAATACTGACATTGCTGGTGGTGATCCCAATGCTAACATTGCTGCTGGTGATCCCAATACTGACATTGCTGGTGGTGATCCCAATAATAACATTGCTGGTGGTGATCCCAGTACTAATAATGATGGTGGTTATCTCAATACTAACATTGCTGGTGGTGATCTCAGTACTAACACTGCTTGTAGTGATCCAAATAATACCATTGCTGGTGGCGATCCCAATACTAACATTGCTGGTGGTGATCCAAATACTAACATTGCTGGTGGTGATCCAAATACGAACATTGCTGGTTGTTATATCAATATGAACATTGCTGGTGCTGGTCCCAATACTAACATTGCTGGTGGTGATCCCAATACTAATAATTCTGGTGGTGATTCCAATATTATCATTGCTGGTGGTGATTGCAATACTAACATTGCTAGTGGTGATCTCAATACTAACATTGCTGAAGGTGATCCAAATAGTAACATTGCTGGTGGTGTTCCGAATATTATCATTGCTGGTGAAGATCCAAATATTAACATTGCTGGTGCTGGATCCCAATACTAACATTGCTGGTGCTGTTCTCAATAGTAACATTGCTGGTGGAGATCGCAAATCTAACATTGCTGGTGGTGATTCCAATACAAATATTGCTGTTGGTGATACAATACTAACATTGCTGGTGGTGATCCCAATAATAACATTGCTGGTGGTGATCTCAATACTAACATTGCTGGTGTTGATCGCAATACTAACATTGCTGGTTGAGATACCAGTACTAAAATTGCTGGTGGTGATCCCAGTTTTAAGATTGCTGGTGGTGATCACAATGCTAACATTGCCGGAGGTGTTCCCTTTAAAAACATTGCTGGTGGTGGATCCCAATATTAACATTGCTGGTGGTGATCCCAATTCTAACATTGCTGGTGGTGGATCCCAATACCAACATTGCTGGTGGTGATCCCAATACTAACATTGCTGGTGTTGAAAGCAATACTAACGTTGCTTGTGTTGGTCCCAATACTAACATTGCTGGTGGTGATCTCAGTACTAACACTGCTTGTAGTGATCCCAATATTAACATTGCTAGTGGTGATCGCAATGTTAACATTGCTGGTGGTGCTCCCAATATTAACATTGCTTCTGGTGATCGCAATACTAACATTGCTAGTGGCGATCTCAATACTAGCATTGCTGGAGGTGATCCAAATAGTAACATTGCTGGTGGTGATCTCAACACTAAATGCTGTTGGTAAACCCAAAACTAAAATTGCTGGTCGTGATACCAATACCATACTTGCTGGTGTGATCCCAATACAAACATTGCTGGTGGTGATCCCAATACTAACATTGCTGCTGGTGATCCCAATACTGACATTGCTGCTGGTGAACCCAATACTGACATAATTGTGGTGATCCCAATACTAACATTGCTGGTGGTGATCCCAATACTGACATAATTGTGGTGATCCCAATGCTAACATTGCTGCTGGTTATCCTAATATTGACATTGCTGGTGGTGATCCCAACACTAAAATGGCTGGTGCTGATCACAATACTAACACTGCCGGTGGTGATCACAATACTAACATTGCCGGTGATGATCCCAATACTAATGTTGCTGGTGGTGATCCCAATACTGACATTGCTGGTGGTGATCCCAATGCTAACATTGCTGCTGGTGATCCCAATACTGACATTGCTGGTGGTGATCCCAATAATAACATTGCTGGTGGTGATCCCAGTACTAATAATGATGGTGGTTATCTCAATACTAACATTACTGGTGGTGATCGAAATACTAACATTGCTGGTGGTGATCCCAATACTAATATTTCTGGTGGTGATCCCAATGCTAAAATTGCTGGTGGTTATCCAAATATTAACATTGCTGGTGGTGAACCCAATAGTAAAATAGCTGGTGGTGATCCCAATACTAACATTTCTGGTGGTGATCACAATTCTAACATTGCTGGTGGTGATCTCAATACTAACATTGCTGGCGGTGATCCAAATACTAACATTGTTGTTGGTGATCCAAATACTAACATTGCTGATGGTGATCCAAATACTAACATTGCTGATGGTCATCTCAATACTAACTTTGCTTGTAGTGATCCCAACAACAACATTGCTGGTGGTGATCCCAATACAAGCATTGCTGGTGGTGATCACACTACAAACATTGCTGGTGGTGATCGCAATACTAACAATGCTGGTGGTGACCTGAATACTAACATTGCTGGTTTTTATATCAATATAAACTTTGCTGGTGCTGGTCCCAATACTAACATTGCTGGTGGTGATCACAATACTAATATTGCTGGTGGTGATCCCAATATTAATATTGCTGTTGGTGATCCCAATATTAACATTGCTGGTGGTGATCTCAATATAAACTTAGCTGGTGGTGGTCACAACACTAACATTGCTGGTGGTGATCCCAATACTAATATTGCTGGTGGTGATCTCATAAGAACTTAAGAATATAAGCAGTAGGAGCAGGAGTAGGCCATATGGCCCCTCGGGCCTGCTCCGCCATTCAATAGGATCATGGCTGATCCGAACCTAGACTCACATCCACTTCTCTGTTCACTCCCCGTAACCCCTAATTCCCTTATCAGCTAGGAAACTGTCTATCTCCGATTTAAATTTATTTAATGTCGCAGCTTCCACAGCTCTCTGGGGTAGCAAATTCCACAGAGTTACTACCCTCTGAGTGAAGAAGTTTCTCCTCATCTCAGTTTTGAAAGGACAGCCCTTATTCTAAGATTATCCCACCTAGTTCTAGTCTCACCCATCAGTATAAACATCCTCCCCGCATCCACCCGATCAAGACCCCTCACAATCTTATATATTTCGATAAGATCGCCTCTCATTCTTCTGAATTCCAATGAGTAGAGGCCCAACCTACTCAACCTTTCCTCATAAGTCAACCCCCTCATCTCCGGAATCAACCGAGTGAACATTCTCTGAACCACCTCGAGAGCAAGTATATCTTTTCTTAAATATGGAAACCAAAACTACACGCAATATTCCAGGTGTGGCCTCACCAGTACCCTGTATAACTGCAGCAAGACTTCCCTGCTTTTATACTCCATCCCACTTGAAATAAAAGACAAGATTCCATTGGCCTTCCTGATCACCTGCTGTACCTGCATACTAACATTCTGTGTTTCATGCACCAGGACCCCCAGATCCCTTTGTACTGTAGCACTTTGCAGTTTCTCTCCATTTAGATAATAACTTGCTCTTTGATTTTTTCTGCCAAAGTGCATAACCTCACACTTTCCAACATTATATTCCATCTGCCAAATTTCTGCCCACTCACTTTGCCTGTCTATGTCCTTTTGCAGGTTTATTATGTCCTCCTCACTCACTGCTTTCCCTCCCATCTTTGTATCGTCGGCAAACTTGGATATGTTGCACTTGGTCCTCTCCTCCAAATCGTTAATATAGATTGTAAAGAGTTGGGGTCCCAGCACTGACCCCTGCGGAACACCACTAGTTATTGATTGCCAACCCAAGAATGAACCATTTATCCCAACTCTCTGTTTTCTGTTAGATAGCCAATCGTCCACCAATGCCAGTAAATTACCCCCAATCCTGTGATTTTTTATCTTGTGCTGTAATCTTTTGTGTGGCACCTTGTCAAATGTCTTTTGGAAGCCCAAATACACCACATCCACTGGTTCCCCTTTATCCCCCCTGTTTGTTACATCCTCAAAGAATTCGAGCAAATTTGTCAAACATGACTTCCCCTTCATAAAACCATGCTGACTCTGTCTGGTTAAATTATGCTTATCCAAATGTCCTGTTACTGCTTCCTTAATAATGGACTCCAACATTTTAACTACCACAGATGTTAGGCTAACTGGTCTGTAGTTTCCAGCCATTTGTCTACATCCCTTCTTAAATAAGAGCATTACATTAGCAGTTTTCCAATCTGCTGGGACCTTTCCTGAATCCAGGGAGTTTTGGAAAATTACCACCAATGCATCTGCAAACCCTACCGCTACTTCTCTCAAGACCCTAGGATGTAAGCCATCAGGTCCAGGGGATTTATCCACCTTAAGTCCCATTATCTTACCGAGTACCATCTCCTTAGCGATTTTAATCGTGTTTAGCTCCTCCCCCATTTTAGCCCCCTGTTTGTCCAGTGTTGGGACATGTTTAGTGCCCTCTACTGTAAAGACTGATACAAAATATTTGTTCAGCGTTTCTGCCATGTCACCCACCGCTAATTTCCTGGTCTCGTCCTCTAAGGGACCAAAATTCACTTTAGCCACCCTTTTTCTTTTTATATAACTGTAGAAACTCTTACTATCTGGTTTTATATTTTTTGCTAGTTTACTTTCATAATCTATCTTCCCTTTCTTAATTAATCTTTTAGTTATTCTTTGCTGGCATTTAAATGCTTCCCAATCTTCTATCCTCCCACTAGATTTGGCTACTTTATATGCCCTTGTTTTCAGTTGGATACTACCCTTTATTACCTTACTTAGCCATGGATGGCTGTCTTTTCTTTGATGCCCCTTTTTCCTCAGTGGAATGTATTTTTCTTGAAAGTTGTGAAATATCTCCTTGAATGTACACCACTGCTCATGTGCCGTCTTACACCTTAATCTATTTTCCCAATACACTTTAGTCAACTCTACTCTCATACCTTCATAGTCTCCTTTATTAAAGCTTAGTACGCTGGTTTGAGATCCAAATCTCTCACCCTCCAACTGAATTTGGAATTCAACCATGTTATGGTCACTCATTCCAATACTAACATTGCTGGTGGTCATCCGAATACTAACATTGCTGGTGGTGGATCCCAATACTAACATTTCTGGTCGTGATCTCAACACTAACATTGCTGTTGGGAACCCCAATACTAAAATTGCTGCTGGTGATCCCAATACAAATATTGTTGGTGGTGATCGCAATTCAAACATTGCTGGTGGTGATCGCAATACTAACATTGCTGGTGGTGATTCCAATACTAACATTGTTGGTGTAGATCCAAATGCTAAAATTGCAGGTGCTGGATCCCAATATTAACATTGCTGGTGGTGTTCTCAATAGTAACATTGCTGGTGGTGATCGCAATTCTAACATTGCTGGTGGTGATCCCAATACTAATATTGCTGGTGGTGATCTCAACACAAACATTGCTGGTGGTGATCCCAATACTAACAATGCCGGTGGTGATCCGAATACTAATATTGCTGGTGGTGATCCCACTATTAACATTGCTGGTGGTGATCACAATACTAACATTGATGGTGGTGATCCCAATACTAACATTGCTGGTGGTGATCACAATACTAACATTGCGAGTGGTGATCTCAATACTAACATTGCTGAAGGTGATCCCAATACTAACATTGCTGGTGTTGATCTCAAAACTAACAATCCAGTTGATAAACCCAATACTAATACTGCTGGTCATGATCCCAATAATAATCTTGCTGGTGGTGATCCAAATACTAATATTGCTGGTGGTGATCCCAAAGCTAATATTGCTGGTGGTGCTCCCAATACAAACATTGCTGCTGGTGATCCCAATGCTAACATTGCTGGTGGCTGCCCAAATATTAACATTGCTGGTGGTGATCCCAATACTAAAATTGCTGGTGGTGATCCAAATACTAAACTTGCTGTTGGTGATCCCAATACTAACATTGCTGATGATCCCAATACTAACATTGCTGGTGGTGATCCAAATACTAACATTGCTGGTGGTGATACCAATACTAACATTGCAGGTGGTGATCCAAATACTAACATTGCTGGTGGTGATCCAAATACTAACATTGCTGGTGGTGATCCAAATACATACATTGCTGGTGATGATCCAAATACTAACATTTCTTGTGGTGATCGCAATATTAACATTGATTGTTTTGATGCCAATACTAACATTGCTGGTGGTGATCCCAATGCTAACATTGCTGGTGGTGATCCCAATACTAACATTGCTGATGTTCCCAATACAAACATTGCTGGTGGTGATCCCAATACTAACATTGCTGGTGGTGATCCCAAAACTAACATTGCTGATGATCTGAATACTAACATTGCTGGTGGTGATTGCAATACTAACACTGCTGGTTGAGATCCCAATACTAAAATGGCTGGTGGTGATCCGAATATTAACATTGCTGGTGTTGATACCAAAACTAACATTGCTGGTGGTGATCCCAATACTAACATTGCTGGTGGTGTTCTCAACACTAACATTGCTGGTGTTGATACCAATACTAACATTGCTGGAGATGATCCCAATACCAATATTGTTGATGGTGATCGCAAATCTAACATTGCTGTTAGTGAATCAAGTACTAACATTGCTGGTGGTTATCACAATTCTAACATTGCTGGTATTGATACCAATACTAACATTGCTGGTGGTGATCCCAATACTAACATTGCTAGTGGTGATCCCAATTCTAACATTGCTGGTGATGATCTCAATACTAACTTTGTTTGTAGTGATCCAAATAATAACATTGCTGGTGGTGATCCCAATACAAACATTGCTGGTGGTGATCCCAATATTAACATTGCTGGTGGTGATCTCAATACTAGCGCTGCTGATGGTGATCCCAATACTAATATTGCTGTTGGTGATCTCAATATTAACATTGCTGGTGGTGATCGCAATACTAACATTGCTGGTGGTAATCCCAATACTAACATTGCTGGTGTGATCCCAATGCTAACATTGCTGGTGGTAATCCCAATGCTAAAATTGCTGGTGGTGATCCAAATACTAACATTACTGGTGGTGATCCCAATACTAACATTGCAGGTGGTGATGCAAATACTAACATTGCTGGTGGTGATCCCAATACCATTATTGTTGGTGGTTATCCCAAAATTAACATTGCTGATGGTGATCTCAATGCTAACATTGCTGATGCTGATCCCAATATTCACATTGCTGGTGTTGATACCAATACTAACATTGCTGGTGGTGATCCCAATACTAACATTGCCGGTGGTAATCCCAATACTAATATTGCCAATGGTGATCCCAATACTAACATTGCTGGTGGTGATCGCAATTCTAACAATGCTGGTGGTGATCCCAATACTAACATTGCTTGTGGTGATCCAAATACTAACATTGCTGGTGGTGATCTCAATACTAACATTGCCGGTGTTAATCCCAATACTAACATTTCTTGTGGTGATCGCAATATTAATTTTGCTGGTTTTGATACCAATACTAACATTGCTGGTGGTGATCCCAATGCTAACATTGCTGGTGGTGATCCCAATTCTAACATTGCTGGTGGTGAGCCCAATACTAACATTGCTGGTGGTGATCCCAGTCCTAACATTGCTAGTGGTGATCCCAATGCTAACATTGCTGGTGGTGATCCCAATACTAATATTGCTTGTTGGTGATGCCAATATTAACATTGCTGGTGGTGATCCCAATACAAACGTTGCTGGTGGAGATCCCAATACTAACATTGCTGGTGGTGATCTCTATATAAATTTAGTTGGTGGTGATCCCAGTTCTAAGATTGCTGGTGGTGATCCCAATACTAACATTGCTGGTGGTGATCTCTATATAAATTTAGCTGGTGGTGATCCCAATACAAACATTGCTGGTGGCTGATCCTAATACTAACATTTCTGGTGGTAATCCCTATACTAAAATTGCTGGTGGTGATCCCAATACAAACATTGCTGGTGGTGATCCCAATACTAATATTGCTGGTGGTGATCTCAATATTAACATTGCTGGTGGTGACCTCAATACTAAAATTGCTGGTGAAGATCCAAATACTAACATTGTTGGTGCTGCACCCCAATACTAACATGCTGGTGGTGTTCTCAATAGTAACATTGATGGTGGTGTCCTGAATACTAACATTGCTGGTGGTGATCAAAAAACTAACAATGCTGGCGGTGATCCTCCTACTAACATTGCTGATGGTGATCCCAATACTAACATTGCTGGTGGTGATCCCAATACTAATATTGCTGCTGGTGAGCCCAATACTAATATTGCTGCTGGTGAGCCCAATACTAATATTGCTGGTGCTGATCCCAATACTAATATTGCTGCTGGTGAGCCCAATACTAACATTGCTGGTGGTGATCCCAATACTAACATTGCTGGTGGTGAACCCAATACTAACATCGCTGGTGGTGACCCCAATACAAACCTTGCTGGTGTTGATCCCAATATTAACATTGTTGGTGATAATCAAAAAACTAACAATGCTGGTGGTGATCCCGATACTAACATTGCTGGTGGTGATATCACTATAAACATTGCTGGTGGTGATTCTCCTACTAACATTGCTGATGTTGATCCCAATACTAACATTGCTGGTGGTGATCCCAATACTAACATCGCTGGTGGTGACCCCAATACAAACCTTGCTGGTGTTGATCCCAATATTAACATTGTTGGTGATAATCAAAAAACTAACAATGCTGATGTTGATCCCAATACTAACATTGCTGGTGGTGATCCCAATACTAACATTGCTGGTGGTGATCCCAATACTAACATTGCTGGTGGTGATATCAATATAAACATTGCTGGTGTTGATCCCAATATTAACATTTCTGGTGGTGATCCCAATACTAATATTGTTGATGGTGATCCCAATACTAACATTGCTGGTGTTGATCCCAATACTAACAGTGCTGGTGGTGATCCCAATACTAACAGTGCTGGTGGTGATCCCAATACTAACAGTGCTGGTGGTGATCCAAATACTAACAGTGCTGGTGGTGATCCCAATACTAACATTGCTGGTGGTGATCCCATAGTAATATTGCTGGTGGTGATCCCAATACTAACATTGCTGGTGGTGATCCCAATACTAACACTGCTGGTGGTGATCTTAATACCAACATCACTGGTGGTTATCCCAATATTAACATCGCTGGTGTTGATCCCAATACTAATAGTGCTGGTGATGAACTCAATACTAGCATTGCTGGTGGTGATCGCAGTACTAACATTGCTAGTTGTAATCACGGTACTAACATTGCTGGTAGACTATCCTTTATCTGAAAACCTTGGGACCAGCCGTGTTTCGGTATTTGGAAAATTTCGGATTTCAGAAGGTATTACGGGGCAGCACCCCGTAAGCCACCACATTAATATTTCTGCAGCGAACCTTATGAATACCTGTATTCACACTGAGTGGGATAAATAAAGTCTATAAATACTGTAGTATGACAAGGATAAATACTCTAGTACAGTTTATTTGTAAGGAAGACATTCAGTAAAACTTCAAACATATACAGGTACAAACTAAGCTCAATACCTGTACATATACATGCAGTAAAGTTACATTACATCTGGCTTGAGGATCTTGGAGAAGAGGGTACATCAGTGTTGTCATCATTGTCATCAGGTTGGAGTTGGACATCTGAAGATGGGCCAGGAACAGGATTCTCAAGTGATGAAGCAGCACTACGACAGACGGCCTTTTTAAAGATTTCTTCCAGTGTCTTCTGTCTCATTAACATTGGTTTCTGTCTAAGCAGTCTCTCTTTAATTGAGTAAACTTGCATACTCTCTTGCTCACTGATAAATGCACGTTGTTCAAGGCCAGCAATTAACTGATCACACATTGTCAGCATATCGTCTATGGGGATTTTTTCACCTGTGTTCACAATGTCATCATCATCATCACTACTATCCTCATGCTTGTCTTTATTTAACACCATTTCAGCAATTTCCCCATCACTCAACGAATTCACAACAGGTGCATCATTGTCAATGTTCAGCACTTCTTCAATGTCAGCTTCCTCTAACTTATTTACACTTTCGGATGATAAACCTTTGGCGTAAGTAAGGAGGTTTGATATCATCATCTTCTCCTGACTGACAGGAAATCCTTAAAAATCTTCATCTGCAGGTCCATCTTCATGAAACATCGTTGAAGGCCAGTCTGTGCCAAGCATTTATTAATGTTGGTTTGTCAACATCGTTCCAAGCATTAGCAACTGCGTAAATGGCATCCTTAACATTGAATTCTTTCAGGAAGCTTTGGATTCCTATGCCTCTGTTGATTGCATCAAGCATAGAGTTCAAAAAATGTCTTTATACTTGCTCTTCATGGAGCGTAAAATTCTTTGGTCACAAGGCTATATTAAAGATGTCACATTAGGGGGAAAGTTAATGCCGAAAACATAACTTTTCACAAGAAGTTCAGGAGGGGGATGTGCGGAGCAGTTGTCCAGGAACAATAAAATTTTGCAGTTTTCTTCCAGTCCAACTTGCCTGCAATGAGCTCGTGTCACTGGTACGAAGTGGTTATTGAACCAGTGAGAAAATATTCCTCTGGTTACCCATGCTTTCTTGCTCGCATAATAATGCACAGGTGAATTGCATACACCTTTCAAACATCTCGGATGTTGGCTTTTTCCAATCACTACCAACTTTAACTTGTGTGTGCCTGCAGCATTGGCACACCCAAGAACAGTCAACCTGTCCTTAGCATCCTTAAAACCTGCTGGTGCACTCTCATCAGCCGTTGCTAATGTTTTTCTAGGAACGTAGCGCCAGAACAGAGCTGTTTCATCAGCATTGTAAATTTGCTCAGGACCGAGGTTTTCATCAGATATTATTTTTGCAAATTCATCTATGTAATTTTCAGCTGCTTCATGATCAGCAGAAGCTTTTTCACCACAGATTTTCAGATATTTTATACCATGACGCTTCTTAAATTTATGCAGCCAACCTTCTGAATATTCACACTCAACTTCAATGTTCAGTTCTTCATGGTATATTCTATCTTGTTTCATGACCATCAAACCAATCAGTGGCACACTGCGTTCACCTCTGCGTTGTCGAATCCACTCAATCAGCACACGGTCAAGATCTTCATTTTTTGCCCAATGCAATGTTTTCCTACTTTTCATTAGTTTATGGTCATCACTGTCAGTGTAAAACTTCAACAACTTGTCTTTCTGTTTCTTTAAGTCATATATGGTGGTAGTTCCCACACCATATTCTTCAGTAAGACGTCGCACAGACACACCATGATCAAGCTTCTGCAATAACTCCACTTTCTGCGATATTGATAATGAGAGATGCTTCCTTCTCTGCTTCTCACTGTTACCCATAGGGGTATCTGCAGCTCTTTTTAGCATTTTCACAAATCGTAAAAAACCAACAAATATCAAAGAGAGCAGCAGGCGCACGTGTGACAGCACTGAGACACAACTGATGCCTCACACCTGCGTGGGTCAAGCATCGGCCGCGTCGGGTCATGTTTTGCGCCACTCGGGTCATGTCGTGCACACGACTTACGCTGAATGAAAAAACTTTCGGTTTTCAGAGGTTTTCTGTTTTTGGAAGTGCGGATAAAGGCTGGTACACTATCCCTTATCCGAAAGGGTGGGGGTCGGCGGTGGGTCGGGGGTTGGGGGGGAGAAAAGAATATCGGACAGTCCGCTGCAGCTATCGGACGGGCCGCTGTATTGTTGGGTTCACTCTCCCGGTACCTCCTTCACACTGCCCGGCTCAGCCTGCAATCTCCTACCCAGGAGGGAACTCAGTGACCCTCTGCCCTGCTCAGCGTAAGTCGTGCGCCACTCTGGTCATGTCATGCGCACGACTTCCGCTGAACGAAAAAACTTTCGGTTTTTAGAGGGTTTCGGTTTTCGGAAGTTCGGATAAAGGATGGTCTACCTGTACTAAAATTGCTGTTTGTGATCCTGTGGTGGAGCCACTGAATGACTCTGGGCAACTGTATATAATTCCCTTTAACGATGTCTAACTCCAACCTAAGCCTGTACCAGTCTGTTAGTTATTTCTGTGTTTGTACATACTGTTTGCATGTAGGGGGTGTGGTCCCTTTAAGACCGCAGTACAACGCGGGCAAACGCGATGACATCATGAAGCCATCCACGGGAATGCCCTGGCAGTCCTCGTGGAAGCTCCATCTTGTAAAGGCCTGTTTTCGTAGTGCTCCTGTATCGATCTCAACAAACTGTTTGAACTCGTTTAGTTTTACATTAAAAACCTGTTTGTTTGATCGCCTGAGTCGACCTCTGTTATTAGTTGGGAATTCATCAATTCCCACATCAGTGACCCTGTCTTTTGTGAACGTTTTTCGCAAAAAGAACACATCATGGAGGCCAACGCCATTTTGCTGAAGCTACCGCAGTTCTCGGAGCAGCAAGCAACCTTGTGTTTCATCCAGGTCGAAGCCCAGTTCGCCCTGAGAGGCAACGTTGTGGATCAGACTAAATATCTCCAAGTGGTCTCTGCAGTCGATGGCTCTACCACCTCGCGTATCATCAGCCCCCTCAAGAATCCTCCAATGGAGCGCAGGTATGAAACCATCAAGGCGCGGTTGCTACAAGTCTTCGGCCTCGCTAAATCGGAGTGCGCCCGTCGACTGCTCGCTATGCCGGGCTCGGGGACTCCAAGCCTTCGGAGTTTGTGAGCCAAATGATCGCTCTCCTTGGCTCCGAACTGGAATGCTTCCTATTCCGGGAATTATTCCTCAGCCAGCTATCGGAACAGGTGCAAGCCGCCCTGGCCAGATCCAAAGTTGAGGACTGAGCAGCACTCGCGGCAGAGGCGGACAAAATTTTCGCCGTTACTCAGCAGCACTGCGCCGCCACGAGGCGCCCATCCCCCACAGACGCCGCCCAAGCTCGTCAACCTGTTGGGCTGTGTTCCTACCACGCGCAGTTCAGCACGAAAGCAAGACATTGCCGCCCTCCCTGCAGTCTCCCCCACAAAAAAACAAAAAACCAGCTACGACCACCGAGGAATGGGTCTAACAGGTGCCCCGCAGCCGCGGTGGCAATCGGCAATGCGGGCAAGTTGCTGTTTATCACCAATACCCTATCTGGTTGTCGTTATCTGTGCAACACCAGGGTGCAGTGCAGCATTTTACCCGCACCTGCCCTCGATGTACAGACTGGGATTCATGGCCTCGCCCTTGAAGTGGCCAATGGCGGAGCAATTCGGACCTTCGGCAGATGGCGGGTGCAGTCGTGTTTCGGGGGCCAACGTTTCCACTGGGAGTTTGTGATGGCCAAGGTTACACAACCCATTCTCGGCTCAGATTTCCTGTGTGCCAACGGCCTCCTGGTTGACGTGAGGAACCAGTGGTTGATCAACATGTCTACTTTTCATTCTATCCCTTGTTACCGCAGTAACACCACGCCGCGCACCGTTGCCTGTGCTTTTCCGGCTCCGGCTGAGTTCGCTCGCCTGCTCGGCGAATTCCCCGACCTCACAAGACCCACGTTCTCCTCCACGGCCATGAAACATGGTATGGAACACCACATCACCACTAATGGCCCTGCAGTCTACGCGCGGGTCCGGCACCTGGAACCTGGCAAGCTGGCGGTCGCAAAAGCAGAGTTTGCGACCATGGAACGGTTAGGGATTATTCACCTGTTGAATAGTCCTTGGTCTTCACCCCTCCACATCATCCCAAACCCTGGCGGCAGATGGCGGACATGCGGCGACTATCGATGCCTAAATGATGCCACCACTCCTGATCGGTACCCGATCCCCCACATCCAGGATTTCTCCGCCCATTTGGCAGGGAACACTGTCTTCTCGAAAGTTGACCTTGTCCGGGGCTACCACCAGGTCCCCGTTCATTCCCAAGATGTTCAGAAGACCGCCGTCATCACCCCATTCAGCCTTTGAGTTCTTAAGAATGCCATTTGGCTTAAAGATCGCCGCCCAGGCTTTCCAACACCTGATGGACTCCATGCTGCGGGACCTCAAGTTCCTCTTCGTCTATCTAGATGACATTCTCATTGCCAGTCCCACCAAAGAAGAACACATCTGTCACCTACGCACCCTTTTTCAGCGTCTCAGCCAGCACGGCCTGATTATCAACTCGGCCAAGTGTCAGTTTGGCCTGCAACAAATTGATTTACTGGGGCATCGCATCACTTCAGAGGGAGCAGTTCCTTTACAAGCGAAGGTAGAGGCGGTAACATCTTTTACACGCCCGCAAACCATTAAGGCCCTGCAGGAATTCCTAGGCATGGTAAACTTTTACCACCGTTTCGTGCCTAAGGCAGCACTGCTCATGCAGCCCCTGTATGAGGCCTTCAAGGGCAAGACTGGTAAAGACACGGTAGACTGGACGGAGGACATGGCCCGGGCATTCACCGACACAAAAAGAGCCTTGGCCAATGCGACTGTGCTGGCGCACCCACTGCCAGGACCCACCATCGCCCTCACCACTGACGTGTCAGACTATGCAATCGGCGCCGTACAAGAGCAATGGGTGAATGGGACCTGGCAGCTGCTGGCATTCTTCAGCCATCAACTACGGCAGAACGAGAGAACGTATAGCACGTTCGACCGGGAGTTGCTCGCTCTTTTTCTGGTCATCTGCCATTTTCGCATTCTCCTGGGAGGACGTCCCTTCACCGCCTTCGTGGACCATAAGCCGCTTACCTTCGCCATGGCCAAGACCGCTGAACTGGTTATCCCGACAGCAACATCACCTGACCTACATATCCGAGTTCACCTTAGATATACAGCACGTGGCTGGTAAGGACAACCTGGTGGCCGACTGCCTCTCCCGCGCGACCGTCAATACAATTCATTTAGGCATCAATTACGCCCTCATGGCAGCGGATGAAGCCTCGGACCCAGAAGTCCAAGCCCACAGAACCACTGTCACTGGCCTCCAGTTGCCGACGTCAAATTCCATGCGCAGGTACCACGCTCTTGTGTGACGTCTCCGTACGGGACACTCGCCCTGTCGTACCGGCCGTCTGGTGCCACAAAGTGTTTGACGCCATACATGGGTTGACACACCCAGGAATGAAGTCCTCCCAGAAGCTGATGTCAGCGAAATTCGTATGGCACAGCATGCACAAGGATGTCCGCGACTGGACCTACACCTGCGTGGTCTGCAGAAGGCCAAAGTACAGCGTCACTTCAAAGCTCCATTGGCCACCTTCACAGTGCCGGAGCAGCGATTTGACCATGTCAATGTGGACCTGGTGGGTCCACTCCCACCCTCCCATGGTTTTTCACACACCCTGACCATGGTTGACCGCACCACCAGATGGCCGGAGGCGGTTCCCCTATCATCCATTGCTTCGCCGGACGTGGCCAGGGCATTCATTTCCACCTGGGTCGCCCGTTTCGGAGTGCCCACTGATATTTCTTCAGACAGGGGACCAGAGTTTTCCTCTGAACTCTGCAATGCAGTGGCTCAAGGACTCGGTGTCAAATTACACCGCACCACAGCCTACCACCCACAGGTGAATGGTCTCTGTGAATGTTTCGACCGCAAACTGAAAGCCACCCTGAGGGCCAGCCTCCAGGACGCTGGTTGGGCGGACAAGCTACCATGGGTCCTGTTGGGCCTTCGCACGGCTCCCAAAGAAGACCTTCATTCTTCATCCACGGAGCTGGTGTACGGGCAACCGCTGCAAGTCCCAGGGGATTTCCTACTAGATTCGACGAAATCTTGGTCCGCGTCTGCCCAGCTTACTAGTCACCAGGAGGCGGCCAGATGTTTCGCGCCGGTGCCCACTTCGCACCACGGGCTGCAGAGTTCGCATGTTCCAACGGAGTTGCACACGGCAGAATATGTCTTTATTCGCCACGATGCTCACAGGGATCCACTCAAGGCCCTGTATACTGGTCCCTTCTGCATGTTGGCAGCAGGGGACAAAACCTTCAAGGTAGATGTCGGTGGTAAGCTGGATCACAATTCAGTTGATCGATTAAAGCCAGCACATCTGGACTTCGATCGCCCCGTCGAGACAGCACAACCGCCGAGACGAGGTCGGCCACCCATCGCCGTTCCGGCAGCCCAATCGCAACGGCCCGCCAGACGGCCAGCCGCCCAGCAGCCTCCACCTCAGGTGTAAAGGAGTCGTTCTGGCAGGCTCAACAGACGCCCTCGCCATTTGACTTTGTCTGTTAAAGCGAATTTTGGGGGGTCGCATGTGGTGGAGCCACTGAATGACTCTGGGCAACTGTATATAATTCCCTTTTACGATGTCTAACACCAGCCTAAGCCTGTACCAGTCTGTTAGTTATTTCTGCGTTTGTACATACTGTTTGCATGTACGGGGCGTGGTCCCTTTAAGACTGCAGTACAATGCGGGCAAACACGATGACGTCATGCTGCTAATCATGTGACCCCCAAGCGCGGGAAAAACGTGATGACGTCATGACGCCATCCACGGGACCGCCCTGGCAGTCCTCATGGAAGCTACATCTTGTAAAGACCTGTTTTCGTCGTTCTCCTGTATCGATCTCAACAAACTGTTTGAACACATTTAGTTTTACATTAAAAACCTGTTTGTTTGATCGCCTGAGTCGACCTCAGTTATTAGTTGGGAATTCGTCAATTCCCTGAATCCCAATACTAACATTGCTGGTGGGGATTCCAATGCTAACATTGCTAGTGGTGATCAATAGTGGCATAGTGGTTAGCACTGTTGCCTCACAGCACCAGGGACCCGGGTTCGAATCTGGCCTCGGGTGACTGTCTGTGTGGAGTTTGCACATTCTCCCCGTGTTTGCGTGGGTTTCCTCCGGGTGCTCCGGTTTCCTCCCACAGTCCAAAGATGTGCGGGTTAGGTTGATTGGCTATGGTAAATTGACCCTTAGTGTTAGGGGGATTAAATACGTGGGGTTACGGGATAGGGTGGGATATGTGTTGGTGCAGGGTTTATGGGGATCGGGTGGGATATGTGTCGGTGCAGGCTCGATGGGCTGAAATGGCCTCTATCTGCACTGTGGGGTTTCTGTGATTTCTGTGATTTCTGTGAAAATAGTAACATTGCTGGTGGTGATCCCAATACTAACATTGCCCATGGTGATCCCAATACTAACATTGCTTGTGGTGATCCCACTACTAACATTGGTGGTGGTGCTCCCACTATTAACATTGGTGGTGTTGCTCCCACTATTAACATTGCTGTTGGTTCTACCAATACTACCATCACTGTTGGTGATCCCAATACTAAAATTGCTCGTGGTGAGCCCACTACTCTCATTGCTGGTGGGAATCCTGAATTTGTCATTACCAGTTGTGTCGCTATTCTAACATTATATGCGGTTGGGGAGTAACACCTCCCAAACCCACATACTCTACAACCTAGAAGCACAAGGGCAGCGGGTGCATGGGAACATCACCATCTCCAAGTTCCCCTCCAAGTCACACAGCATCCTGACTTGGAAATATAACACTGATCCTTCAGCATCGCTGAGTCCAAATCCTGGAACTCCCTCCCTACCAGCACTGTGGGAGTACCTGCACTGCACGGACTGAAGCCGTTCAAGAAGATGGCTCACTATCACTGCCTCAGGGGCCCTTAGGGATGGGCAATAAATGCTGGTCTTGCCAGCGAAGCCCACATCCCAGGAATGAATTAAAAATACAGGCCACACCGAGTAAAGGCAACATGGTTCCTTAACTGAAGGACATTAGAGAACCAGTTAGCTTTATATGACAATCCAATAGTTTCATGGTCAACATTAATCACAGTAGATTTTCTGATTTATTTAGTTAACTGAATTGAAATTCAGCAAATTGCCATCTGTGATTTGAGCTGTCATCACAGGATAATTAACCCATGCTTCTGGATTACTGTGTCAAAAACATAACCACCATGCTAACATAATCTGTTGCTGTTCCTGAAAACATTGATGTTTACAATTCATAATTTTGGAACCTCTATTAGGTCCCACCTTAGCCTTCTCTTTTCTAGAGAAAAGAGTCCCTGACTTTTCAGTCGTTTCAGAAAGTTATAACCTCTCAGTCAAATAGGTTTTCCCTTGTGCTGGTTCGCTCACCACTTGCTGCAAGCCCAGACTGTTTGCACCTTCTCCAATACCTCAATATCCTTTTTTGTAAGATGGAGACCAATCTCTGCACAGTACACCAAGTGTGGCCTAACCAAGTTTCTATACAAGTTAAATATTAATTTTTCTTTCAGAATACGTGGCCTCCTTATTCCTCCTACCAAAATAGAGCACTTCACATTCTTATACTGAAATTAGTTGGTCATTTACACTCACATTCTGCAAGTTTGTTACCATTTTATTGTATGTTGTCGCAATTTTTCTCAGAATCATAGAATCATAGAATGCTTACAGAAGTGAAGATGAGGTAGAAGATCAGCCATGATCTTATTGAATGGCGCAGCAGGTTCGAAGGGCCAAATGGCCTACCCCTGCTATGATTGCTTATATTCTTATGTTCTTATTCAAGAAGGCCATTCGGCCCATGAAGCTCCTGCCTGCTTTCTGCAAGTGCACTTCAGCTAGTCACACTCCCCTGCCCTGACTTTTTTTTTGTCCATCCCTAATTGCCCTTGAGAAGGTGGTGGTCAACCACCTTCTTGAACCGCTGCAGTCCGTGTGGTGAAGTTCCACCCACAGTGCTGTTAGGGAGGGAGTTCCAGGACATTGATTCAGCGACGCTAAGGATCTGTGATATATTTCCAAGGCAGGATGGTGTATGACTTGTAGGGGAACTTGGAGATGGTGATGTTCCCATGCGCCGGCTGCCCTTGAAAAATGTCTAAAGTTATTTTTCAAATCAGTTGTTTTATTTTAAATGTTTAATTAAATTGTATATTAATTCATTCTAGACATGTAATGATTTATTTTTATTTGAGTGTTGTGAAAGTGTTGGAATTCCTATTATGCTTATGGGGAATTCTGTACATAAATGGAATCCCAATAAGCATAATGGGAATCCCCGTTTTTGATTGGTTGGACCGGCCCACATGATCCCAGGGACGGTTGCGAACCGCATGCACCCGTGGGATATGTGGGCCTTTATGCAGGCATCCGCCTGGAGGCCCAGGAGCATGAGTCTTCGAAGGTACAGAGGCACCAGGTAGGTGCGGACTTTTCTTGCGGTTCATTAAATCCAATGGAATCCTGCCGGCCACTCACAGCGTTTATTTTTTTGCGACCTTGTAGTGAAGTAGAGTGTCAGTGAGATTTTATAGTGAAATTGTAATAACAGGACAAGTCTGCTTTGGATGATATACAGGCCGATGATATAGGCTGATAGATTCTGAATTGAAATATAATGTAAACCATTGAAACTGTTGAATTGTAATTCACCCCACCACCAGCAGTTTAATTATACTTTTCGTATTAACAATCCTATTACAAACATCAAAGGTTACAAGAATATCCGGGATCTGAATGTGTACGAGACACTGTTCTTAATCCACTCGATAAGCTGAACAATGATGAGCTGCTTCACCTTGTCCGGAACAGTAGAACCAGAGGACACGGCCTGAGATTGAATGGGCAAATTCAAAACGAATCTCTGTAAACATTGTTTCAGTGAGCGACTGTCTATCTATGGAACAGGCTTCCTTCCGAATCTTTATATTTAAAACTAGAGGACAGGAGGATTAGAATTAGAATAAAGGGGAATTTAGGGGAACACTGTAAATGTTTAATTAGAAATGGAGAAAAGGAAAATTAAGTGCAATAAATTAACTTTTAATTAGAAATAGAATAAAGGGAATGTAGGCGAACAGAGGAATGGTTTAATTAGAAAGAGGTCAGTGGAATATGGCAACTGCTGTTAGAAATAGGGACCAGCGGGTCACAATAACACTTCATTTAAAAGTAAGGGTCTGGGGAGACAGAAACTGTTTATTTAGAAATAGAGGAGACGGGAATGTCAGGGAAACACAGTAACTGTTTAATTAGAAACAGAGAAACACAAGGGAATACAACAACTGGTTAATTCGAAACAGGAGACGGGGAATCACAACCACATCAGATTGAACGTGACACGGTAATGTAATGGTTAATTATACATGCCGTTGGTTTCTATTTTACCTGTTGAGTTTGGATGATGTGGTTGATTGCAGGTCGCCTTCTCACGATTGTAGCTAGGTTCAGAACATCGCTGACTGATGGAACTGAAACCTCTGCCGGCTGCCTGACTCGGTCCTTAAATACTACTGGTGGTCCGCATCCAGTAAAATGAGAATGTGGCTCTTACACATACCGGCCGCAACTAATCACCACTTCCCCCAGAAGCAGGATGCCAGCCGGTTTGGCAGAACCCATGCTCCACGGGGCCCTGCAGCCAAGAGAATTGTGGTTTTGGAGAAGGTCTGGGTCAGGTGGAACGTTAAAGAGTGTCGGGTAAAGCGGGCTCTTAATCACAGTTAATAAATGAAGCCCATTCACAATAAAATTACAAAGGCTATTGTCAGCATAAGCTTTTCAATAAGGTTCTTGAACACTGGCGTGAGGTGCCATAGGTATATTCAGCTCATATGCCATAGTCCTTACACACACATTTAAAAGGTAGAAATGAGAAGCACACCTGATGATGGTTGGTGTGGAGACCCAAACATGTCACAGTCCTGAGCTCAGGCCTTCACCAAACCGAATACTCATTCGAAACTCTTAGTCTGCATTCATTGTTCTCACTCCCTGTACTCGACAATCCTCACCTTTCTGCATTACACAATTATATCAAAGATAAAATAAAACTCCACATAAAGATAACTTAATTGATTTATCTGATCGATAGTTTCACTCTTGGCCCATATAATTGCAATTATACCAAGTGAAACCTTTAACAGTAAGACTTCTTGTTTCTGTATCTATTGTACTAATTGAAAATGATGATGGATGTCCAGAAGTTGCCCTTTGCAGAACTAGCTTTCATCCCAAACTGTTACCAAATGATTAAAGTTCCCTGAAATTGGAGAATTTGTTTGCAATGTCGAGTTTCATTAAATCCGCTTATTACTTCATCGTGAAACTGACCATTGCTGCAGGGTCAGCCGTGGCCCAACGGCCCAGCGGTACTTTAAACAGACTTGTACTTCGCTGCTTAACAGGAAAAGGCTAAATGTTATCATTGCTACAATAGAAAGATAAACCAATCCCTTATCACATCAGCAGACTTTAGGATATTCTGATTAGCGGAAAATGATTATATTGATCCGGGGTAAAAGAAAGAATAGGAAAGATTTCTATTAATATAGCTCCTGTCACGACCACCGGCCCTTTACAGCCAATGCAGTACTTTTTGAGGTGTAATCGCTGTTGTAATGTAGGAAACTCGACAGCCAATTTGCGCACACGAAGCTCCCACAAACAGCAATGTAATAATGACCAGATAATTAGTTTTGTTACTGCTGTTAATTGAGGGATGAATATTGGCTGGGACACCCAGGATTACTCCCTGCTCCTCTTCGAAATAGGGCAAATGATCTTTTAGTTGTTAGCACTGTTGCCTCACAGCGCCAGGGACCCGGGTTCAAATCCGGCCTCGGGTGACTGTCTGTGTGGAGTTTGCACATTCTCCCCGTGTTTGCGTGGGTTTCCTCCGGGTGCTCCGGTTTCCTCCCACAGTCCAAAGATGTGCGGGTTAGGTTGATTGGCCATGATAAAAATTGGCCCTTAGTGTTAGGGGGGATTAAATATGTGGGGTTACAGGGTTACGGGGATAGGGCTTGGGTGGGATGGCTGTCGGTGTAGGGACCAGGTGCTAGGGTTTGGATGATCAGCCATGATCTCATGGCGGAGCAGGCTCGAAGGGCCGAATGGCCTACTCCTGCTCCTATCTTCTATGTTTCTATGTTTCTACGTCCACCTGAGAGGGCAGATGGAGTCTTGGTTTAATCTCTCATTCGAAAGAGGGCATCTCCGACAGTGCAGCACTCCCTCAGCCCTGCACTGGCCTGTCAGCCTAGATTATGGTAGATTATTGAGTCCCTGGAGTGGGACTTCTCACGAGGTTGCTCCCAGCTGAGCGACGGCTGACCCAGGGAAAGCAGCAGACACAAAACACACGGCACAAAAAGGAAGAAAGGTTTTCTGATACCTGTTCATTTTCACAGCAACAATCGGCTTTGTTCCTAACAGTAAGACGGCCATTCGAAAATGGAGCACGGGCTGTAATTTAACTCTACTTAAAGGAAGCTGTAGTTTAATTTTTCATTTTTTTAACCAACATCAGAAGCAATGTCCAAGGAGATTTCAACACCTTCTTCAGCTCTTCCCTGAAATTAGTTTGTGTAGCTGCATAAATACACGTGTTTGTACAGGAACTCAGATACATGAGCATATATCCGGTTTGAATGGCGATGTATGCAGGAGATGCATAAACGGGTCGACGATGCACGGCCAGGCTGCTAACTATAGAACTCACGGCAGATGTCAGCCACAACAATAAAGAACTGCCCGATACAACGAACAGTAAAATGATGGATTTCCTTCGACTCTCCATCTCTGGATCACTTTGCTTCTCGCTGCTGTGACCCCGGAGTTTCCTGCGGGCTCTACTGGCCACTAAAATACGGTTGACTGTCAAACAATTACACAGTAATATCAAAGCAAAAGGAAGATATGTAATTAAAATAGGTTCTAAGTGGGAGTAGGCTACACCTGCAGGCGATGTATAAAAAGCCGCACTGGGACGGAAACCCCAGGGAACATTGTTGATTATTCGTTTGGGTTCAAAGGCAAACCAATGGGGGATGTTCTCTAAATAAACAAGGACAGTGACCGTTGTTATAACCACGGCTGCAGTTCTCCCTGTGCAATACTTTGTTTTAAACTTCTGACAACATATAGCTACAAATCGATCAAATGTGAAGGAGACGGTAAACCACACCGACATATCCAGGTTGGCACAAGACATGTACATCATGAACTTACAAACGGCAGTGTAGGACAGGAATGGATTTGGAAAGTGTTTACTCAAAACCTTATATACAATTACATTGACGATCATGACCAGTAGATCCGCTGTTGCCATGGCCACCATGTAGGCCGAGATACATTTGGAAAGGCCGCAGTTTCCTCTGGAGAGAACCACCATTGTCAACAGGTTCGCTGTAAGAAAGAGGGACACGAGTAAGTAACGGGGACACTCGGATAAATCTTACATCGTATTGTGGGGAGATGAAACGATGTGTTCCTATTTAGGATTATGCACACCTTATTATATAGGAGCATTGACAATAGAGCTTTTCAAACGAAATTAATCATTAAACAATCAATATCGAGGGAGCAGGAATGCACCGTCCTTCCAGCACACCTCAGTCAGCCTGTGTCAAGGTGATGGGTGGAGGTTGGTGTTGGGAGGGTCGCTCGTATTCAGTATCGGCAATGGCAACAGATAGCGAGGTCAACAACACTGACAACCAGGCACTGATGGCACAACGGAGGGGAATGTTGACTTGGTGCGACATTGTAAAACGGGCGTCAACGGATCAGCTGACCATGATCCATGTCTTCGATTGAATTTCCATCACTATCGCCACTGACACTATATTCATGCATAAAGACAGAAAAATCTGCAAATACTCAGCAAGACCAGCATCATCTGTAGAGAGGGAAACAAAGTTAACGTTTCATGTCGATGCCTTTCGTTTGAAAGCCATTGAGTCTCGGTTCAGACTTTAATGGTGCGGTCCATGTCAAGCCGCAGTACCTCGCAGGGACAGTACAGTTACAGATTAAAGTCCCTTAACGTGCAAACTTGGATGGTTCTATAACTTGTTCAAATTCAGAGACAATAAAGAAGCTGATTTCCTAACATACATCCAAACACATATTCCATTGCAGTGTGGAGCGCTGAAAGCATCCCGCCATGAGGCTGGTACCATGTGATGCACCGAGCCAATTTGATGAGTTACAGCGGCCCCAGGGAGCAATCGATGGAATTTTACATTTAATCACATCGGTTTAATTTGCGAGGGGGATCTCGGAATCAGGTGTCACCTGTATTCAATATAACTTACCTACAATTACTGGAAAGATATAAATTCAAATAATACATTCAGCTGAGACACAAACATTCGGGATTGGTGGAAACTCTGCACTTCTTCTATTTACAATCGCCCCGAGGAAGCTGCTCGGTAAAAGAGCGGGAGTTGGTGGAGCCGTGAAGGTTCTTTGCAGCCGAGGGGAAGGGAGCAGCTCCCTGAGTGGCAATTATTGCTCCAAATATCTTTCACAGTCCTCTGATGGGTGGAGGTGGCTGCAGTGCAAGGAATTATACACTTAGTGTACACAGGGAACAATGGTACAGATGACATGATTAACATGGGCACTAAGCAACACATTCTTTGGTGATCTATGTACGATCTGAGGGGCCGGGGAATCAACCTCGTCCACCCTCAGTAAGTGGAGCAAAGTTGAGCTCCCGGTGGCCACGATCCAGCGACCAGAGCAGCGCCTCAGCAGTCGCGCGGACTGATAGAATTCCCGCTGATATTCACCGACTGGTCCCGGTGGATCAATGACTCTGCAATGAGGACATTCTCGGAATCTGTTACATTAACACTGAGACAGTCAACAGCTATTAGGCAACATAATACATTGACTTACCGGGAACACCGAAGGTTGCGAGAATTGGGTAATAAATTTGCTCTATCTGTAAAATTGTTGGCAGTTGCATTTTGAAAAAAACGTGCGAAATCTGTCCAGCTTTAGGGTTCGGACTGGATTGAATCTGAGATCGGTAAATACTCCCCATTTATAGAACAATCGGAGCCTCGGTCAGAAAAACAGGTTACACAATAATAGGCGTTAGTTACAGTCAGTTAAGAAACAAGGAGCGATTTTCCGCTTCAGAGCGCCAGGCCGCCAGTGGGGAAATTGTATGGAAGGTAATTCCAGAGGGAATGTGCCCTGCGCTTGGTCCCTGAACGCTAAATGTAACATCCCTCCTGGACTCTGCGTTAGACTCTTCAAGTCACACATTTATTCGGTGAACAGTTTTCTCATCCATTGCAAAATCAAAATTTAATTTTTTACTGTAATGATGACTCCACTCTAATATAAATGGCAATGATTCATCGCTAACATCACTAGTGATGACTACTCACTAATATTGCTGGCGGTTACCCTACTTTAATATTAATGGTGATGAAGCTACGCTGACAATAATGGTGGTGATACTATTCTACCACTACTGGTGGGGATTATACTCTAACAGTACCGCTGGTAACCCAACCCAAAATATACCGGTGAGGGCGCACTCTAAAGTTATTGCTGGTAAACTTAATCTAACATTACTGGTGGTGAGCCTACTCTAACATTACTGGTGGTGACCCTACTCTAACATTACTGGTGGTGACCCTACTCTAACATTACTGGTGGTGACCCTACTCTAACATTACTGGTGGCGAGCCTACGCTAACATTACTGGTGGTGAGCCTACTCTAACATTACTGGTGGTGACCCTACTCTAACATTACTGGTGGTGACCCTACTCTAACATTACTGGTGGTGACCCTACTCTTACATTACTGGTGGTGACTCTACTCTAACATTACTGGTGGTGAGCCTACGCTAACATTACTGGTGGTGACCCTACTCTAACATTACTGGCGGTGACCCTACTCTAACATTACTGGTGGTGACTCTACTCTTACATTACTGGTGGTGACCCTACTATAACATTACTGGTGGTGACCCTACTATAACATTACTGGTGGTGACTCTACTCTAACATTACTGGTGGTGTCCCTACTCTAACATTGCTGGTGGTGACTCCACTCTAACATTACTGGTGGTGACTCCACTCTAACATTACTGGTGGTGACTCCACTCTTACATTACTGGTGGTGACCCTACACTAATATTACTCGTGCTGACCCTACTCGAATATTACTGGTGGTGACTCTACATTAACATTACTGGCGGTGGCCCTAATCTAACATTAATAGTGTTGACCTTTCTCTACCATTACCGGTGGTGACTCTACTGTACCATTACTGGTAATTAAACTGCTCTAACATTACTGGTGGTGAAAGTACTCTTACATTACTGGTGGTATCCCGACTCTATCAAGACTAAAGAGGCAGAGGGAATGAAATAGATTAAGAGGCCAGGCTGGGAGAGAACAAAAGAGAAGAGACATTAAGAGGTATTCAAAACAAGACGAGATGGCGATAGTACTAGTGGAGACAAAAGGCAGCTCTAGATTAGGTGTGAAATGCACTGGAAGAATGGGAGACAGCTGCCATGTGGGAGAGAGAAAAAAAAAAAGGAAAGGTGGGGGGAAACCAAAACAAAGGTGTGGATAAAAAATATAAGTAAAAATGTAATAGGGGCCGAGGTTATGATCTGAAATTGTTGAACTCGATATTGAGTCTGGAAAGCTGTAAAGTGCCTAATCGGAAGATGAGGCGCTGTTCCTCAAGTTTACATTGAGCTTCTGTGGAGCAATGCAAGAGGCCAAGGATGGTGAGGTCTGAGTGGGAATGGGGCGGTGAATTAAATTGACAGGCGTCCGGAAGCTGGGGGTCACCCTTACGGTCTGAACGGAGGTGTTCCGAAAAGCGGTCGCCCAATCTGCATTTGGTCTCCCCAGTGTAGAGGAGACTGCATCATGAGCAGCGAATACAGTATACTAGATTGCAAGAAGTACAAGTAAATCGCTGTTTCACCTGGAAGGGGTGTTTGGGGCCCTGGACAGTGGGAAGGGGGGAGGTATAAGGGCAGGTGTTACATCTCCTGTGCTTGCATGGGAAGGACCTCGCCGTCCTTGGCCTCTTGCATTGTTCCATGGAAGCTCAATGTAAATTCGAGGAACAGCACCTCATCTTCCGATTAGGCAGTTTACAGCTTTCCGGGCTCAATATCGAGTTCAACAATTTCAGATCATTACCTCGGCCCCTATTACATTTTTACTTATATTTTTTATCCACACCTTTGTTTTGGTTTCGCCCCCCCTTTCCTTTTATTTTTCTCTCTCTCCCACATGGCAACTGTCTCCCATTCTGCCAGCGCATTTCACACCTAATCTAGAGCTGTCTTTTGTCTCCCCTAGTCCTATCACCATCTCGTCTCATTTTGAATACCTCTTAATGTCTCTTCTTCTCTTTTGTTCTCTCCCAGCCCGGCCTTTTAATCTATTTCATTCCCTGTGCCTCTTTAGTCTTGATAAAGGGTTTTGACCCGAAACGTTGACTCTAATTTCTCTCCACGGATGTTGCCTGGCCTGCTGAGTTTTTCCAGCATTTTCTTTTGTTATTTCAGATTTCCAGCAGCTGCAGTATTTTGCTATCCTACATTTCTTGTGGTGACTCTGCTCAAACATTACTGGTGGTGAGTCTACTCTATCATTAACTGGCGGTGACCCTACTCTAACGTTAATGGTGGTGACTCTTCAATAACATTACTGCTGGTGACGCTACTCTAACATTACTGGCGGTGATCCTAATCTAACATTAATGGTGGTGACTCTATTCTAAAATTACAGGTGGTGACCCTAATCTAACATTACTGGTGGTGACATACACTAACTATAATCGTCGTGACTCTACTCTAACATTGTTGGCAGTGATCTTACTCTAACATTACTGGAGGCGAACCAACACTAACAGTGCTGGTGGTTACTGTACTCTAACATTACTAGAGGTGAACCAACTCTAACATTACTGGTGGTGACAGTACACTAACTTTACTGGTAGTGACCCTACTCTAACATTACTGGTGGTGACACTAATCTAACATTACTGGTGGTGAACCTGCTCAAACATTACTGGTGGGGAACAAACTCCAACAGTACTGCTGGTGAGCGTACAGTAACTTTACTGGTAATGACTCTAATGTAACATTACTGGTTGTGAAACTACTCTACCATTGCTGGCAGTGACCTTAGTATAACATTATTGGAGGTGAAGCAACACTAGCATTACTGGCGTTGGCCATACTCTAACATCACTGGAGGGCAACAAACTCTAATGGTACTGCTGGTGACCATATGTTAACTTTACTGGAAGTGACCCTACTGTAACATTACCGGTGGTGAATCTACGCTATCATTACTGGCGGTGAACCTAATCTAACATCAATGCTGGTGACCCTAATGTAACATTACTGGCTGATGACCCTACTCTAACATTACTGGTGGTGATGCTACTCTAACATAATTGTGGTGACCCTACACAAAAATTATTGAGAGTGACCCTAACTCTAACATTACTAGTGGTGACCCTACTCTAACATTACTGGTAGTGACACTAGACTTACATTACTGGTGGTGACGCTACTCTAATATTACTGGTGGTGACTGAACTCTAAGATTACTGTGGTGACCCCAGTCTAACATTACAGCTGGTAGCCCAACCAAAAAGTACTTGTGAGGGCCCACATTAACATTACTGGTGGTAATCTTACTCTACATTAATTGTGGCGACGCTACTCTAACATTACTGGTGGTCACACTAATCTAACATTACTGGTGATTGACGCTACTCTAACATTAATGGCGGTGACTCTACGCTAACATTGCTGGTGGTGACTGTACTCTAAGAATACAGGTTGTGACCGTACTTTAACATTACTGGTGGTGGTCCTACGCTAACATTACTGGTGGTCACCCTACTGTAACATTACTGGTAGTGACTCTGCTCTAACATTATTGGTGCTGACTGTACTCTTAACTTACTGGTGGTGACACTACTCTAACATTACTTGTGGAGGCGCTTTCCCAACTTTACTGTCGGTGACCCTTGTCTAACATTACTGGTGGTCACCCTACTTTAATATCAGTGTTGGTGACATTACTCAAACATTACTGGTGGTGACCCTACTCTAACAGTAATGGTGGTGACTCTGCTCTAACTTTACTGTTAGAGACCCTACTCTAACATTATTGGTGGTGAATGTAATCTAACATTAATGGTGTTGACCCTACTCTAACATTACTGGTAGTGACTCTACTCTAACATTACTGGTGGTGACACTACTCTAACATTACAGCTGGTAACCCAACCCAAAAAGTACCCGTGAGGGCCCACTCTAACATTACTGGTGGTAATCTTACTCTACATTACAGGTGGTGACCCTACTCTAACATTACTGATGGTACACCTACTCTAACATAATTGTGGTAACCCTACTCAAACATTATTGACAGTGACCCAGCTCTACCATTACGAGTGGTGAGCCTACTATAACATTATTGGTGGTGAACCTACACAAACAGTACTTGTGGTGACTCTACTCAAACATTACTGGTGGTGAGTCTACTGTAACATTACTGGTGGTGACACTTTGCTAAAATTACTGGTGGTCACCATACTGTAACATTAATGGTGGTGACTCTACTCTAACATTACTGCTGATGACACTACTCTAGCATAACTGGCGGTGACCCTACCCTACCATTACTGGTGGTGACTCTACTCTATCATTACTGGTGGTGACTGGACTCTTAGATTACTGGTGGTGACCCTACTCTAACATTACAGCTGGTAACCCAACCCAAAAAGTACTCGTGAAGGGCCACTTTAACATTAGTGGTGGTAATCTTAATCTGCATGAATGGTGGTGACGCTACTCTAACATTACAGGTGTTCACACTAATGTAACATTACTGGTGGTGACTGTACTCTAAGAATACAGGTTGTGACCCTACTCTTACATTACTGGTGGTGGTCCTACGCTAACATTACTGCTGGTCACCCTACTCTAACAGTAATGGTGGTGAATCTACTCAAACATTACTGTTAGAGACCCTGCTCTAACATTACTGGTGGTGACTGTACTCTAACATTACTGGTGGTGAACGTAATCTAACATTAATGGTGGTGACCCTACTCTAACATTACCGGTGGTGACACTACTCTAACATTACTGGTGGTGACCCTACTCTAACATTACAGCTGGTAACCCAACCCAAAAAGTATCCGTGAGGGCCAACTCTAACATTACTGGTGGTAATCTTACTCTACATTACTGATGGTGCACCTACACTAACATTACCGGTAGTGACCCTAATCTAACATAATTGTGGCAACCCTACTCAAACATTACTGACAATGACCCTGCACTACCCTTACAAGTGGTGAGCCTATTATAACATTATTGGTGGTGAACCTATCCAAACATTACTTGTGGTGTCTCACTCAAACATTACTGGTGGTGAGTCTACTGTAACATTACTGGCGGTGACACTTCTCTAACATTACTGGTGGTCACCATACTCTAACATTAATGTTGGTGACTCTACTGTAACATTACTGGTGGTGACTCTACTCTAATTATACTGGTGGTGACTGTACTTTAACATAAATGGTGGTTGTTACGTCTGTGTATAAGAAGACACAGACTGTGGAGAACGATATAATAGGTGTTTACTCAATGTGGCTCAGACTGCAACTGATCTGTACAGCTTACTACTCAGGGCTATATACAGGTGTGGTCATTGCCGGTACTACAGTATACATGAGCTGTAAAAGATAGTTCCCCACTTAAAGGTATATACATTACAATTCCTCCCCTTTTAGATTAACAGTACCATAACACTCATTTAACAATTAAATATCAAACTAATTACAATTAACACTTTTAACATGCAACATTAGCTGAAAATAGTCTATTTATATATTCAGTCTTTGGGGAGGCTTCCTGATCCTTTCTGGATAGCGCCTTTCCCGAGTGTCTTGCTCTTGGTGCGGAGGCGATTCTGGCCCACTGTCGTCGGTTGGTTCATCAGCTTCCGATGCTACTGTTTCTGGGGTAGATGCGACCTGTACATTGGGTTCATCACCAGGTACATATGGGCGAGGCATGGGGTTGACTTGCTCCTGTGACTCTAGGATCTGGTCAGCATGGCATCTCACGATGCTCTCCCCAACGTCCACTGTGTACATTAGTGGGCCCTGCCGTGTGCCATTTTTCTGTTCGGTAGTCGCGGGCCAAGACTGGTTGCCCTACATTGAAGCTCCTTGTTGGCTTCTCATAGATGTGCTGGAATTGCTTACTCTCAACATCTCTTCGTACGTTTGGTCTGAGCAAATCCAGGCGAGATCTTAACCTTCAGTTAAAGAACATCATGGCCGGGGCCTGGTTGGTGACTGCATGTGTCGCATTCCAGTAGGCGAACATGAAATTGTCCACCTTGTGCTGCAGTGGAATGTTGTCATTGTACATAGCCTTTATTGCCTTCTTAAAGGTTTGTACGAACCTCTCAGCCAATCCATTTGTGGCTGGATGATACGGGGCGGATGTGTAATGCCTTACCCCATTCTTTTTCAAGAACCTCCGGAACTCTTCGGACACAAACTGTGGTCCGTTGTCAGAGCAACTCTGTTCTGGCAAGCCATTCCTGGCAAAAATGGTCTGTAGGACTGCAATAGTTTTCTCCGTGGTGGTGGAGGACATTTTGATGACCTCAGGCCATTTCGAGTGTGCATCCACGGCTATTAAAAACATTGAGTCCATGAATGGACCAGCAAAATCAATATGTACCCATTGCCATGGAGATGAGGGCCACTCCCATGGGTGTAGAGGGGCTTGTGGTGGTGCATTTTGGACTTTCTGGCATCCTGAGCAGCTCTTGGTCAGGTCCTCGATTTGTTTATCGATTCCCGGCCACCACACATAAGCAAGCCCTGGCTAGGCTTTTCATTTTTACCCCTCCCAGATGACCCTCATGAAGCTCATTGAGCACTCTATCCCTTAACTTGGGTGGAATTACCACTCGGGATCCACACATCAAGGTCCCCCGGCACACTGACAGCTGTTCTCTCCTTGTCGAGAATGCTGGCAACAGTGAGTCGCCATGTGCTGGCCATCCCTTCACTGTCAAATCATATACCCGAGACAGTGTCGGGTCATTTCGGGTTTCCTTTTCGATACAAGCGTTAGTTACCGGTAGGTATTCAACTATAGTCGAATGGAATATTGCGACAGGATCCACTGCTGGTGCTTCCTCTGCAGTAGGCAGTGGCAGGCGTGATAGCCCATCAGCATTTCCACGCTGTTTCGTGCCCTTATATTCAATCTCATAGTGGTGCGCCCCTAGAAAAAGTGACCATCTTTGTAGTCATTGCGCAGTCATCACCGGAACGCCCTTCTTTGGATTAAAAATGGAGACAAGAGGCTGGTGATCAGTCAGCAAGGTGAATTTCTGCCCGTGCAGATAGTGATTGAACTTTTTCACTCCCCACACTAGGCTGAGGGCCTCCCTGTCAATCTGGGTGTAGTTACAATCGGCTGAGGTTAGTAATCGTGACGCAAAGGCTATTGGCCTCTCTGAGCCATCCAAGAATTTGTGCGACAGCACCGCTCCAATGCCGTAGGGTGACGCATCACATGCCAACCGAATTGGTAATGCTGGGTTGTAATGGGCCAATACCTCTTTCGATGTGATTCGTGTTTTGCTCTTCTGGAAAGCTCATCTACTTTCGTCACTCCACTTCCATGGCACCCCAGTTTGCAGTAGGGTGTTCAGTGGGTGTAGTATTGTAGACAAATTTGGCAAGAACTTATGGTAATAGTTTACCAGCCAGAGGAACGACCTCAGTTGTGACACATTTTCCGGTGCTGGAGCCTTGACTACTGCCTCAATCTTCTCTGGGGACTTATGTAACACCTCTTTATCGATAACGTGTCCACAATACGAGATTTGTTTTCTAAAAAACTCACATTTGGGGCAGTTAGCTCGGAGTCCATATTCCTGCAATCTAGTGAGCACCTGCTCCAGGTTGGCAAGGTGATCATTGTCATTTTCGCCCGTGACCAGGATGTCGTCCAAATAACACTGGGTCCCTGGGATCCCTTGCAGGACTTGTTCCATTGCCCTCTGCCAAATAGCCAGAGCTGATGCTACCCCGAATACCAGCCGGTTGTATTGGTAGAGACCTGTATGGGTGTTGATTGTGAGGTATTTTTTTGATGCTTCTTCTACCTCCATTTGCAGATACGCCTGGGCCAGATCAATTTTAGTGAAGCGTTTCTCTCCAGATAGCGAGGCGAAAATATCTTCAATCCGCGGAAGTGGATATTGTACGGTGTGAAGGAGAGGGTTCACTGTTACCTTAAAGTCCCCACAGATGCGAACCTTCTTTGGTTCCCCAGGCGTGCTGCTCAACGACTTTTTCATCACAGGGACGATGGGTGTAGCCCACTCGCTCCAGTCTACCTTGGACAGTACACCTGAACGTTCCAGACTCTCCAGCTCTGCTTCGACAGCTGGGCGGATCGCATAAGGTACCGGTCTGGCCTTAAAAAATTTTGGGCTTGCGTTTTCTTCAATTTTAATCGTCGCTGTCATACCTTTTAGTGTTCCGAGTCCTTGCTGGAGCACTTCTTTCACATCAGTTAGGATCGTTGACAGTCGCCCAGGTGTGACGTCGTCATCCTTTTTGTCAGCCACAGTCAGTGCCTGTATGGAATGCCAATCCAGTTGTATTTTCCGGATCCATTCACATCCCAGTAATGGTGGTCCTCCATCTTGCAATACATACAGGTCTAGTTTTGGTGTTTCCTTACCATTATATATAATGGTCACCCTTATTTTTCCTTTGGGGTAGACTTTTTGCCCCGTGTACGTCTTCAAAATAACGTTTGTGTCTCTCAAGGGTATGTGTGAGAATAGCCGCTCATAGTCCCGTCGGTTTATGACTGTTAGGGCTGATCCATTGTCCAATTCCTCCTTTACCTGGACTCCTGCTATCTTGAGAGTGACCCAAATGGTTCAGTGATCCTCCGTTGTGATCACATTATGTAGTTTCAGACAACTCAGTTCCCTGCTTTCGGAGTTGTTATCACTCTTTTGTTCGTCTAAACTATTCTCCGTCATCTTATGTACCTTCTGGTACTTTCCTTTGGTAGGTTTCTTATTGCTGGTTTTCTTTCCCGACCTGCAGACTCGTGCTATGTGTCCTACTTTTCCACACTGTCTGCACACTTTGTCTTTGAACCAGCAATCATTCTGGTCGTGTGTTGTTCTGCCGCAGCAATAGCACTTCTCTGTTCCATATGACATTTCGTTTGTGCCATATTCTTGCGGTCTCTGTTGTATCTCTGCAGCGCCCTGTGCTGCTGCTTCATATGATACCGCAATGCTGAAAGCCTTTTCTAGCGTAAGGTCCTTTTCAGATAAAAGCCGTTTCTGGGTTCCTTCACTTTGAAGCCCACACACAAACTTGTCCCTTAAGGCATCTGTCAGTCCCGCTCCAAACTGGCAGTGTTTCGATAGTTTGCGCAGTTCTGTTAAATAATCAGCATTGCTTTCATCCTTATGCTGGTTCCGTTTGTGAAACTTGAATCTTTCTGCTATCAGCAGCGGTGTGGGGTTTAAATGTTCCTTTAGTATCGTTACTATGTCTTCAAAGCTCTTTTCCATTGGCTTCATTGGGGATACTAGATTTCGTGATAAACCATACGTCTTTGCACCCATTAAATTTAATAATACCGATGCTTTCTTGTCATCTGACACCTCATTTGCCTCGCAGTTCACCTCTATTCATTCGACATATGTAGTCCAATCTTCGACTTCATTGTCAAATGCGGTGATACTGCCACTCTTCGGCATTTTGGGTGTGGTTTAAAATGGCTTCTCCCAATGGCTTAAAATGGCGTCTCCCACGCTTTCCTTCCTCCCCCGCTGCTGCCGATGCCACTCCCGGCGGTTCTCGTGGCAATGGCGGCACCCTGTAGGTTTTGCGCGCTTCTCTCTCTCACTCTCCCCGACGTTGCTCGGCCCCTGAACACTGGCTGCGCCCTGTGCGCTCTGCCCTCTCTCTCTCTCCCCCGTCGACGCTGCTCGGCCCTTTGCTGTGCCGCTCGGTCGAGCTGTAGCCCGCCGCTGTCCGGGAAGGGTCTGTGCACTACCTGTTGCCAACCCGTTTCGCTGGACCACCTCGACTGGAAAGCCAAGCCTGGCTCTCGACAGCCTCCCCCGCAATTCTCAAGTCTCTGCTGGATGACTGGGTGGCTGCCTGTGGTCGATGCCCGAGTCTCTGGCCTTGACCTCCAATCCACTGAACTCCAGGAACGAATCTCCGGGAGGTGATGCAGAGTTGCAGGTAGGTTCGAACCTGCCTCGTCGCCAATGTTACGTCCGTGTATAAGAAGACACAGACTGCGGAGAACGGTATAATAGGTGTTTACTCAACGTGGCTCAGACTGCAACTGATCTGTACAGATTACTACTCAGGGCTATATACAGGTGTGGTCACTGCCGGTACTACAGTATACATGAGCTGTAAAAGATAGTTCCCCACTTAAAGGTATATACATTACAGTGGTGACCCTACTGTAACATTACTGGTTGATGATCCTACTCTCACATTACTGGTGGTGACTCTACTCTACCATAATTGCGGTGACCCTACTCAAACATTACTAATGGTGACCCGACACTAACATTACTGGTGGTGACACTAGACCTACATTATTGGTGGTGAATCTACTACAATATTACTGGTGTTGACTGAACTCTAAGCTTGCTGGTGGTGACCTTGTCTAACATTACAGCTGGTAACCCAACCCAAAAATTACTCATCCAGGCCCACTCTAACTGTACTGGCGGTAATCTTATTCTACATTACTGGTGGTGACCCTACTCTAACGTTAATGCTGGTGCCCCTACTCTACATTACTGGTGGTGACTCTACTCTAACATTACTGGTGGTGACTGTACTCTAAGATTAGAGGTGGTGACCCAACCCTGACATTAATGGCTGTCACCCTACTCTAACATTAATGGTGGTAAATGTACTCCTAAATTAATGGTGATGACTCTACTGTAACATTACTGGTAATGATGTTGCTCTAACATTACTGGTGGTGACTCTACTCTTACATTACTGGTAGTGACACTACTCTAACATTACTGGCGTTGGCCATTCCCTAACTTTACTGTCGGTGAACCTACTCTAACATTACCGGTGGTCACCCTACTTTAACATTAGTGGTAGTGACCCTACTCAAACATTACTGGTGGTGACTCTACTCTAACAGTAATGGTGGTGACTCTACTTTAACAGTACTGGCGTTGAACCTGTTCTAACACAACATTATTGGTGGTGTCTGTACACTTACTTTACTGCTAGTGACTCTATTCTAACTTTACTGGAGCTGACCAACTCTAACGGTACTGGTGGTGACCGTACACTAACTTTACTGGTAGTGACTCTACTCTAACATTACTGGTGGTGAACATAATCTAACATTAATGGTGGTGACCCTAATCTAACATTACTAGCGGTGACACTACTCTAACTTTAATGGCGGGGAACAAACTCTAACAGTATTGGTTGTGAGCGTACAGTAGCTTTACTGGTAGTTACTCTAATGTAACATTACTGGTGTTGACTCTACACTAATATTGCTGGCAGTGATCTTAATCTAACATTACTGGAGGTGAACCAACACTAACATTACTGGCGGTGACCATACTCTAACATTACTGGAGGTCAACCAAATCTAACGGTACTGGTAGTGACCCTACTGTAACATTACTGGTTTTGAATCTATGCTATCATTACTGGTGGTGACCCTACTCTAACATTACTGGTGGTGACCCTACTCTAATTATACTGGTGGTTACTATATTTAACATAAATGGTGGTGACCCTACTCTAATTATACTGGTGGTGACCCTACTCTAATTATACTGGTGGTTACTATATTTAACATAAATGGTGGTGACCCTACTCTAATATTACTGGTGGTGAACCTAATCTAACATTTATGGTGGTGACCCTACTCTAACATTACTGGTGGTAACTCTACTCTAACATTACTGGTGGTAACTCTACTCTAACATTACTGGTGGTTACTATATTTAACATAATTGCGGTGACCAAACTCAAACATTACTGATGGTGACTCCACTCTAACATTATTAGTGGCAACTCTACTCCAACATTACTGGTGGTGAATCTGTTCTAATATTACTGGCGGTGACCCTACACTAACATTACTGGTGGTGACTCTACTCTAACATTACTGGCAGTGACCCTGTTCTAACATTACTGGTGTTGACTCTATGCTTTCATTACTGGTGGTGACACATCTCTAACAATTCTGGTCGAGACCCTACCCTAACATTACTGGTGGTGACCCAGCTCTAACATTACTGGTGGTGAACCTACTCTAACATTATTCGTCGTGCCGGTACAATAATATTAATGGTAGTGACTCTACTATAACATTGCTGGCAGTGAACTTACTCTAACATTACTGGAGGTGAAACAACAAACAGCATTCATAATAAGGTGGATGAAGTAGCTGCGCAAATAGATGTAAATGGACATGATGTAATTGGAATTATGGAGACATGGCTCCAGGGTGACCAAGTCTGAGAATTCAACATCCAGGGGTATTCAATATTCAGGAAAGACAGGCAAAGAGGGAAAGGAGGTGGGCTAGCATTGCTGGTAAAAGAGGAGATTAACACAATGGTAAGGAAGGATATTAGCTCTGATGATGTGGAATCTGTATGGGTAGAGCTGAGAAATACCAGGTGGCAGAAAACATTAGTGGGACTTGTATACAGACCCCCAAACAGTAATGCTGAGGTTGGGGATGGCATTAACCAGGAAATTAGAGATGCGTGCAATAAGGTCACGGCAGTTAACATGGGTGACTTTAATCTACATATAGATTGGGCTAACCAAATTAGTAACAATACTGTGGAGGAGGAATTCCTGGAGTGTATACGGGATGGTTTCCTGGACCAATATGTCGAGGAACCAACTATAGATCAGTACATCTTAGACTGGGTATTATGTAATGACAAAGGATTAATTAGCAATCTTGTTGTGCGAGGCACCTTGGGGCGGTGCGATCATAATACGATAGAATTCTTCATTAAGATGTAGAGTGAAGTATTTGACTCAGAGACTAGAGTGCTGAATTTAAATAAAGGAAACAACGATGGTATGATGTGTGAGTTGGCTTGGATGGATTGGGGAACGTTACTTAAAGGGTTGTCGGTGGATAGGCAATGGCAAACATTTCATGATCGCATGGATGAACTGCAGAAATTGTTCATCCCTGTTTGGAATATAAATAAAACAAAAAATTCATTGAACCGTGGCAACAAGGGAAATTAGGGATAGCATATTATTCAAGGAGAGGACATATTAATTGGCCAGAAAAAGCAACAAACCTGAGGATTGGGAGCAGTTTAGGATTCATCAAAGGAGTACAAAGGGACTAATTAAGAGAGGGAAAATAGAGTCTGAGAGTAAGCTTGCATGTAACATAAAAACATAAAAACTGACTGTAAAAGCTTCAATAGTTATGTGAGGAGAAAAAGATTGGTGAAGTCAAGCATAGGTCCTTTGCAGTCAGAATCAGGTGCATTTACAATGGGGAACAAAGAAATGGAAGACCAATTAAATATATAATTTGTTTCTGTCTTCACAAAGGACAAAACAAATAATCTCCCAGAGATGTCGGTGAACATAGGGTCTAATGAGAGGGAGGAACTGAATGAAATCAGTATTTGTAGGGAAATGGTGTTAGGGAAATTGATGAGATTGAAGGCCGATAAATCCCAAGGGCCTGATAATCTGCATCCTAGGGTACTTAAGGAAGTGGCCCTAGAAATAGTAAATGTATTGCTGGTCATCTTCCAAAATTCTATAGACTCTGGAACAGTTCCCATGGATTGGAGGGTAGCTAATGTTACCCCACTATTCAAAGAAGGTGGTAGTGAGAAAACTGGGAATTAAGCCATCGGTAGTGGGGAAAATGCTAGAGTCCATTATAAAAGATGTAATAGCAGAGCACTTGCAAAACAGTGACAGGATCAGACAAAGTCAACATGGATTTACAAAAGGTAAATCGTGCTTGACTAACCTGCTGGAATTTTTTGAGGATGTAACTGGTACAATAGATAAGGGAGAACCAGTGGATGTGGTGTATTTAGACTTTCAGAAGGCTTTTGATAAGGTCCCGCATAAGAGATTGGTGTGCAAAGTTAAAGCACATGGGATTGGGCGTAAGGTACTGACTTGGATAGAGAACTGGTTGGCAGAAAGGAAGAAATGAGTTGGAATAAACGGGTCTTTCTCTGAGTGGCAGGCATTGACTAGAGGGTTACCACAGGGATCGGTTCTAGGACCCCAGCTATTCACAATATATATTAATGATCTAGATAAGGGAACTAGATGTAGTATCTCCACGTTTGCAGACGACACAAAGCTGGGTGGGCATGTGTGCTGTGAGGAGGGTGCTGAGAAACATCAGCATGATTTGGACAGGTTGGGTGATTGGACAGATGCATGGCAGATGCAGTATAACGTGGATAAATGCGAGGCTATCCACTTTGGTGGCAAAAACAGGAAGGCAGGTTATTATCTGAATGGCAATAGATTGGGAGAAGGGGAAGTGCAACGAGACCTGGGTGTCCTTGTGCACCAGTCGCTGAAGGTAAGCATGCAGGTGCAGCAGGTGATTAAGAAGGCAAGTGGTATGTTGGCCTTCATAGCGAGAGGATTCGAGTACAGGAGCAAGGATGACTTGCTGCAGTCTTAAAGGGCCTTGGTGAGACCACACGTTGAGTATTGTGTTCAATTTTGGTCGCCTTATCTGAGGAAGGATGTTCTTGACATGGAGGGAGTGCAGTGAAGATTCACCAGACTGATACCTGGGATGGCAGGAATGACGTATGAGGAGAGATTGGGTCGTTTGCGCGTATATTCGCTGGAGTTTAGAAGAATGAGAGGGGATCTCATTGAAAATTATTGTATTCTATCAGGACTAGACAGACTAGATGCAGGAAGGATGTTGCCAATGGCGGTGGAGTCCAGAACCAGTGGTCACAGTCTAAGGATAAGGGGTAAGCCATTTAGGACTGAGATGAGGAGGAATTTCTTCACCCAGAGAGTGGTGAACCTGTGGAATTCTCTACCACAGAATGCAGTTGAGGCCAATTCATTAAATATATTCAAGAAGCAGTTAGATATATTTCTTAAGGCTAAAGGGATCAAGGTATATGGGGAGAAAGCAGGGACAGGGTACTGAATTTGGATGATCAGCCATGATCTCATTAAATGGTGGAGCAGGCTCGAGGGGCCGAATGGCCTACTCCTGCTCCTATCTTCTATTTTTCTACGTTTCTAACACTGACATTACTGGCAGTGAACGTACTCTAACATTACCAGTGTTGAAACAGCTCTAACGGTACTGGTGGTGACCATACACTAACTTTATTGATAGTGACTCTACTCTAACGTTACTGGTGGTGACTCTACTCTATCATTAGGGGAGGTGGCCCTACTCTAACATTAATAGTGGTGATTCTACTCTATCATTACTTGTGCTGACTGTACTCTTACATTACTGATGGTGACTCTACTCTAACATAACTGGCGGTGACTCTACTCAAAAATTACTGGTGGTGACCCTAATCTAACATTACTGGGGGTGATCCTAATCTAATAATAACGCTGGTGACTCTACTGTAACATTACTGGTAGAAACACTACTCTAACATTACTGGTGGAGGCTGTACTCTTACATTAATGGTGGTGGACCTACTTTAACATTATTGTGATGACTGCTCTCTAACATGACTGCTGCTGACCCTAATCTAACATTACTTACAGTGTCCCTACTCTAACATTACTGGTGGTCGTCCTATTCTAACATTACTGATGTTGACCCTACTCTAACATTACTGGTGGTGACACAACTCTAACATTACTGGTGGTGACCCTACTCTAACATTACTGGTGGTGACCCTACTCTAACATTACTGGTGGTGACTCTACTCTAACATTACTGGTGGTGACCCTACTCTAACATTACTGGTGGTGACTCTACTCTAACAATACTAGTGGTGACCCTACTCTAACATTACTGGTGGTGACTCTACTCTTACATTACTGGTGGTGACACAACTCTAACATTACTGGTGGTGACTCTACTCTTACATTACTGGTGGTGACCCTACTCTAACATTACTGGTGGTGACACTACTCTAACATTACTGGTGGTGACCCTACTCAAACATTACTGGTGGTGACCCTACTCTAACATTACTGGTGGTGACTCTACTCTAACATTACTGGTGGTGACACTACTCTAACATTACTGGTGGTGTCCCTACTCTAACATTACTGGTGGTGACCCTACTCAAACATTACTTGTGGTGACCCTACTCCAACATTACTGGTGGTGACACAACTCTAACATTACTGGTGGTGACACAGCTCTAACATTACTGGTGGTGACTCTACTCTAACATTACTGGTGGTGTCCCTACTCTAACATTACTGGTGGTGGCACTACTCTAACATTACTGGTGGTGACTCTACTCTAACATTACTGGTGGTGACACAACTCTAACATTACTGGTGGTGACTCTACTCTAACATTACTGGTGGTGACACAACTCTAACATTACTGGTGGTGACTCTACTCTAACATTACTGGTGGTGACTCTACTCTAACATTACTGGTGGTGACTCTACTCTAACATTACTGGTGGTGACTCTGCTCTAACATTACTGGTGGTGACCCTACTCTAACATTACTGGTGGTGACTCTACTCTAACATTACTGGTGGTGACTCTACTCTAACATTACTGGTGGTGACACAACTCTAACATTACTGATGGCGACCCTACTCTAACATTACTGGTGGTGTCCCTACTCTAACATTACTGGTGGTGACCCTACTCTAACATTACTGGTGGTGACCCTACTCAAACATTACTTGTGGTGACCCTACTCCAACATTACTGGTGGTGACCCCACTCTAACATTACTGGTGGTGACCCTACTCCAACATTACTGGTGGTGACCCTACTCTAACATTACTTGTGGTGACCCTACTCCAACATTACTGGTGGTGACCCCACTCTAACATTACTGGTGGTGACCCTACTCTAACATTACTGGTGGTGACACAACTCTAACATTACTGGTGGTGACCCTACTCCAACATTACTTGTGGTGACCCTACTCCAACATTACTGGTGGTGACCCTACTCTAACATTACTGGTGGTGACCCTACTCCAACATTACTTGTGGTGACCCTACTCTAACATTACTGGTGGTGACACAACTCTAACATTACTGGTGGTGACCCTACTCAAACATTACTTGTGGTGACCCTACTCTAACATTACTGGTGGTGTCCTTACTCTAACATTACTGGTGGTGACCCTACTCTAACATTACTGGTGGTGTCCCTACTCTAAAATTACTTGTGGTGACTCTACTCTAACATTACTGGTGGTGACCCTACGCAAACATTACTACTGGTGACTGTACTCCAACATTACTGGCGGTGGCCCTACATTAACATTATTTTGGTGACTCTTCTCTAACATTATGATGCTGACCCTACTCTAGCAACACTTACAATGACCCTGCACTAACATTACTTGACATCCAGGAATCCCTGGGCTTGTTGTTCCCACCCCTGACCTTTACGGGAACATGTTGGTGTTGTACTCTCTCTATTTCCTTTCTGAAATACACCCATTAATCTGATGTGGATTATCGTACAAGTAGCTGATCCCAGACCTCTTTGGCCAGATCCTGCCTTATCATATTAAAATCGGCCTTCCCCCAATTTAGAACCTTGATTTCCGGTCCATCTGTGTCCTTTTCCATGATTACCTTAAATCTCACCGAATCATGATCACTGTCACCAAAATGCTCTCCTACTGAAACTTCTACCACTTGCCCAGTTACATTCCCTAGAATTAGGTCCAGTACCGCCCCCTCTCTTCTAGGACTTTCTACAAGCTGGCTCAAAAAGCTCTCCTGGATGGACTTTAACAATTCTGTACCCTCTAAGCCTTTCACACTCTGACTATCCAAGTTAATATTGGGGAAGTTGAATCCCCTACGATTATTACCCTATTATTTCTACACTTCTCTGAGATTTTCCTACATATCTGCACCTCAATCTCCCTCTGACTGTTGGGGGCCTATAGTATACTCCCAGCAAAGTGCTTGCCCACTTTTTGTTTTTAAGTTGTACCTATATGGCCTCACTAGAGAAACCTGCTAAGATATCATCCCTCCTTACAGCAGTAATTGACTCCTTGATTAATATTGCGACACCCCCTCCTCTTGTACACCCCTCTCTATCTCGTCTGCGTGTCCTATACCCCGGAATATTGATCTGGCAGTCCTGTCCCTCCCTCAACCATGTCTCTGTGATAGCAACAATATCAGACTTTCATCTGTTCATCAACACCTTCAATTCATCTGCATTACTCGCAAGACTTCTTGCATTAAAATAAATGCCATCCAGACTTGCCATACTCCCTTGTGCCATTATATATTTGTTCTGCCTTCCAGGCTGACTTGTTTTTTCCTCTATATTTGGCTGTGCATCAGCCCTTACTATAGCTCCACTCCATATCCCATCCCCCTGCCAAGTTAATTTAACCCCCCCCCCCCAAAACACTAGCAAACCGTCCCGCAAGGATGTTGGCCCCATTCCGGTTCAGATGCAACCCGTCCGACTTGTACAGGTCCCACCTTCCCCAGAAGCAGACCCAGCGATCCAGGAATCTAAAGCCCTCCCTCCTGCACCAACTCTTTAGCCATGCATTCATCTGCCCTATTCTCCTATTTCTGTACTCAGTAGCTCGTGGTACCGGGAGTAATCCGGAGATTGCAACGTCTGAGGTCCTACTTTTAAATCTGCTACCTCGCTCCCTAAATTCGTGTTGCAGGACCTCATCCCTCTTTCTACCCATGTCATTGGTACCAATGTGAACCACGACCTGTGACTGTTCTCCCTCCCCATTCAGAAAGCCCTGCAACCGTTCAGTGACATCTTTGACCCTGGCACCAGGAATGCAACATACCATCCTGAAGTCACTTCTGCGGCCACAGAAACGTCTATCTGTTCCCCAACCGATAGAATCCTCGATCACTATTGCTCTCCCAGTCATTTTCCTCCCCTCCTGTGCAGCTGAGCCACTCGTAGTGCCACCGACTTGGCTCTTGCTGCTTTCCCCTGAGAAACCATCTCACCCCTCAGTGTCCAAAATGGAAGATCTGTTGAAGAGGGAGATGGAGCCAGGGGACTCCTGCACTATCTTCCCAGTTCTTTTACTCTGTCTGGCGGTCACCCATTTCCTGTCTGCGTGTGCACTCTTTATCTGTGGTGTGACCACCTCGTTAAACGTGCTATCCACGAAGATCTCAGCTTCACGGCTGCTCTACAGTGACTCCACCTGCAGCTCCAGCTCCGAAACGCGGATTTCGAGTAGCAGCAGCTGGAGACGCTTCCTGCACACGTGTTTACCCTGGACACCGAAAGTATCCCTGACTTCCCAATAAGCACAGGACGAGCACTCAATGCTGCCAAGCTATCCTGCCATGTCCTACACTTAATTTACTCCCTTTATATCCTTTCAATTAAATAATATTAAATACACTAGGGACGTAACTTCTCTTAAAACACTACTTACTCTAAACAAGAGACAATAATTTTACTTTAACGACTGGACTGTAGAAATACTCACCAGGTCCTACTTACCAATCAGCTCCTTCCCTGGTTTTGACGTCACTTTAGCGGTTTCAAAGTTGTTGTTGTTTGACTGCTCCCACTCTCGGTCTGTTTCCTTGGTGCAAAGTAAGTACCAATTCCTACAGGGTGAAAAGTTAGGAAAAACAAAGCCGACCAAGGGAGCTACTCCTTCCACTCTTCACCTAACTCCCTGACTCACCCAACTCGCAGCACCCTGCTTAAACCGTACTCAGTGCAAAATCGCACTGCAAAGCCTGTTTTTATAGGCCCTGAAACAAAGGAGCTTCCTGAGTCCTTCTCTGCTGCAGGAGGTAGCATTTCCAGGATAAATCCCCAAGCCTAGACGAGATGTATACCAGGCTGCTGTGTGAGGCAAGGGAGGAGATTGCAGGGGCTCTGACACAAATTTTCAGGACCTCTCTGGCCACAGGGGAGGTACAAGAGGATCAGAGAACAGCTAACGTAGTAGCATTATTCAAGAAGGGTCGTCGAGATAAACCAGGGAATTACAGGCCAGTGATCCTAACAGCAGTGGTAGGGAAATTAGTGGAAAACATTCTGAGGGACAGAATTAGTCTCCACTTGGAGAGGCAAGGATTAATCAAGAATAGTCAGCATGGCTTTGTCAGGGGGAGATCATGTCTAACCAATTTGATTGAATTTTTCGAGGGGGTGACTAGGTGTGTGGATGACGCTAGTGCAGTTGATGTAGTCTACATGGACTTCAGTAAGGCTTTTGGCAAAGTTCCGCATGGTAGATTGGTGAAGAAGGTAAGAGCCAATGGGACCCAGGGCAATTTGTCACCTTGGATCCAAAATTGGCTTAGTGGCAGGAGGCAGAGGGTGATGGTCGAAGGTTGTTTTTGTGACTGGAAGCCTGTGTCCAGTGGTGTACCGCAGGGATCGGTGCCGGGTACTATGCTGCTTGTAGTGTACACTAATGATTTAGATATGAATGTAGGAGGTATGATCAGTAAGTTCGCAGATGACACGAAAATTGGCGGAGTGGTAAATAGTGAGAAGGGAAGCCTCAGGCTACAGGACGATATAGACGGGTTAGTTAGATGGGCAGAACAGTGGCAAATGGAATTTAACACTGAAATGTGTGAGGTGATGCATTTTGGGAGGACTAACAAGGCAAGGGAATACACAATGAATGGTAGGACCCTAGGAAGGACAGAGGATCAGAGGGACCTTGGTGTGCATGCACATAGATTCTTGAAGGCAGCAGGACAGGTAGATAAGGTGGGATACTTGCCTTCATTAGCTGAGGCATAGAGTATAAGAGCAGGGAGGTTATGATGGAGCTGTACAAACCCCTATTTAGGCTGCAGCTGGAATACTGTGTGCAGTTCTGGACGTCATACTATAGGAACAATGTGATTGCATTGGAGAGGGTGCAGAGGAGATTCACCAGGATGTTACCTGGGCTGGAGCGTGAGAGCCTGGACAGGCTGGGGTTGTTTTCCCTAGAGCAGAGGAGGCTGACGGGGATCTGATTGAGGTGTACCAAGTTATGAGGGGCATAAATAGGGTAGATAGAAAGGAACATTTCCCCTTAGTAGAGTGTTCAATAACCAGGGGGCATACATTAAAGATATGGGGCCGGAGGTTTTGAGGGAATTTGAGGAAACACCCAGAGGGTGGTTGGAATCAGGAACTCACTTCCTGAAAGAGTGGTAGAGGCAGGGACCCTCACAACATTCAAGAAGCATTTTGATGAGTACTTGAAACGCCATAGCATACAAGGCTATGGAAAAAGTGATGGAAAATGGGATTAGAATAGACGGGGCTTGATGGCCGACATGGACACGATGGGTCGAAGTGGCTGCTTCTGTGCTGTATCGCCATAGGCCTAGAAACTGGGTATAACTCCGCTTGAGGCATTAGAACTGGCGCTGTGCAAAGTTTATAGCCAGACGCAACTTATCACCGCCTGGCGCAATATTGGGTTGCATCGCCCCCAAAGGTGATTGAGGCGCGAATTCAGGCATTGCACGGGACTCCTAAGGCGCTAAACTTCCAGCGCAACCCAATATTGGCGTGGATGGGCGCAGCGCAGCTGCTCTCAATTACCGATAACCACGAGACTTCCAGGCACCGGCCGGCTCTTAAAGGTGTGGGTCAGTCAGCCTCAGCTTCCACACTCAGCGCCTTGTAGGCCTCAGAATCGGCGCAGGCCCTTCTCTGGCGCTAAAAACTTGGACCAGATGGAGAAGGTGAGACAGAGAGCAGAGCAGTTCAGCAATGAGGCTCTGGAGCAATTGGTGGCCGCAGTGGAGCGCCGTCGAGATGTTCTGTACCCAGACAATGGCAGGAGGCCGAATCATAAGGACTACCGATGAGCTTGGAGGGATGTATGCCAGAGGGTCAACTCCAGCAACATGGTGACCAGGAGTCCTGTCCAATGCAGAAAGAAATTCAACAACCTCACTCGGGTCGTGAGGGTGGGTGTTGTTTCTGAAAACTTCTGCATCCCTTCATTTGCGCCTGTCTTTATGGCTACAGGGTAGGCTGTGCCGCATTGCCCATCTGCCAGCAAGCACCGATGGCCCTTTCTGGGCACAGACATCCACATTTAACTCAGGGCATCATGTAAGGGCTCTTGCACCATGGGGCGCATGAGATGATAAGTCAGGGCATCATGTAACATAACTTCCCCTCCTTTCCCCTGCAGTCCAAGCTGGCAAAGATTCGCAAAGACCAGCTTAGAACCGGTGGAGGACCTCCACAAGTGGTCACTCTCACGGATCTCAAGGAGAGAGTGCACCAGATTCTTGGAGGACGTCTGAGTGGTCCTGTTACCACTGCAGCTGCCGACCCCATTGTCAACAGCGATGGTAAGGTTCTCACATTTTACAACTGTCTCCTTCCACTTGTTCCCCCCGCCAGCATGCTTTCTCACTGTGGAGCCATGTCATAGCCTTGCCGCAATCTGGCATCCCTTGCTGCCAAGCTGTCCTTTTGCTAAAGCCACTCTTCCACCTCCCTGCTTTCAGATGCTGCATCACCAGCTCGGGAGCCGGGCCCTGAAGCTGCCAGTGCCAGTGCCTCCAGAGGCGAGGATCAGGAGGAAGCCGGACCATCCATTCCAGCCTCAAGGGAGCCTACACATCTGCAGACTGGGGATAGTAGTTCCCTGGAGGGGAGGGGGGTCTCTGATGAGGAGCCAGTTGCTGGAACAAGTGGCCTGCAGCAACGCGAGGGGGGTAGGCAAGTTTGGGGATCGGCTCCCTGGAGGGCAAGGCAGGGCACAATGACTGCTGCACAGAGTGCAGAGGAGGTGCGTAGCCTTGCCGAAATGAGCACCCAGGCCCAGCTCAGGCACACTGAGCTTATGGCTGCAGTGGGGAGGATGCCTCAGTCGATCGACACACTGGCAAAGAGTGTGCTGGACTTTGGGGCAGCAATGGAGAGGACTGTCCAGGGCTTCGGGCCAGCAATGGAGAGGACCGTCCAGGGCTTCGAGGCCGCTATGGAAAGGACTGTTCAGAGCTTCGGACAATCCCTGGAAAGGTATGTCCAGGGAAAGGTCTGTCCAGTGCTTGTCCGAGGCAGTGGAACGGACTGCTCCGGCCTTGTCCGAAGCAATGGAAAGAACTGTCCAGGGTCCTCACTGCTGCCACGCAGTCACTTGCTGGCCTCGTCCACACCCAAATTGAGGCAACGCGAACTCTCACTGCTGCCACCCTCTCTGCATCAGCCAGGATCACCCCGGGCCCTTCCACTACCACAGGAGGCCATGAATCAGTGGAGCATTGTCATCGTCTGTCGATTGTGGCGGATGATCTGAACAGGTCCCCTCAGAGAGCCAGTGTGTCGTCCGACCATGGTGCAGGTGTCCTCCCTCGGCAGGTGACCATTGCTGATGCCACCGCTGGAACGTCTGCAGTGCAGCTGCCACCACCTGCAGTGCAGACTGCTTCCAGCCATACCCAGTTGAAGCAGCCAGCTTCCGCACCCTCCAAGCCCAGAGATCATCCAAGCCATCCCTCAGGGGCTTCTGCACTTCAAGACACTCAGCAGGCGTCCCCCAGCCTTGACGCCGCCACTGGGGTTCAATTACGTAGGAGCTGCAGGGAGGGAAGGGACCGACCGCGAAAGAGAAGTCGCTCTCCATCAAGGGGCCAGCAGTAGAGGGAGGTGCTGAGACATTTCTTTCTCCAAATTCAAGGACGCCCTCACCTGTTGTGATTGTTTGTGATGGCTTGTTTAGTTTTGTGGCTTTGCCAGAGAGTTATCTGTTATTTTGTTAGTTATGGTTTCTGTTGACATGACGTTGTAATGCTGGAAGAAAGCACTTTTTTGACAATAAAGAATTGTTTTTATTTACAATGGTACTCCGAACTATTTACAATCATGGTGGGCTTCGTAGGCTTTGTGCGAGCCAAAGTGCGCGGTACGAATGACACCCATCATTCCATCAGAGGGGCCTTGAACCGAGTCCTTATGAGCCTCTGACGGATGGCCCTTCCAGTTTCAGGAGCCCTCCCATCTTCCTCCTCCTCCTCCTCCTCATCTGCATGCTCTTCCTCCTCCTCCTCCTCCTCCTCCTCGTCTGCCTGCTCTGCTGGACCTTGAGGGTCGGCTGGCATTGGCTGGGTTCGTCGAATGGCCAAGTTGTGGAGCATGCAGCAGACGACGATGATGCGACCCACTTGCTCCGGCGAGTACTGCAGGGCTCCCCCTGAATGGTCTAGACAGCGGAAACGCTGTTTGAGCACACCAATAGTGTGCTCCACAATGTTCCTGGTTGCCTGATGGCTGCTGTTGTAAAGCTCTTCTGCCGGGGTGGCGGGCAAACGGAGTGGGATCATGAGCCATGGGCAGAGAGGATAGCCCTTGTCGCCAAGAAGCCAGCCTCGTGGGTGAGCCGGGCCCTCATAAAGTTCAGAAACTGAGGTCTGCCGCAGGATGAACGCATCGTGGCTGCTGTCAGGGAATTGTGCATTGACTGCCATGATCATCTGCCGGTGGCCACAGACCAGCTGGACATTGAGGGAGTGGAACCCCTTGCGGTTGCGGAACTCCTCAGGATTCTGTAATGGCACCCGCAAAGCCACGTGTGTGCAATCAATGGCCCCCTGCACCATGGGGAAGTCCGCAATAGCAGCGAAGCCCTGCGTGCACTCCCCCTGCTTCTATAGAGGGCAGCTATCACTTGCCGGATGCAACAATGCACTGCAAATTGTGATATATTCGCGATGTCCCCAGTGGCTTAAAAGTTGAGGGCAACAGTCACTTTGATGACCACCGACAGAGAGGTCCTACACAGTAGACGCGGCTGCAGATCTTCAGCAAGCAAGTGGCACAGCTCAGTCACAACCTCCTTACCGAATACACATAGATATGGGTGAACAGGTGATGTGTCACTGTTGCGAAATGTGGGAGCCGGTGGACCCCATTGAGGCTCACGGTGATTACATTTGCGATAAGTGTTTGCTGCTAGAGGAACTCAAGCTCCATGTTAAAGAGCTTGAGACCGAGCTTCAGACACTGCGACACATCAGGGAGGGGGAGAAGTTCCTGGACTCTATGTTTCAGGAGGTGGTCACATCTATGAAATTAATTAATGCAGATGTAGTCCGTGGTCAGGAACAGGACGGTGTGACTACGAGTGAGGCAGGTAGAGGGATCCAGGAGGAAGTGTTAAAGGAGCCGCAGCCCTTGCTCTTGTCAAGCAGGATCGAGGTTCTTACTCCCTGTGAGGGCGGGAGCGGGGACTGCAGGGAGGATGAGCAACCTGGCCACAGCACTGTGGTACAGGGGGCCATTCAAGTGGAGGGAGTAAAAAGAAATGTTGTAGTGGTAGGGGATTGTTGTAACGGCTGCAGTGGCACTTCCCTCTGCTCGCCGCCTGAGGGCGGTTTTTGAGGCTTCGGTGCGCTGCTGCCGTACCTTTGGGCCCCTCTCCTCACCTGTTTCTCGAGTAATTGATCTCATCAGAGTAATCAGGCTAGTTATTAAAGTTGTTTGGTTTTGTCCCTCTTTTGTCTCTATGCCTCTGGCCTCACCTGTGTCTTGTTAATGTATTTGTCTCCTGTCTCATTTGATTAATTATGTCACGTGACCACTCTGGCCTGTATTTAAGCTTCCTGTTTCCTGTCCTCTTTGCTCAGTCTTCGCCTGCCTGCAGGTAGCAGCTCTCTCGAGTCTCTGTGTTTTCGAGGTTCAAGGAATTGCCTTTCGAGTGTTACTATGTTTCTGTGTTTTCGAGTCTCAAGTGAATCTCCTTTCGAGTGTTACCCTGTTTCTATGTTCTCGAGCCTCAAGGAAGCATCTTTCAAGTTCTACCTGGTCTCGAGTCCTTGGATACGTTTCCTGCACTTGGGTCCACCGCTACCGAAACCCTAGCAAAACGGCCCCGTGAATGCACCGCCCCGTGACAATTGTATCATTAGGGGGATAGATAGGGTTCTCTGCAGTCAAGAGCGGGAGTCCCGAAGGCTGTGTTGCCTGCCCGGTGCCAGGGTTAAGGACATCTCTTCTGGGCTGGAAAGAAACTTGGAGTGGGAGGGGGAGGATCCAGTTGTCATAGTCCATGTTGGTACAAACGACGTAGATAGGACAAGGAAGGCGGTTCTGTTAAGGGAGTATGAGCAGCTAGGGGTCAAATTAAAAAACAGAACCTCAAGGGTAATAATCTCTGGGTTATTACACGAGCCACGAGCAAATTTGGCTAGGATAAATAAAATTAAAGAGTTAAATGCGTGGCTCAAAGACTGGTGTGGGAGAAAACGGTTTTGCTTCTTGGGACACTGGCACCAGTACTGGGACAGGAAGGAGCTGTTCCGTTGGGATGGACTCCACTTGGCCAGTGCTGGGATTAGAGTCCTGGCGAATCATATAACTAGGGCTGTAGAGAGGGCTTTAAACTAATTAGTGGGGGGGAGGTTTCTAGAGAGCAAATAATAGAAATGACAACGGAGAAGGTCATAGACTTAGGTAACAGTGGGGGAATAAAAAAACAGAATGTGTCAGGAAGGGACAGAAGGTATGGAGTAAAAGGTAAAGTAGCAAAAGGGGAAAAAACAGGAACTAAGTGTCACAAAACATATTTGAAAGTTCTTTATCTGAATGCACGCTGCATTCGTAACAAAATGAATGAGTTAACAGCACAAATAACGACATATGGGTATGATCTTATAGCCATTACAGAAACATGGCTGCAGGGTGACCATGACTGGGAATTAAACATACCAGGTTATTTAACAATCAGGAAGGACAGGCAGGAAGGGAGGGGAGGTGGGGTGGCTATGTTAATAAAAGAAGGAATCACTATAATGCAGAGAAATGATATTGGGTCAAAGGAGCAGGATAGTGAAACAGTTTGGGTGGAGATAAGGAATAATAAGGGGAAAAAAACACTAGTGGGCGTAGTCGATAGGCCTCCGAACAGTTGCAACTCTGTTGGGTGGAGTATTAATCAGGAAATAGTTGAGGCTTGTAATAAGGGAACAGCTATAATTATGGGGGATTTTAACTATCATATTAACTGGACAAATCAAATTGGGCAGTGCAGCCTTGAGGATGAGTTCATTGAGTGTATTAGGGATGGGTTTCTTGAACAGTATGTAACTGAACCGACCAGGGGACAAGCAACCTTAGATTTAGTCCTGTGTAATGAGGCAGGATTAATTAAAAATGTCCTAGTAAAGGATCCCATTGGAATGAGTGACCATAACATGGTTGAATTCTATATTCAATTAGAGGGTGAGAAGGTTGGATCTCAAACAAGCATGCTGAGCTTGAATAAAGGAGTCTATGAAGGTATGAGAGCGGAATTGATTAGAGTGGACTGGGAAAATAGATTAAAGGGTAAGACGGCACATGATCAGTGGTGTACATTTAAGGAGTTATTTTACAACTTCCAAAAAATATATATTCCACTGAGAAAAAAGGGTGTAAAAGAAAAGATAGCCATTCGTGGCTAAGTAAAGTAATTAAGGATAGTATCCGACTAAAAACATGGGCATATAAGGTAGCCAAATCTAGTGGGAGGATAGAAGATTGGGAAGTCTTTAAAAGACAGCAAAAAATAACTAAAAGATTCATTAAGAAAGGGAAGATAGATTATGAAAGTAAATTAACAAAAAATATAAAAACAGACAGCAAAAGTTTCTATAGTTATATAAAAAGAAAAAGGGAGGCTAAAGTAAATGTTGGTCCCTTAGAGGATGAGACCGGGAAATTAATGGTGGGAAACATGGAGATGGCAAAAACGCCGAACAAATATTTTGTATCAGTCTTTACACTAGAGGACACTAAGAATATCCCAACACTGGACAAACAGGGGGATATCATGTTTGACAAATTTGCTGGAATTCTTTGAGGAAGTCACATACAGGGTGGCTAAAGGGGAACCAGTGGACATATGTATTTAGACTTCCAAAAGGCATTTGACAAGGTGCCACACAAAAGATTATTGCTTAAGATAAAAAATCACGGATTGGGGGTAATATTCTGGCATGGATAGAGGATTGGCTATCTAACAGAAGGCAGAGAGTTGGGATAAATGGTTCATTCTCAGACTGGCAATCAGTAACTAGTGGTGTTCTGCAGGGGTCAGTGCTGGGTCCCCAACTCTTTACAATCTATATTAACAATTTGGAGGAGGGGACCGAGTGTAACATATCAAAGTTTGCAGTTGATACAAAGATGGGAGGGAAAGTAGTGAGTGAGGAGGACATAAAAAACCTGCAAAGGGACATAGACAGGCTAAGTAAGTGGGCAGAGATTTGGCAGATGGAATACAATACTGGAAAGTGTGAGGTTATGCACTTTGGCAGGAAAAATCGTAGAGCAAGTTATTATCTTAATGGCAAGAAACTGGAAAGTACTGTAGTACAAAGGGATCTGGGGGTCCTGGTGCATGAAACTCAAAAAGTTAGTATGCAGGTGCAGCAAGTGATCAAGAAGGCCAATGGAATGTTGGCTTTTATTGCTAGGGGGATAGAATATAAAAACAGGGAGGTATTGGTGCAGTTGTACAAGGTATTGGTGAGACCGCACCTGGAATACTGCAGACAGTTTTGGTGTCCATACTTAAGAAAAGACATACTTGCTCTCGAGTCAGTACAAAGAAGGTTCACTCAGTTAATCCCGGGGATGAGGGGGTGGTCATATGAGGAGAGGTTGAGTAGATTGGGACTCTACTCATTGGAGTTCAGAAGAATGAGAGGCGATCTTATTGAAACATATAAGATTGTGAAGGGGCTTGATCGGGTGGATGTGGTGAGGATGTTCCCAATGATGGGTGAAACTAGAACTAGGGGGCATAATCTTAGAATAAGGGGCTGCTCTTTCAAAACTGAGATGAGGAGAAACTTCTTCGCTCAGAGGGTGGTAGGTTTGTGGAATTTGCTGCCCCAGAATGCTGTGGAAGCTACATCATTAAATAAATTTAAAGCAGAAATACATAGTTTCCTAGAAGTAAAGGGAATTAAGGGTTATGGGGAGCGGGCAGGAAATTGGACATGAGTCTAGGTTCGGAATGGTCATGGCCCTGTGGGTAGTGGAGCGGGCCCAGGGGCCGTGTAGCCTGGTTCTGCTCCTACTTCTTGTGTTCTAATTCTGTGTTAGATTTCAGGAGATGGTTTTATTCCTGTTCGTGGCTGGGGTGGAAATCGCCTTTACAGAAGGTAAGTACTGTAGAAAATACAGGGACAGAGTGATCTCCTGGACGAGTTTCGATTGCCTAGATGGGTCAGAGAGGAATTTCCCAGATTTTTTTCTCCCAAATTGGCCATTGTTTTTTTTTAAAATCTGGTTTTTCGCCTCTCCCGGGAGATCACATGGGTTCGGGTGGGATGGAGAGTGATAGTAGATTTCAGGTTAGGATCAGATCAGCCATGATCTTATTGAATGGCGGAGCGGGCTCGAGGGGCTGATTGGCCTACTCCTGCTCCTATTTCTTATGTTCTTATGAATCTGAGCCTTCGCAGACACTGCTCCTCCGACATGGTAACGTATGACACCTGCTGCCTGAAAACCCTCTCAGCGTATCGTTGGATTGGCTGACCTCCATTGCCCCTCCTCCTTCTGGCCAATCCTGGCCCTCTCTCCCAACGTCTCTGTGCCCCTGCCAAATGTCCGGCCATGAGTACATTCCCCTCCAAAGCAGCTCCCATTGCTATGCCAGACGGGCAAGACAGAGTTAAGTCTAACGCTCCAACTGCTCCGGACAGGGCTTCAGGTCCCAAGTCTCCGAAGGTTAAATCAGAAAATTACTGTGCAACAGAAGGTCAGCAACTCTCTCCAGCAACGATCAGAATGAACAGGCCAAGTGGTTGCAGCTTTTATACTAGAGCTGTCCTCTTTAAATAGCGCCCCCGACTCCGAGAAGGGCCTGGGAAAGTTCCATCCAACTGTCACTAATAGCGCCAGGCGGAAGGTTGCGGGCGCCACCGAATATCCGGTCCGGGGCGCCAAAAAGGCATTGCACACTGAAATGACGTCAGGATCTGCCTGCGCACGCGGGCGCATGCAAAGAGTTAGCGCAGGTGCTAAAAGGATACTCAATATGGGAGGTGGCGCTATCTTCATTGCGCCCGCCCGAATATTGGGTAACGCCCCAATTCTCGGGCTCTTTAGGCGCTAATCGCTGGCGCAACCAACCGAATTTCTAGGCCTATGACTCAAACATTACTGCTGGTGACCCTACTCTAACATTACTTGTGGTGACTCTACTCTAAAATTACTGGTGGTGACTCTACTCTAACATTACGGCTGGTGACCCTACTCCAAAATTACTGGTGGTGACTCTACTCTAACATTACTGGTGGGGAACCAACTCTAACAGTACTGTAGATGAGCGTACACTAACTTTACTGGCAGTGACTCTAATGTAACATTACTGGTGGTGACCCTACTGTAACAGTACTGTTGGTGACCCTACTGTTATATTACTGGTGGTGAATCTAGTCTACCATTAGTGGTCGTGATTCTAATCAACATTACTGGTGGTGACCCTACTCTATCATTACAGGTGGCAGCCTTATTGTAAATTCGCTGGTGACCTCCCTACTCTAACATTAATGGTAATGGCCGTACACTGACATAGGTGTTGAGGACTTTATTCTAGCATTGCTAGTTGTTATCCTACTGTTGAGGACTATACGCTATTGTTACTGGTAGTGACCCCACTCTAACATTGCATCTGGGGACTATATTATAATTTCATTGGTGGTGACCTTAATCTAACATTACTTGCGGAGACCGATAGTAACATTACGGTTGGCGAGTTTACACTCTCATTACTTGTGGTCAGCCAACTCTAACATTTTTGGTGGTAACCCTATTCTAACATTATTTTTGATGACAATACATGTCCTTTGTGATCTCGCCTAAAAAATATCATCTTTTACGAAAAGTTTGCCTGGCATGATAGTGATCTGAATTTCAAAGCAGCAAGGAGGAAAGACTGCGTTGCTCTGCTTGCTGGCAGGACGATTCCCGCAGCTTCCCTGGTGGTCTAGTGGTTAGGATTCGGTGCATACACCCCCGTAGCCGGGGTTCGGTTACCGGTCAGGGAATAGTGTATTTTGGGGCTGGTTGAAATGCCAACAATCAAAGCACCCGTGCGAAGCAATGCTTGCTCCTGATCAAACTTTCCACACCGCTGCTGCTGCCTCAACAGTCAGCAGCGCATCATAAGATACAAAATGAACTTCCTTGCCTTCTGTAAAATACCTGTTGTTTCAAAGTCAGCAGGAAATGAGATTGGGAACTCGACACTTTAAATGTTTACATGCCCACATTTAACTGTACCTCGCAGTGTCAGAACAGTCACGGTTATTATCCGTCTTCCAAGTATTTTCTTGCTGACTGCATCTCCCTAACAAACTTAGCTTATCACAGCACAGCTATCAATCAATTCATTGCCAGTGTGAAAAATGCCACATTTGAAATATTAGCAACGTGTGCAAGACTGGAATGAAAGAGTGCCTGGGTGATAACTTATCCTGAGCATTAAGATATTCATTAGGCCTCTGCCCTTGCTGTGTAAGACAATTCTCCACATACTGCTTCTTTCGCTGGTTATCTTCAATCGTTGTCCTCTGGTTATCGTCCCTCCTGCCACTGGAAAGCGTTTCTCCTTATTTCCTCTATCAAAACCCCTTGTAATTTTGAAAGCCTCGTTTAAATTTCCTCTTAACCTTCTGAGGAAAACAATCTCAGCTTCTCCACACTCTCAGCATAATTGAAGTCCCACGGACCTAAGAGGATGAGGTCCTAATAGCGGAATATAGGGAGTTAGGAGGTAAATTAAAAAATAGGACCTCAAAGGTAGTAATGTCAGGATTGCTACCAGTGCCACCTGCTAGTCAGAGTAGAAATAGAAGGATATTTCAGATGAATACGTGGCTAGAGGAATGGTGCAAGGGGGAGGGATCCAAGTTCCTGGGACATTGGAACCGGTTCTGGGGGCGGTGGGACCAGTTCAAACCGGACGGTTTGCACCTGGGCAGGGCTGGAACCGATGTCCTAGAGGGAGTGTTTGCTAGTGCTCTGGGGGAGGGTTTAAACTAAAATGGCAGGGGGTTGGGAACCTGAGCAGGGAGACAGAGGAAAGGGAAACAAGGATAAAAGCAAAAGATAGGAAGGAGAAAAACAAAAGTGGCAGTCAGAGAAACCAACGGTTTAAATCAAATGTGGCCCCAGTAACTAATAATTCTAATAGGTCTAAGAGCGTTAAAAAAACAAGCCTGAAGGCTTTGTGTCTTAATGTGAGGAGCATTCCTAATAAGGTGGATGAATTGGCTGCACAAAGAGAGGTAAACAAATATGATTTGGTTTGGATTACGGAAATGTGGCTCAAGGATGGCCAAGGCTGGGAACTCAACATACAGGGTTATTTGATATTCAGGGAAGATAGGCAAAAAGGAAAGGGAGGTGGCCAAGCGTTACTGGTTAAGGAAGGGATTAACACAATTGTAAGGAAGAATATAAGCTCTGATGATGTGGAATCTGTATGGGTAGAATTGAGAAATACTAATGGGAAGAAAACGTTAGTGGGAGTGGTATATAGACCTCCAAACAGTAAGGCGGAGGCTGGGAATGGCATTAAAAGGGAAATTAAAGATGCGTGCATTAAGGGCACAGTAGTCATCATGGGTGACTTTAATCTACATATGGATTGGGCTAACCAAATCAGTAACAATACTCTGGAGGAGGAGTTCCTGGAGTGTTTACGGGATGGTTTCCTGGACCAACAGGTCGAAGAACCAACCAGAGATCAGGCCATCTAAGACTGGGTATTATGTAACGAGAAAGGATTAAGTAGTAATCTTGTTGTACGAGGCCCCTTGGGTCGGAGCGATCATAATATGATTGAATTCTTCATTAAGATGGAGAATGAAGTAGTTGAATCAGAGACTAGGGTCCTAAATTTAAATAAAGGAAACTACGATGGTCTGAGGAGCGAGTTGGGTAGGATTGATTGGAGAATGTCACTCAAAGGGTTGACAGTGGATAGGCAATGGCAAACATTCAAAGACCGAATGGATGAACTACAGAATTTGTTCATCCCAGTTTGGCATAAAAATAAAACAAAACAGGTGACTCAACCGTGGCTAACAAGGGAAATTAGGGATAGCTTAAGATCCAAGGAGAGGACATATAAATTGGCCAGAAAATGCAATAATCCTGAGGATTGCGAGCAGTTTAGGATTCCACAAAGGAGGACAAAGGGATTAATTAAGAAGGGGAAAATAGAATATGAGAGTAAGCTTGCTGGGAACATAAAAACTGACTGTAAAAGCTTTGATAGATATGTGAAGAATAAAAGATTGGTGAAGTCAAGCGTAGATCGCTTGCAGTCAGAATCAGGGGAATTTATATTGGGGAACAAAGAAATGGCACCAACTAAATACATATTTTGGTTCTGTCTTCACAAAGGAGGACACAAATAACCTCCCAGAGATGCCGGGGAACATAGGCCCCGATGAAAGTGTTGAACTGAAAGAAATCAGTATTTGTAGGGAAATGGTGTTAGGGAAATTGATCAGATTGAAGCCCGATAAATCCCCAGAGCCTGCTAATCTACATCCTAGGGTACATAAGGAAGTGGCCCTAGAAATAGTAGATGCATTGCTGGTCATCTTCTAGAACTCGATAGATTCTGGAACAGTACCCATGGATTGGAGGGTAGCTACCGATGTCAGGCTTACTGGTCTATAATTCCCCGCTTTTTCTCTACCACCTTTTTTGAACAGTGGGGTAACATTAACTACCCTCCAATCGATGGGTACTGTTCCAGAGACTATTGAGTTCTGGAAGATGACCAGCAATGCATCTAATATCTCCAGGGCCACTTCCTTAAGTACGCTAGGATATAGATTATCAGGCCCTGGGGATTTATCGGCCTTCAATCCCGTCAACTTCCCCAACACCATTTCCCTACAAATACTGATTTCTTTCAGTTCCTCCCTTTCATTAATCCCTATGTTCCCCGATATCTGTGGGAGGTTATTTGTGTCCTCCTTTGTGAAAACAGAACCAAAATATGTATTTAATTGGTCAGCCATTTCTTTGTTCCCCAATATAAATTCCCCTGATTCTGACTGTATTGGACCTACGCTTGACTTCAGCTATCTTTTTCTCTTCACATATCTATAAAAGCTTTTACAGTCAGTTTTTATGTTCCCTGCAAGCTGTCTTTCATAATTTATTTTCCCCCTCTTAATGAATCCCTTTGTCCTCCTTTGCTGAATCCTAAACAGCTCTCAGGTTTCCTGTTTTTTTGGCCAATTTATATGTCCTCTCTTTGGACCTTATATTATCCCTAATTCCCCTTGTTAGCCACGGTTGAGTCACCTTTTTTGATTTATTTTTACGCCAAACTGGGATAAACAAATTCTGTAGTTCATCCATGCGATCTTTGAATGTTTGCTATTGCCTATCCACCGTCAACCCTTTGAGTGACATTACCCAATCAATCCTACCAGCTCGCATCTCACACCATCATAGTTCCCTTAATTTAAATTCAGGACCCTAGTCTCTGAGTCAACTACTTCACTCTCCATCTTAATGAAGAATTCTATCATATTATGATCGCTGCGACCCAAGTGGCCTTGCTCAACAAGACTGCTAATTAATCCTTTCTCATAATACCCAGTCTAAGATGGCCTGATCCCTAGTTGGTTCCTCGACATATTGGTCCAGGAAACCATCCCGTATACACTCCAGGAATTCCTCCTCCACAGTATTGTTACTAATTTGGTTGGCCCAATCTATATGTAGATTAAAGTCACCCATGATGACTGCTGTGCCCTTATTGCACGCTTCTCTAATATCCCTTTTAATGCCATTCCCAACCTCTGCATTGCTGTTTGGGGGTCTATACACCACTCCCACTAACGTTTTCTGCCCTTTGGTATTTCTCAGTTCTACCCATACAGATTCCACATCATCAGAGCTAATATCTTTCCTTACAATTGTGTTAATCCCCTCTTTACCCAGCAATGCTACTCCACCTCCTCTTCCTTTTTGCTTATCGTTCTTGAATATTGCATACCCCTGGATGTTGAGTTCCCAGTCTTGGCCATCCTTGAGCCACGTTTCCGTAATCCCAGCCAAATCATATTTGTTTACCTCTATTTGCGCAGCCAATTCATCCACCTTATTACAAATGCTCCTCACATTAACACACAAAGCCTTCAGGCTTGTTTTTTTAACGCTCTTAAATCTATTAGAATTATTATTTACTGTGGCCATGTTTGATTTAAACCATTGATTTCTCTGACTGCCACCTTTGTTTTTCTCCTTCCTGCCTTTTGCCTATATCCTTGTTTCCCTTTCCTTTGTCTCCCAGCTCAGGTTCCCAAACCCCGGCCATTTTAGTTTAAACCCTCCCCCACAGCACTAGCAAACACTCCCCCAAGGACATCGGTCCCGGTCCTGCCCAGGTGCAGAGCGTCCAGTTTGTACTGGTCCCACCTCCCCCAGAACCGGTTCCAATGTCCTAGGAATTTGAATCCCTCCCCCTTGCACCATTCGTCTAGCCACGTATTCATCTGAAATATCCTTCTATTTCTACTCTGACTAGCACGTGGCACTGGTAGCAATCCTGAGATTTCTACTTTTGAGGTCCTATTTTTTAATTTACCTCCTAAACTCCCTATATTCAGCTTTTAGGACCTCATCCCATTCTTTACCAATATCGTTGGTACCTATATGCACCACGACAACTGGCAGTTCACCCTCCCTTTCCAAAATTTTCAGCAGCTTCTCCGAGACTTCCTTGACCCTTGCACCAGGGAGGCAACACACCATCCTAGAGTCTCAATTGCTGCCGCAGATACGCCTATCTATTCCCCTTACAATAGAAGCCCCTATCATAGAAACATAGAAACATAGAAGATAGGAGCAGGAGTAGGCCGTTCGGCCCTTTGAGCCTGCTCCACCATTCAATGAGATCATGGCTGATAATCCAAATTCAGTACCCTGTCCCTGCCTTCTCCCCATATCCCTTGATCCCTTTAGCCTCAAGAAATATATCCAACTCTATCTTGAATATATTTAATGAACTGGCCTCCACCGCCCTCTGTGGCAGAGAATTCCACAGGTTCACCACTCTCTGGGTGAAGAAATTCCTCCTCATTTCAGTCCTAAATGGCTTACCCCTTATCCTTAGACTATGACCCCTGGTTCTGGACTCCCCGGCCATCAGAAACATCCTTTCTGCATCTAGTCTGTCCAGACCTGACAGAATTTTATAGGTTTCGATGAGAGCCCCTCTCAATCTTCTAAACTCCAGTGAGTATAAGTGCAATTGACACAATCTCTCCTCGTACGTCATTCCTGCCATCCCAGGTATCAGCCTGGTGAATCTTCGCTGCACTCCCTCCATGGCAAGAACGTCCTTCCTCAGGTAAGGTGACCAAAACTGCACACAATACTCAAGGTGCGGTCTCACCAAGGCCCTGTACAACTGCAGCAAGACATCCTTGTTCTTGTACTCGAACCCTCTTGCTACGAAGGCCAACATATCATTTGCCTTCTTAACCGCCTGCTGCACCTGCATGCTTACCTTCAGCGACTGGTGCACAAGAACACCCAGGTCTCTTTGCACTTCCCCTTCTCCCAATCTATTGCCATTCAAATATTAATCTGCCTTCCTGTTTTTGCCACCAACGTGGATAACCTCACATTTATCCACATTATAGTGCATTTGCCATGTTTCTGCCCAATCACCCAACCTGTCCAAATTGTATTGGAGTTTCATGACATCCTCCTCACAGCATACCCTCCCACCCAGCTTTGTGTCATCTGTGTTATGTTCATTAATAAATAGACATTCTTATTATGAACACAGCTGGCTTTTGCTAGTTATTTTATTGAGCACATGTGGACTTGTACAGCATCTTGTAGAGGCTTCCATCTTGACTGCTGCCTTGTGGGTAGCCTAGCCTCATGGGTAATGTAGTCTTAATATAATATATAGCTGGGTAGTGTAGTCTTATACATACAGCTATATACAGCTCTACAGCTCCACCTAGTGTCCACTATAGAAGGGCATGCTATTGATCATTGCATCCCCCTTTCTTTGAGGTTTAACAAAATCAATATCAATCAACTTTCAAGAAAACAATAAAGATAATATCAGTAACACTTTTGTTAGTGCTCTATAAACATAAACATTTTCAAAACAGTCAACACATTTTCAAAGCTTTACATTGTACTCAAAGATTAAGTCTATCAGGCTCTTTTACTTCACGTGTGGACCTTCTCAACATGGGTAAGTCTGATGTGTCTTCATGAGATTGTTCTGCTGGTGAATGACAAGATGCAGTTGCGGCATTGTCATCAATCTGGTCTTGAATAGTCTCTTGTGTTTTTAGGAGGTAACGGCGGTTCCTCCTGAGAGTCTGTCCTTCATCAGTTCTAACAGTGTATGACCTTGGTCCTACTTCCTCAAGAACTGTAGCTTTCCTGTTCCATGCATCTGGATCCTCAATCCTGACAACATCATCCTTTGTCAATGGTTTTAGAGTTTTGGATGACTTGTCATAGTATGATTTCTGTTTCAGCTTTAACAGTTGAAGTCTCTGTCTCAGTTCCTCACTTTGCTGTTCTTTTGCACAGCAGGGTAGCGTGGTGTGCAACTTGCAACCCATTAGTAGTTCAGCAGGTGAAGAACCACAGTCTAAAGGTGAGGCTCGGTAGCTCAGCAGAGCGAGATAAGGATCAGACTTGCTTTCTGTCGCTTTCTTCAGTAGCTGCTTGAGAACTTGAACACCTTTCTCTGCCTTACCATTTGACTGAGCATACAAAGGACTGGATGTGATGTGCTGAAAGTCATAATGTGCTGCAAACTGTTGCCACTCCTTACAGTTGAAGCACGGACCATTGTCGCTAACGGCAATCCTGGGAATTCCATGTCGGGCGAAGATGGATTTCACATGCATTATGACACTGCTTGCTGTGGTGCTTGAGAGCATCGCCATCTCAGGTTAGTTAGAATAGTAGTCAATCACTATTAGATAGTCTTTACCATTTAAATGAAAAAGGTCCATACCAACCTTTTGCCATGCTGCTGTTGGTATGTCAGCTACTATCATTGGTTCCTTTGCTTGTTTGTTTTGGTGTTTCTGACATGTCTCACATTTGCCTATCATGTTCTCAATGTCCTTATTTATGCCAGGCCAATAAACAGTGTCTCTTGCTCTCCTTTTGCATTTTTCAATTACGAGGTGTCCCTGATGAATCCTTTTGAGCATGTCTTGACGTAGAGCCTGCGGAATGACTATTCTGTTCTGTTTTAGTAACAGTCCACTTGCGACACTCAATTCTGACCTTATGTGAAAATATTTTGGACAGGAACCTTTTGGCCAACCATGATGAATGTTCCCTATTACTGTTTGTAATACTGTATCTTTTACTGTTTCTTCTGCTATTTGCTTTGATTTTGTGTCTGACACAGGCAGCGCAGCAGTGACCATACTCACATGAACATCCACGTCTTCTTCAGTAGAGCTCACATGACTCATTGTGGGTGCTCGGGATAGTGCATCTGCTAACACTATGTATTTGCCTGGTGTGTAGATCAGTTCAAAGTCATATCTTTGCAGCTTCATCATGAGTCGTTGAATCCTTGGAGACATATCATTCAGGTTTTTTTTTATGATGGCAACCAGAGGGCTGTGGTCTGTCTCAACTGTGAAGGTGGGAAGTCCATATATGTAGCCATGAAACTTTTCTAGTCCAACTACCAAGCCTAGACATTCCTTTTCAATCTGGGCATATCGACACTCAGTATCAGTCATAGACCTGGAGGCATAGGCAACAGGCTTCCAATCTTCACCCTCTGCTTGTAGCAAGACCGCACCTAGGCCATCTTTTGATGCATCCATTGACACTTTGATTCTTTTGGTTGGGTCAAAGAAGGTGAGTACAGGTGTGGTTGTCAGCACTGTTTTGAGGTTTATCCACTCTTGTTCATGTCTTTCTGTCCATGTGAACTCATTTGTTTTATGTAGCAGGTCTCGCAGACAGGCTGTCTTGGCTGACAAGTTAGGAATGAACTTTCCAATGAAGTTTATCATCCCCAAGATGCGTGTGCTGCCTCTCCCTCTAACTTAACCTCACTGTATGTATTTAACTTACTTATATATGTATAACCTACCTGTTGGGGCCGTTGCCCCTTTAACTTACCTTTTAGGGCCATTGCCCCTTTAAGACGCGCCTTAGCGTGCTGACGTCATGTCATGTACGACGTAGCGTGCTGACGTCATGGCACGTATGACGTGACGTGCGTGAGGCGGCTGCCGGCCCGACTCGGCCTTCCAGAAAGGCCGCCAGCACAGCCCGGCCTAGCGTCTTCGGCCGCATCTACCAGCCGCCGGGAGCGACGCGATCTTCCGCTCCCGCGGCAAGCACCGGCTCAGCCTGGCCTCCAGCTCCCGCTCCCGACTTTGGCCTCAATGGCCAGAAACGCGACCACGCGCATCACGTGATGCCCCAAGTGCGGACAACGCGACCGAGCGTGATGAGGTCATCGCGCTCCCCACAGGACTGCTACGCAGTCCTCGTGGAGTCCTCGCTGGGACACAGACCTACACCATGGTGCTCCTACAGCAGCACAGGCTCTGGGCAGTTGTATTGTCCCCATGCTTGAGTCTTGGAAATTGTTTGTCTCTTTACAATAATAAGAATCTTTCAGTAAAGCGTTACAAGAAAAGTCAAGCCTTGTGATTTTATGGGAAGATATCAAGTTGTTTGCTATCTGTCTAGCTCTGCATAGGATCGCGTTGCGAGGGCAGAATAGTAAAAAGACAGCAGCACAGCGGGCTCAAGCACAGGAAGATACCACTCAGCCACCATGAGTCTACGCTCAGGAAGACAATATACCATAGAGGACGTCGACCAGCCAATCGAGAAGCATGAGCCTCTCCGAGCAAACGCTGCCAAGTCACAGTCCTCTAAAGTATCCCCTAGGTCATCTCGGTGGTCCAGCAGACCGTCGTCATCGACAGCTTCTGCAGCCGCCAAAGCACGTGCCAAGGCAAAAGCTGCCCAGGCTCAATTGTCCTTCGCTGAAAAGGAAGCTGACCTTATGAAGCAGAGAGCCGACCTCGACGCTAGTGTGATGAAGCAGAGAGCTGACCTCGAAGCTAGTATGATGAGGCAGAAAGCTGACCTTATGAAGCAGAGAGCTGACCTCGAAGCTAGTGTGATGAAGCAGACAGCACAGTCCTCTAAAGTATCCACTAGATCATCTCGGCAGTCCAGCAGACCGTCGTCATCGACAGCTTCTGCAGCCGCCAAAGCACGTGCCAAGGCAAAAGCTGCCCAGGCTCAATTGGCCCTTGCTGAAAAAGAAGCTAGTGTGATGAAGCAGAAAGCTGACCTCGCTGCCAGTCTCCACATTCTCCAAAGCCAGAGAGCTGCCGCTGCCGCTAAAGCTAAAGCCGCAGCTTATGAAGAAGGTGAGGAGAACGAAGGCGGGGAGCCCAGCCAGGAAACATATGTTCTGGGACAGCCCCTCAGTCCAGTGCAACGTACAAGTGAGTATGTCCAACAACACTCCAAATTGTTCTCCAAGGAAACATCCAACTATCTCGACGCAGAACCAGCTACTCACCACAGTAGCAAACAGCCTGTTTTTGGAGACACTGAGCTTAAAGGAGAAGAAACAAGCAAGACTTACCTACAGAGACCTCCACAGCACTCGGCCAATCCAGCCAAGCAGTCCCCACCCGAGCCACAGGGTACACAGGACCTCGCTGGGTGCCTTATCCGCCGAGCATTGTTGAGTTCGGGCCTTCTGGAGTTAGATGGCCATCCTGAAAGTTGTTGGCCATGGAAAGAGTCCAACCTGAGACTACACAATGTAGCATCGATCAGTGGACAGGTGATGGAAGCCTTCCCTGCAGAGGACCGTGCCAAGGATCTGAAGGATTTGCACCTTGGAGTGGATCCTCCCCCCCTTCAACGGAGCCTGGGGCTCTCCTGGAACCTGGAAACAGACAGCGTCACATTCCTGGTGTCCCGTGAAGAAAGGCCATTCACACGGAGAGACGTCCTGTCCACAGTCAACAGTTTGTACGAACCTTTGGGGTTCGTAGCTCCCATAACAATGCAAGGAAAAGCATTAGTACAGGAACTCTCATCGGATCAGAGTGAGTGGGATGCTCCACTCCTCCCAGAAAAAGAAGCAAAATGGAACCTACAGTTGATCAGAGACAAGATTGACATCGATGTGGACGCCGTCAAGTTCTTCACGGACAGCAAGATTGTACGTGGTTACATCCACAACTCCACAAGAAGGTTTTATGTGTATGTTTCCAACCGGGTGACTCGTATCAGACGATCCACTCACCCTGACCAGTGGTGCTATGTCTCCACAGACCTGAACCCTGCAGACCATGCTACCAGGTCTATACCAGCAGCACACCTACAGCAAAGCAGTTGGTTCTCGGGCCCCTTTTTCCTGTCTAATGTCAACACAGAGGAGACTCCTGAGTCCAATCCCTTCACCCTTGTGGAGCCTGAAGCTGATACTGAGATTCGGCCTGAAGTTACGACCCTGGTCACCAAAGCCTCAGAATCTCAGTTGGGCTTACAACGCTTCGAGCGATTCTCAAGCTGGAGAACACTCTGCCGAACCACAGCCCGACTTCATTCATGTAGCAGCATCCTTCAAGGGGAATTCGGACATCATAGAACGCAAAGGATGGAAATGTTCTAAAGAAGTATCCAGCACAAGTGAGCCTTCACAAGCCAAAGGTGTGATCATTCGCTCTGTCCAGCATGATGTCTTCAAGGAGGAATTCAAATGTCTTGAAGAGAGACAGACATTCCCCAAGCAAAGAGGAGAGTATTTGTCCACCCTACAGAGCCATAGGAAATGGACAGAAGACAAGCCAAACGTCAAAGTGAGAGACGTTGTCTTGCTGAAAGACAGCCAAGCACGCAGAAATGAATGGCCAGTGGGCCTGGTTGTCAAAACTCTGCCGACCAGGGACAAGAGGGTCTGCAAGGTGGAGGTGAAGATTGTCAAGGAGGGGCCTATCAAAGTGTTTCTGAGGCCAGTCTCAGAGATCGTAGTCCTCCTTTCTGAAGTAACCTAGAGAACGGACTCTGAGTATGTTGCAGCCAAAGGACGTTTTCTTCAGGTTTATTTTGTATCTGTAGTGGTACAATGGAATTGTATCAAGTGGGGAGTGTGCTGCCTCTCCCTCTAACTTAACCTCACTGTATGTATTTAACTTACTTATATATGTATAACCTACCTGTTGGGGCCGTTGCCCCTTTAACTTACCTTTTAGGGCCATTGCCCCTTTAAGACGCGCCTTAGCGTGCTGACGTCACGTCACGTACGACGTAGCGTGCTGACGTCACGCCACGTACGACGTGACGTGCGTGAGGCGGCTGCCGGCCCGACTCGGCCTTCCAGAAAGGCCGCCGGCACAGCCCAGCCTAGCGTCTTCGGCCACATCTACCAGCCGCCGGGAGCGACGCGATCTTCCGCTCCCGCGGCAAGCACCGGCTCAGCCTGGCCTCCAGCTCCCGCTCCCGACTTCGGCCTCAACGGCCAGAAACGCGACCACGCGCATCACGTGATGCCCCAAGCGCGGACAACGCAACCGAGCGTGATGAGGTCATCACGCTCCCCACAGGACTGCTACGTAGTCCTCGTGGAGTCCTCGCTGGGACACAGACCTACACCACGGTGCTCCTACAGCAGCACAGGCTCCGGGCAGTTGTATTGTCCCCATGCTTGAGCCTTGGAAATTGTTTGTCTGTAAGTATTTTAGAATGCTATAGATGATTAGTGTGCACTGCATGTTGTAGAAAATGTTTAGTTGTAACTTTTCTCTGTCTAGCTGATTAACTAGTAGCTGTATTTTGATACACTATGTACAGGGCTAATTTAAAGAGAATGCCTCCCAGTTTACTAAATGTACTGTGTTGCTCAGGCGTACCTAAATCTGTGTATACATATCAGTTATGCGCTTGTATACTAATGTGTGCTTCCATTTCTGTGTTGTATTTCAGCTTTACAATAATGAGAATCTTTCAGTAAAGTGTTACAAGAAAAGTCAAGCCTTGTGATTTTATTGGAAGATATCAAGTTGTTCGCCATCTGTCTAGCTCTGCATAGGATCGCGTTGCGAGGGCAGAATAATGCGTAGCACTCCTTTTTTGTCAGTGGGTCGGGGCATTTTGAGTATGGCGTTTACTTTTTCCATATCTGGCTCTATTCCTTTACCAGATAGATTATCTCCTAGGAAAGTGACTTCCTGGACACCAAACTGACACTTGGCTTTGTTGAGCTTCAGTCCATTCCGGCGTATGCTCTGTAGCACTTTAGTCAGTCTCTCATTGTGTTCTTTCAGTGTGGATCCCCAGATGATGATGTCATCAACATAGACCCGGACTCCTTCCAGACCTTCAATTGTGTGTTCCATCGCTCTATGAAAGATTTCAGATGCAGATATTATCCCGAAAGGCATTCTGAGGAAACAATACCTGCCAAATGGTGTGTTGAAGGTACAGTATTTGGTGCTCTCTTCATCCAGTTTTAGTTGCCAAAGTCCTTGTGAGGCATTGAGCTTTGTAAAGTATCTGGCACCTGACATTTCACTGGTGATTTCTTCTCGCTTGGGAATCTGGCAGTGTTCACGTTTTATGTTTGCATTTAAGTCCTTTGGATCCATGCATATTCTTAGATCATTGTTCTTTTTCTTTACACATACCATGGAGTTAACCCAGTCTGTTGGCTCTTCGACTTTCCTGATGACTCCTAGTGTGGTCATTCTGTCCAGTTCATTCTTGAGCCGGTCACGCAGGGGTGCTGGAACTCTTCGTGGAGCATGTACCACTGGCTGAGCATCCTGCTTTAGCTGGATCTTGTAAGTGAATGGTAGAACTCCAAATCCTTTGAACACATCCTGGAAATTATTCACTACAGAATCCACCGAGTCATCTGGTCTGCTTATGGCACAGTTTATACGGTAGACTCTTTTGACCAGTTCTAAGTCCTCACAAGCTTTGTCACCCAGTAGTGAATCAAGCCTCTCAGCCACAACAGAAAACATGAGATGATGCACTTTGTCTTTGACTGTCACTTTAAGTCTGCATACACCTAAGCTATCTATTTTCTGTCCATTATAGTCCTTCAGTAGTACTGACTTTTTCTGTATTTTGGGCTTTTCTTTCATATTGTTAATGTCACTCATACTGATTAAGTTTGCTTTTGCCCCAGTGTCTAGTTTCAAGATAACTAATGCTCCATTTACCTGCAGTGGGATCATCCATTTGTCCTCTTTTACTGCATTAACTTTATGTTCAGCATTGTCCATTTGTGAGGGCTGCACATTTTCTGTATCCTTTTTGATATCATCACATGACACCATTCCTACAAAAAATGTCTCACTTAAATCAGTGTCCTCAATTACATTAACTCGTTGCCCTTTCTTAGTTTGTACTTTTGAAAAGCATTGCTTGGCAAAGTGATTCTTTCCATTACACTTTGTGCACATTTTTCCAAATGCTGGGCATTGTCTTAACTGGTGTTTGTAACCACAGCGTTTACAATTAAAAATTTCATCCTCCGATTGCTTTTCATTTCTGGTTGCACTGAAAGTCTGCGTGTGCTTTCGAGCTAGCTCGCTGGCTTGGCATATTTTCACCGCATTTTCCAAATTTAGTTTGGTTTCTCTCAACAGACGTTCCCTGACTTTTTTATCATGAATACCAAACACAATCTGGTCACGAATCATGGATGCTTTGAGCTCAGAGAAATTACATGTCTGTGCTTTCAGTTTCAGATCAGTTATAAAGCTATCAAAAGTCTCATTTTGTTGCTGTGTCCGAGAACGGAAGATGTATCTTTCATACGTCTCATTCTTTTTGGGAGAACAATGTGCATCAAATTTCTGTAGCACATCGTCTAATTTGTCTCTGTTCTCCGCTGGATTAAATACAAATGTATTAAATACCTCTATCGCCTGTGGGCCTGCAACCGTAAGCAGCAACACTATCTTCCTTGCATCTGGCTTCGTACCAAATCCGATGGCTGCAATGTAGAGTTCGAATTGCTGTTTAAAAGTCTGCCAATTGTAGTCGATTTTTTCTGTGAGTTTCAAACGCTCTGGTGTCTTCAAATTCTCCATGTCGCTTTTCACAATTTTCAGCAGGTCTTCACCACCCTGGTACCATGTTATCACAGAATCACAGAAACCCCACAGTGCAGATAGAGGCCATTTCGGCCCATCAAGCCTGCACCGACACATATCCCACCCAATCCCCGTAACCCCTACACATATCCCACCCTATCCTCGTAACCCCACGTATTTAATCCCCCTAACACTAAGGGTCAATTTATCATAGCCAATCAACCTAACTCACACATTTTTGGACTGTGGGAGGAAACCCACGCAAACACGGGGAGAATGTGCAAACTCCACACAAACAGTCGCCCGAGGCCGGATTCGAACCCGGGTCCCTGGCGCTGTGAGGCAACAGTGCTAACCACTATGCCACCATGCTGCCCTTCATTATAATGTTATGTTCATTAATAAATAGACATTCTTATTATGAACACAGCTAGCTTTTGCTAGTTATTTTATTGAGCACATGTGGACTTGTACAGCATCTTGTAGAGGCTTCCATCTTGACTGCTGCCTTGTGGGTAGCCTAGCCTCATGGGTAATGTAGTCTTAATATAATATATAGCTGGGTAGTGTAGTCTTATACATACAGCTATATACAGCTCTACGGCTCCACCTAGTGTCCACTATAGAATGACAAGCTATTGATCACTACAATCTGCAAATTTGGAGATATTACATCCAATTTCCTCGTCCAGATCATTAATATATATTGTGAACAGCTGGGGTCCTAGGACCGATCCTTGCGGTACCCCACTAGTCACTGCCTGCCACTCGGAAAATGACCCGTTTATTCCAACTCTTTGCTTTCTGTCCGCCAACCAGTTCTCTACCTTGCCCCCAATCCCATGTGCCTTAATTTTGCATGCTAACCTCTTATGTGGGACCTTATCGAAAGCCTTCTGAAAGTCCAAATACACCACATCCACTGGTTCTCCCTTATCTATTTTACCAGTTACATCCTCAAAAAATTCCAGTAGATTAGTCAAGCATGATTTACCTTTTGTAAATCCATGTTGACTTTGTCCGATCCTGTCACTGCTTTCCAAGTGCTCTGCTATTACATCTTTTATAATGGACTCTAGCATTTCCCCACTACCAATGTCAGGCTTACCGGTCTATAATTCCCCGCTTTTTCTCTGCCACCTTTTTTGAATAGTGGGGTAACATTAGCTACCCTCCAATCCATGGGTACTGTTCCAGAGTCTATTGAGTTCTGGAAGATGACCAGCAATGCATCTACTATTTCTAGGGCCACTTCCTTAAGTACCCTGGGATGTAGATTATCAGTCCCTGGGGATTTATCGGCTTTCAGTCCCATCAATTTTCCTAACACCATTTCCCTACAGATACTGATTTCTTTCAGTTCCACCCTTTCATCAGACCCTATGATCCGCGGTATTCCTGGGAGGTTATTTGTGTCCTCCTTTGTGAAGACAGAACCAAAATATGTATTTAGTTGGTCAGCCATTTCTTTGCTCCCCATTATAAATTCCCCCGATTCTGACTGCAAGGGACCTACGCTTGACTTCACCAATCTTTTTCTCTTTACAGCTAGTTTTTATGTTCCCTGAAAGCTTACTCTCATATTCTATTTTCCCTTTCTTAATTAATCCCTTTGTCCTCCTTTGTTGAATCCTAAACTGCTCCCAATCCTCAGGATTATTGCTTTTTCTGGCCAATTTATATGTCCTCTCCTTGGATCTTATGCTATCCCTAATTTCCCTTGTTAGCCACGGTTGAGTCACCTTTTTTGTTTTATTTTTATGCCAAACTGGGATGAACAACTTCTGTAGTTCATCCATTCAGTCTTTGAATGTTTGCCATTGCCTATCCACCATCAACCCTTTGAGTGCCATTCCCCAATCAATCCTACCCAACTCGCTCCTCAGACCATCGTAGTTTCCTTTATTTAAATTGAGGACCCTAGTTTCTGAGTCAACTACTTCATTCTCCATCTTAATGAAGAATTCGATCATATTAAGATCGCTCCGACCCAAGGGGCCTCGTACAACAAGATTGCTAATTAATCCTTTCTCGTTACATTATACCCAGTCTAAGCTGGCCTGATCTCTGGTTGGTTCCTCGACATATTGGTCCAGGAAACCATCCCGTAAACAGTCCAGGAATTCCTCCTCCACGGCATTGTTACTAATTTGGTTAGCCCAATCTATATGTAGATTAAAGTCACCCATGATGACTGCTGTGCCCTTATTGCACGCTTCTTTAATTTCCCTTTTAATGCCATCCACAACCTCTGCCTTACTGTTTGGAGGTGTATATATCACTCCCACTAATGTTTTTTTCCCCTTAGTACTTCTTAATTCTACCCATGCAGATTCCACATCATCAGAGCTAATATCCTTCATTACAATTGTGTTAATCCCTTCTTTAACCAGTAATGCTACCCCTCCTCCCTTTCCTTTTTGCCTATCTTTCCTGAATATCGAATACCCCTGGATGTTGAGTTCCCAGTCTTGGCCATCCGTGAGCCACGTTTCCGTAATCCCAACCAAATCATATTCGTTTACCTCTATTTGCGCAGCCAATTCATCCACCTTATTACAAATGCGCCTCGCATTAAGACACAAAGCCTTCAGGCTTGTTTTTTTAATGCTCTTAGACCTATTAGAATTATTATTTACTGTGGCCACGTTTGATTTAAACCGTTGATTTCTCTGACTGCCACTTTTGTTTTTCTCCATCCTATCTTTTGCTTTTATCCTTGTTTCCCTTTCCTCTGTCTCCCTGCTCAGGTTCCCAACCCCCTTCCATTTTAGTTTAAACCCTCCCCCACAGCACTAGCAAACACTCCCCCTAGGACATCGGTTCCAGCCCTGCCCAGGTGCAGACCATCCAGTTTGAACTGGTCCTACCTCCCCCAGAACTGGTTCCAATGTCCCAGGAACTTGAATCCCTCCCCCTGGCACCATTCCTCTAGCCACGTATTCATCTGAAGTATCTGAAGCTCTACCCCTCTTTTTCCTCCTGTCCTGTGCAGCAGAACCACCCCTGGTGCCAGGAGGTTGGCTGCTGCTGCCTTCCCCTGTTAAGCCTTCCCCCCCAACAGTGTCCAAAACAGGAGAACTGTTCGAGAGGGGGATGACCGCAGGGGATTCCTGCACCACCTGCCTGTGCCTAGTATTCTGATTGATGGTCACCCATTCCCTTTCTGCCTGTGCAACCTTTAGCTGCGATGTGACCACCTCCCTAAACGTGCTATCCATGACTTCTTCATCCGCGCGAATGCTCCAATATCTATCCATCCACTGCTCCAGAGCTGCAATGCGGTCTGTCAGTAGCTTCAGCTGGACACACTTCCCGCACACATGGTCGTCAGGGACACAGGAAGTGTCCCTGATTTCCCACATAGTGCAGGAGGAGCAAACTACGGGACTGAGCTGTCCCGACATGACTTACCCTTTACTTCCTTTAAATTAAGTTAAATTTTTGGTTACCAGCAGCCCCGCTACACCTCAGAGCTTAGAAACTATTAACCACAGAGTTTAAGTTTGGAAAAAAAGGAGGAAGAGAGAAATACTTACCAACCAATCACTTACCTGCTTTCTGGTGACGTCACACTATGATTACTTTTTACCTCTCTCTCCCGCTGCTGAATTAATAAGACTCACCTTGCTGCTGCCGGTTTTATTCCCGCCTTGATCCTCACGCCACACCCTGGTCAGCCGCTGTGTTCGGGCCTCGCCTCACTGCTGCAGGTTTTATACTCGCCTCGCTCCTCACGCCACACCCTGGTCCGCCGCTGTGGTCAGGCCTCGCCTCGCTGCTGCAGGTTTTATACTCGCCTCACTCCTCACGCCACACCCAGGTCTGCCGCTGTGGTCAGGCCTCGCCTCGCTGCTGCCGGTTTTATACTCGCCTCGCTCCTCACGCCACACGCAGGTCTGCCGCTGTGGTCAGGCCTCGCCTCGCTGCTGCCGGTTTTATACCCGCCTCGCTCCTCACGCCACACCCAGGTCCACCACTGTGGTCGGGCCTCGCCTCACTGCTGCAGGTTTTATACTCGCCTCACTCCTCACGCCACACCCTGGTCCGCCGCTGTGGTCAGGCCTCGCCACACTGCTGCCAGTATTATACTCGCCTCACTCCTCACGCCACACGCAGGTCTGCCGCTGTGGTCAGGCCTCGCCTCGCTGCTGCCGGTTTTATACTCGCCTCGCTCCTCACGCCACACCCAGGTCTGCCGCTGTGGTCAGGCCTCGCCACACTGCTGCCAGTATTATACTCGCCTCGCTCCTCACGCCACACCCAGGTCCACCACTGTGGTCAGGCCTCGCCTCGCTGCTGCCGGTTTTATACTCGCCTCACTCCTCACGCCACACCCAGGTCCACCACTGTGGTCGGGCCTCGCCTCGCTGCTGCCGGTTTTATACTCACCTCACTCCTCACGCCACACCCAGGTCCACCACTGTGGTCGGGCCTCGCCTCGCTGCTGCCGGTTTTATACTCACCTCGCTCCTCACGCCACACCCAGGTCCGCCGCTGTGGTCGGGCCTCGCCACACTGCTGCCGGTTTTATACTCACCTCGCTCCTCACACCACACCCAGGTCCACCACTGTGGTCAGGCCTCGCCACACTGCTGCCAGTATTATACTCGCCTCGCTCCTCACACCACACCCAGGTCCACCACTGTGGTCGGGCCTCGCCTCGCTGCTGCCGGTTTTATACTCACCTCGCTCCTCACGCCACACCCAGGTCCACCACTGTGGTCAGGCCTCGCCACACTGCTGCCAGTATTATACTCGCCTCGCTCCTCACGCCACACCCAGGTCCACCACTGTGGTCGGGCCTCGCCTCGCTGCTGCCGGTTTTATACTCACCTCGCTCCTCACGCCACACCCAGGTCCACCACTGTGGTCGGGCCTCGCCTCGCTGCTGCCGGTTTTATACTCGCCTCACTCCTCACGCCACACCCAGGTCTGCCGCTGTGGTCGGGCCTCGCCTCGCTGCTGCCGGTTTTATACTCGCCTCACTCCTCACGCCACACGCAGGTCTGCCGCTGTGGTCGGGCCTCGCCTCGCTGCTGCCGGTTTTATACTCGCCTCACTCCTCACGCCACACGCAGGTCTGCCGCTGTGGTCGGGCCTCGCCTCGCTGCTGCCGGTTTTATACTCGCCTCACTCCTCACGCCACACGCAGGTCTGCCACTGTGGTCGGGCCTCGCCTCGCTGCTGCCGGTTTTATACTCGCCTCACTCCTCACGCCACACGCAGGTCCACCACTGTGGTCGGGCCTCGCCTCGCTGCTGCCGGTTTTATACTCGCCTCGCTCCTCACGCCACACCCAGGTCTGCCGCTGTGGTCAGGCCTCGCCTCGCTGCTGCCGGTTTTATACTCGCCTCGCTCCTCACGCCACACCCAGGTCTGCCGCTGTGGTCAGGCCTCGCCACACTGCTGCCGGTTTTATACTCGCCTCACTCCTCACGCCACACCCAGGTCCACCACTGTGGTCAGGCCTCGCCTCGCTGCTGCCGGTTTTATACTCGCCTCACTCCTCACGCCACACCCAGGTCTGCCGCTGTGGTCAGGCCTCGCCACACTGCTGCCAGTATTATACTCACCTCGCTCCTCACGCCACACCCAGGTCTGCCGCTGTGGTCAGGCCTCGCCTCGCTGCTGCCGGTTTTATACTCGCCTCACTCCTCACGCCACACCCAGGTCCACCACTGTGGTCAGGCCTCGCCTCGCTGCTGCCGGTATTATACTCACCTCGCTCCTCACGCCACACCCAGGTCCGCCGCTGTGGTCGGGCCTCGCCTCGCTGCTGCCGGTTTTATACTCGCATCACTCCTCACGCCACACCCAGGTCCACCACTGTGGTCGGGCCTCGCCTCGCTGCTGCCGGTTTTATACTCGCATCACTCCTCACGCCACACCCAGGTCCACCACTGTGGTCGGGCCTCGCCTCGCTGCTGCCGGTTTTATACTCACCTCGCTCCTCACGCCACACCCAGGTCTGCCGCTGTGGTCAGGCCTCGCCTCGCTGCTGCCGGTTTTATACTCACCTCGCTCCTCACGCCACACCCAGGTCCACCACTGTGGTCGGGCCTCGCTTCGCTGCTGCCGGTTTTATACCCGCCTCGCTCCTCACGCCACACCCAGGTCCACCACTGTGGTCAGGCCTCGCCTCGCTGCTGCCGGTTTTATACTCACCTCGCTCCTCACGCCACACCCAGGTCTGCCGCTGTGGTCAGGCCTCGCCACACTGCTGCCAGTATTATACTCGCCTCGCTCCTCACGCCACACCCAGGTCCGCCGCTGTGGTATAACAACTTCCTGCACCAATGCTTCGTTAGTATAGTGTTCTCCTTCTGTTTACCTTTTGTGTGTGGCACTGAGCAGGGAGAGAGGACAAAGAAAATGAGTTAACAGTGGGATTAAGCACGACTGCTCTTAAAACAGACAGCATGGCAGGATTGGCTGAATGGCCTCCCACTGTGCTGCAAGCCTCCATGAATCCATGAGACTCAAATGTATATCTGAGACATACCCACACAAAGAGAGCAGACACCTGTGTTTGTGTGTGTGTTTCAGTCTTTCTCTCAAGCACTGCATAACCATTTCTGCTACATTGTCCTTGATATTATAGTGGTGAGTATTCAATACCCCGACGGCTTCTCGCTGACTGTGTTTCTCTGAGAAAAGCACAGGAGGAAATAGATTTCAAGTGGACACTTGGTGCTGTGGTTTCGCGAACATGTCCTTTGTGACATCGCCTAGAAAATGTCATCTTGTACGAAGAGATTGTCTGGCGTGAAAGTGATCTGAATTACAAAGCAGCAAGGAGGAAAGACTGCGTTGATCTGCTTGCTGGCAGGAAGTTTCCGACAGCTTCTCTGGTGTCCTAGTGGTTAGGACCAGCAATTTCACCGCCGCGGCCTGGGTTCATTTCCCAGTCAGGGTACAGTGCGTTTTGGGGCTGGTTGAGATGCCACCAATCAAAGCACCCACGTGAAGCAATGCTTGCTCCTGATCAGCCTTTCAACTTTCCACACCGCTGCTGCTGCCCCAACAGTCAGCAGCGCCTCATTCGGTACAGAGGTTCAAAATGCACTTCCTTGCCTTCTGTAAAATACCTGGGCCTAGAAATTGAGTTGACGCCGCACCAGGGCTTTAGCACTGGAAATTTAGCGCCGGCGCTAATTCCCTTGCGCGCGCCAAAAATTCAGTAGCGCCACGCCCAGACGGCTGCCGGCGCTACTGGCGGGCGTGAGTGCCTCCCAATGGGCGCTGAGTGCCGAATTGCGGTGCTAATCCGGCGCTGCGGCACCCGATGCGGTGCGGCAGGCTGGGGAAGTGCAGGCCTCCTCCTCCCGTTAAGGAGGCGCTGCCTTCACCCGATCGCTGGCCGTTTGATTTTTTCAAAAATGAGCCCGGCACCTCGGACAAGTGCCGGGCTTGCAGGCCAGACGCATCTGTTCCGCGGGGGGTGGGTGGAGGAGTCCGGGGAGGGAGGTGCGGGCAGGCGGCCGGCGGGAAAGCGGCCGGCCGCCGCGCGACCTTAATGCGCCGGCGCTAACTTGTGTAAGACTCGGTTGCCAGAGTCTTAGTTGCGGCTGCCACGGGTGAGGCGGCCGCAACTGAATTTCGGCGCTGGGGCCCGTCGGCATGGCAACCGGGACGCTGCGCACACCGATGACGTCATCGGTGCCGGCGCAGCGCTACCGGTGCAACGCCGCTTTAGGGCCCCAGGGAATTTTTCAACTGGCCATAACTCTGGCGCTAGTCCCTCCAGCGCCTCAAAAGCGGCGCTAAGGCTAGTGAATTTCTAGGCCCTGCTGTTTCAATGTCAGCAGGAAATGACATTTGGAACTAGACACTTTAAATGTTTACTTGCCCACATTTAACTGCAGCTCACAGTGTCAGAACAGTCACGGCTGTTATCTGTCTTCTATGTATTTTCTTGCCGACTGCATCTCCCTAACAAACTTAGCTTATCACAGCACGGCTATCAAACAATTTACTGCCAGTTTGAAAAATGCCACATTTGAAATATTTGCAAAGTGTGCAAGACTGGAATGAATCAATTCCAGGGCCCTGATAACTTATCCTGAGCATTAAGATATTCATTAGTCCTGAGCCCTTGCTGTGTAAGACAATTCTCCCCATGCTGGTTCTTTTGCTGGTTATCTTCAATCAGTGTCCTCTGGTTACCGTCCCTCCTGCCACTGGAAAGCGTTTCTCCTGATGTCCTCTATCAAAACCCCTTGTAATTTTGAAAGCCTCTATTAAATTTCCTCTTAACCTTCTGAGGAAAACAATCCCAGCTTCTCCACACTCTCAACATAACTGAAGTCCCTTATTCCTCGGACCATGCTGTAAGACATCAAACTGAGGCTCTCGCTCTGTATGTCTATCTTTGTCTCCCTCTTTGTCTCTGTATATGATTCTGAGGGGGCTTGACAGGGTAGATGCTGGGAGGATGTTTCCCCTCCTGGGGGAATCTAGAACTAGGGAGCAAACATTCAGGATTACCGGTCGCCCATTTAAAATGGAGATGATGAGGAATTTCTTCTCTCAGAGAGTCAAGAATATTTGGAATCCTCTACCCCAGAGAGCAGTGCAGGTGGAGTCATTGAATAAACTCAAGGCTGAGCTAGACATATACTTGAGCTACAGGGGAATCAAGGTTTATGGGGAGCGGGCAGGAAAGTGGCGCTGAGTCCATGATCTGATCAGCCATGATCTTCTTCAATGGCGGGGCAGGCTCGAGGGGCCTAATGGCCCACTCCTCTTCTTTCTTCTGCTCATATTCTTATTTCTGTCCCTTCTGCCGCTTTGTCCCTCTGAAGGATATTGGCTCTGATGATGTGGAATCTGTATGGGTAGAACTGAGAAATACCAAGGGGCAGAAAACGTTAGTGGGACCTCCAAACAGTAATGCCAAGTTTCGGGATGGCATTAAAAGGGAAATTAGAGAAGCGTGCAATAAGGGCACAGCAGTCATCATGGGTGACTTTAATCTACATATAGATTGGGCTAACCAAATTAGTAACAATACTGTGGAGGAGGAATTCCTGGAGTGTTTACGGGATGTTTTCCTGGACCAATATGTCGAGGAACCAACCAGAGATCAGGCCACCTTAGTCTGGGTATTATGAAATGAGAAAGGATTAATTAGCAATCTTGATGTACGAGGCCCCTTGGGTCAGAGCAATCATAATACGATAGAATTCTTCATTAAGATGGAGAATGAAGTAGTTGACTCAGAGACTAGGGTCCTGAATTTAAATAAAGGAAACTACGATGGTCTGAGGCGTGAGTTGGGTAGGATTGATTGGGGAATGTCACTAAAAGGGTTGACGGTGTATAGGCAATGGCAAACATTCAAAGACCACATGGATGAACTACGGAATTTGTTTATCCCAGTTTGCCATAAAAAAAAAAAAAAAAGAGCGGCTCAACCGTGGCTAACAAGGGAAATTAGGGATAGCATAAGATCCAAGGAGAGGACATATAAATTGGCCAGATAAAGCAGTAAACCTGAGGATTGGGAGCAGTTTAGGATTCAATAAAGGAGGACAAAATGATTAATTAAGAAGGGGAAAATAGAATATGAGAGTAAGCTTGCAGGGAACATAAAGACTGACTGTAAAAGCTTTGATAGATATGTGAAGAGAAAAAGATTGGTGAAGTCAAGCGTAGGTCCCTTGCAGTCAGAATCAGGGGACATTATAATGGGGAACAAAGAAATGGCAGACCAATTAAATACATATTTTGCTTCTGTCTTCACAAAGGAAGACACAAATAACCTCCCAGAGATGTCAGGAAACATAGGGTCTGATGAAAAGGAGGAACTGAAAGAAATCAGTATTTGTAGGGAAATGATGTTAGGGAAATTGAAGGGATTGAAGGCCGATAAATCCCCAGGGCCCTATCATCTACATCCTAGGGTACTTAAGGAAGTGGCCCTAGAAATAGTAGATGCATTGCTGATCATCTTCCAACATTCGATGGAATCTGGAACACTACCCATGGATTGGAGGGTAGCTAATGTTTCCCCACTATTCAAAAAGGTTGGTAGGGAGAAACGGGGAATCACAGGCCGGTAAGCCTGACATCGGTAGTGGGGAAAATGCTAGAGTCCATTATAAAAGATGTAATAGCAGAGCACTTGGAAAACAGTGACAGGATCAGACAAAGTCAACACGGATATACAAAAGGTAAATCTTGCTTGACTAATTTAGTGGAATTGTTTGAGGATGTAACTGGTAAAATAGATAAGGGAGAACCAGTGGATGTGGTGTATTTGGACTTCCAGAAGGCTTTCGATAAGGCCCCACATAAGAGATTAGCGTGTAAAGGTAAGGCACATGGGATTGGGGCAAGGTATTGACTTGGATAGAGAACTGCTTGGCAGACAGAAAGCAAAGAGTTGGAAAAAATGGGTCTTTTTTTCCGAGTGGCAGGCAGTGACTAGTGTGATACCGCAGGGATCGGTCCTTGGACCCCAGATATTCATAATATATATTAATGATCTAGAAATTGGAACTAGATCTATTATCTCCAAGTTTGCAGATGACACAAAGCTGGGTGGGGGTGTGTGCTTTGAGCAGGGTGCCAAGAAACTCCAGGATGATTTGGAGAGGTTGTGTGAATGGGCAGAAGCATGGCAGATGCAATATAACATGGATAAATGTGAGGTTATCCACTTTGGTGGCAAAAACAGGAAGGCAGATTATTATCTGAATGACAATAGATTGGGAGAAGTGGAAGTGCAACGAGACATGGGTGTCCTTGTGCACCAGTTGCTGAAGGTAAGCATGCAGGTGCAGCAGGTGGTTAAGAAGGCAAATGGTATGTTGGCCTTCGTAGCGAGAGGGTTCGAGTACAGGAACAAGGATCTCTTTCTGCAGTAGTACAGGGCCTTGTTGAGACCAGATCTTGAGTACTGTGTGCAGTTTTGTCACCTTATCTGAGGAAGGATGTTCTTGCCATGGAAGGAGTTCAGTGAAGATTCACCAGGCTGATACCTGGGATGGCAGGAATGACGTATGAGGAGAGATTGGGTCGATTGGGCTTATACTCGCTGGAGTTTAGAAGAATGAGAGGGGATCTCATTGAAACTTATAATGTTCTGACAGGACTGGACAGACTAGATGCAGGATGGATGTTCCCGATGGTCGGGGTGTCTAGAACCAGGGGTCACAGTCAAAGGATAAGGTGTAAGCCATTTATGACAGAAATGAGGAGGAATTTCTCCACCCAGAGAGTGGTGAACCTGTAGAATTCTCTACCACAGAAGGCAGTAGAGGACAATGCATTAAATTTATTGAAGAAGGAGTTGGATATATTTCTTTAGGCTAAATGGATCAAGGGGTATGGGGAGAAAGCAGGGACAGGGTACTGAATTTGGATGATCAGCCATGATCGCATTGAATGGTGGAGCAGGCTCGATGGGCCGAATGGCCTACTCCTGCTCCTATCTTCTATGATTCTATGTTGCACAGGTCGATTCTTGCTTCGTACCTTGCTGGTGTAGTGGTGAATATCCTCACTTCTCTCACGCGAGATCAGGGTTCAATTCCCCAAGGGGGGTCATTTTTAATGTCACCAATTTTGAACCTTTGGGCAGTTGCTTAAAATGCTCGTTGGAAAAGTTGAACAGAACAAAATGAACTAAAATAATTTTAAAAGATGTACTGGCATATGAAGAACTGTATAACCACTTCCTGCACCAATTCTCTGTCAGTATAGTGTTCTCCTTTTTCCCTTATGTGTGGGGCACTGAGGAGGGTGAGAGGACAGAGAAAATGAGATAACAGGGATCGGCACAAAATGTAGGGGTGCGGGATCATGCACAACTGCTCTTTCAAAGAGCCAGCACTGGGACGATTGGCCAAATGGCCACCCACTGTGCTGCAAGCCTCCATGAATCTATGAATCAGGTGGATATCTGAGACATACCCACACAAAGAGAGCACACACCTGTGTTTGTGTGTGTTTGTCTCAAGCACAGCATAATCATTTCCTCTACATTTTCCTTGATATTATAGTGGTGATTAGTCGATTCCCCGACAGCTTCTCTCTGACTGTGTGTCTCTGTCTCTGAGAAAAGCACAGAAGGAAATAGATGTCAAGTGGACGCCTACCCGCACTTGGTGCTGTGGTTTCGCGAACATGTCCTTTGTGATCTTGCTTTGTGAGTTTAGAATCTGTCCCCTGGTACATTGTCTATAAGCATAAGTATATTATTGATAATGTTCTCTGATATTGTATGGGTAAACCGAGCTTCTTTACTTCACCCGCATGGGCCGCGTTTGAGTTGTTTCACATAATTTTAACCCCTTGTGTCCCATTCATTTGGATTTTGCTGCTCAATGCTCTGATGGTCAGACATAGTTTAATGATCAGCAGAGTCTGCAGGGGACGCCGGGGCTGCAGCAATGGAAAGAATCCCAAGGACCCAGAGATGGTGAACCGAAGGAAATCCATAATTTTACTTTTCAGTATATCCGGCAGTTTTATACTGTTATGGGTGACCCAGGTTGTACTACTTCCCATCTGTCAGCGAATTACAATGATTTATCATTACTCCACCACTGACCCTCTTTATATCACGCAATCCACAGCAACAATGCTTCAGCTTCTCAGTTCCTGCACCAACACATCTATTTATGTCCTGTCCCTGACTAAACTCAGACAGGAGCACGAGAACTAAATTCCATTTCATCCCCCATCTCCTACACTCCCCACTGGTCGGAAAGTACATTTTATGTTAGCAGCGCAGAACCCTGAAATGGTGTTAAATCTGCTTGTGATATTATATTTTAATATTGAGACGGGGCTCTGTGGTCGGCACAAGAATTGCTTTTCAAAATGGCCGCAATAAAGAGCACAACTGGACTCCCTGCACTGACAGTAAAATGTGCATACCCACCAATCACAGCTGCTGCTGAGAGCATTATAGATAGGTAGATAGATAGATAGAGAGATAGATAGATAGAGAGAGAGATAGAGAGAGATAGATA